>NC_136993.1:7806522-7976187 GCF_032717465.1 Coenobita brevimanus | reverse complement strand
ATAAAACCTCAGAGAAAAAAATGACCCGTTATAACTTAACAATTTCCCCTATCATCTTAGATTATGTTGGTTAATGAAAGAGCTCTAATTATATTTTTGCACTAGAATCCTAATGAGGTGTAAAAATGGCCTTGCTGTCCCCTCAAGCCACATCCTCTCACCCTGCAACTATATCCTCTCACCCTGTAGCCAGTTGCAAACACAAACACTGCACAATTATTGTTTCCAAACAACTGAAACAAGCAAGAATTTCTGAAGATTGCTTGAAGCCATTTTGATCACCTCATACTACATTTCTTAGAAGGTAAGCAGATATAAATATGTGTGCCAGGGGTCTCTGTTTGAATGGGGGGACAGGAGGACGTGCCCCCCCCCCCCCATTTTTTGGAGAAGCTTTGGGGGACAGAGTATCTTTTGTCCCCTCTCCCCCCACTTTCTAGGTGAGATTTTTTCAGGATGAATAATAGCGTTACACAGGTGATGTGAAAATCATTCCCTGCTGAGCGGGGAAGAAAGAGTGGTCACTGAGTCAAGGATTAAGAGAGGAGTCAAGGGTTAAGAGAGGTTAATCCCACCAGATGTATTTACTTAGGTCAGTCTTGATGTATGCACCACCCCTGATGCTTGAGCCAATGAGAATCAAATTTCAAGAATAAGTAGTGGAAAACAGAATTTCTACTGGCTGCCACCACAGCAGTAGTGCAAAACAGAATACCAGACTGGGGGTGCGGGCAGCGAATTCTAGTTTACACATATGTGCTTAGTGGAGAGAGAGAGAGAGAGAGAGAGAAGGGGGAATAATCCCCGAGCTAGACCTCATCAGATCATATAGCCCTGCTAGGGTCACAGGAGAGCACTACCCCTCCCAGCACAGCAGCCACCAGGCGGGGCGCGAACTCGCAACCTCACGATTACGAGTCCGACACCCTACCACTGAGCTACCGCGTTCCCAGAGCGAGAGAGAGAGAGAGAGAGAGAGAGAGAGCCGCAAAGGAAAATAGAAAAATAGCGATATTATCACGAATGTGGGGTAAGTATGTGTTCGGGACACGCACGCCAGATCTCGAGTTTTCATTGGCCTATCCATTCCACAATTTTTTTTCCAACAGCCAATCAAAATACAAGTTTTTTTCCGAATATAAACAGATAGTATGGACGCCATTGCCTCTCGCATGGTAGGTGCTAGGCCGATGCGTGGTATATTTCATCATAATTTCGTCGGTTATTATACAAAATAGCTGTATTTCCTTATATGTACAAAGAGATAAAGACAGCAGGTAAATGATGCGCTAAGAGTATAGTGTGAGAGTGCTTTTTTCAGTACTAAAAGTGCACAAAAAATTTGTGGTACAAAGAAAAAAAAAGTTGTTTTGAGGTAGAATGGACGGAAGTTAGCTTGCATATATCGATAATAATACCAACTACGAGACTGACCATGATAATCAATGATACTAGTGACAAGGAGATGTCTTTGCTGTGGAAACTCCAGAGCCTTCTAAATTATTGTTGGTGTTTCCTTTTGCTCTCTACTGAAAGAAGAAACCTCTGGTAACATTATGTACTGAGTGTTTTTACATACTCTCCTCTGAAACGATTATTAGCTATTTACTTAAAGTTAATCCAAGAAAGCTGTGAATATGTTGGTAAAAGATAGTTTTTCTTTATGACATTGCAACAAATGCGACAGTATTGATGTAAATTTATTTCTGATGACATAAAACATCAAATAGCAAAATTTGGGGTGACAGATATTTGGGGGAAATATTCCAAGTGTTTGCACCCCCTGGCAAAAATCCTGGATACGCCACTGCCAAGGCTTTCATGCATTAGTCAAAGGATATGAGAAAGGAATGTATGCTTCCATGCCCGAGAGAATAACCTCCGTAATGCGCAAGGCACACCCAGATGGCTCCCGACCATGGAAGCAATAATCATTCCGGGGAAAATCAAAGAAGTACTGCCTGAGGGCCTCCCAATCTGCAGCTCCAAAGTGCAACAGACGACGTTTCTTTGGAGGGCCCTCAAGCTGTACCGGAGCGATAGGACAGGTTAAGGTGATAGGGTTGTGATCGGAGGAGCCCAACGGAGAGACAAGATTAACAGTGTAAGCAGAATGATCAGTTGTAAAGAAGAGGTCAAGAATGTTGGAACTCTCTCCAAGACGGTCAGGGATACGGGTAGGATGCTGTACAAGCTGCTCTAGGTCATTAAGGATAGAAAACGTGCAGGCTTGTTCACCAGGTGGATCAGTGAAAGGAGAGGAGAGCCAAAGGTGGTGGTGAACATTGAAATCTCCTAGAATGGAGATTTCAGAGAAAGGAGAAATGGATAGAATGTGTTCCATCATAGAAGTAAGATAGTCAAAGAATTTTTAATAGTCAGTAGAATTAGGAGATAAGTAAACAGCACAGATATATTTAGTCAGAGAATGACAGGAAAGCTGAAGCCAGAGTGTAGAGAATTCAGAAGAATCGAATTCAGGAAACGAGAGCAAGATAAGTTGTTGCAATAGTATACACAACAGCCACCTTTGGCTTTGAAATGAGTATAGAGAAAGTAGTAGGATACAGAAACGGGTTTGCTGTCAGTTGCCTCAGACAGCTGAGTCTCAGTTAGAAAAAGAAGGTGAGGTTTAGAGAAGGAAAAGTGGTGCTCAACAGAGCGAAATTTAGAGGAGAGGCCACGAATGTTGCAGAAATGAAGAAGAAAGAGTCAGACAGTGGTTCCAGGCATCTTGAGTCGTCACCGGGAGAGGGGCAGAAGGTGGGGGCATTTGTGGTCCCCCCCCCCCAGGGACTCCGAGGCTACGTTATTCGACGCCATTTTTTTTTTTTTTAATTATGAAAAGGAAGTGTGGTGTGTACTGTGCATGCAGTTTGGTATTGATAGTTAGAGAAACTTGTATTGGAGAGCATGCTGGCCTACTCTCTGTGTTATTGAGACACTGAAAAAGTTCAGCAAAGGGGGATGGTCGGGACCTTGTCCCGAGAGCTGATGAAACGGGAGCTCCAGCTCTCCCTGTCATCAGCTTTCCATCCATCTTGGGAATACTGCCCTGCTCGACTGGTGCTACACTCTCTCTCTCTCTCTCTCTCTCTCTATATATATATATATATATATATATATATATATATATGTATGTATATATATATATATATATATCTATATATATATATCTATATATATCTATATATATCTATTTATCTAATGTACATATATATATATATATATATATATATATATATATATATATATATATAAAGAAGAAAAAGAAGGAAAACGATATTACATTATTACAGTCTGACTTATTATATTTGTCCATTCGTATTTGGTCATTCCCCCTTCTACTTGCAGTGCAGCTGATATATGAAATAACGTGGTGAGAGATTTTCATGACATCCACCATCAGTCTCCTTCATGCAATAAACACCCGCTTCCAATTTTCACGTTATCTTCCAGTTACACAGTTGTTCAGACTTTCTTGACCCAAGGCCATCACATCACTCAGTTCCTCTATCCACACCTTAGTAATGTCCACTTTGAAGGATGGGGTGTAGAAATTAAAGGTGACAGGAACTAATCATCAACCTAAACATGCAATAAAAGTCTTCTGTTACCAGAACCCCCTCCCCTTATTTTTTTTCCTTTCATGCCACAATTAGGTGTGTGTATGAATTACTGTATACCTGGCAGTACAATTTACCCATTAAACAATACTTAAATTTCAAAATGGCAGAATAATAATATTCAGGTATTCACACAGTAACATGACAATCCGGCACTGTGGCATCCTCTTTTTTGTTTGCCTTGTAGTTGCCAGCTTTTGCCCTCCGCTGTGCTATCACAGTGGGGACTAACAAATTCTGGTTTGAGGAATATGGTGTGGTAATGGACTAGGTTCATGAAGGTCTCTTCAGTTGTGAAACTGCATGAAAACTGGAAGATCTAAAACACCCATGAAACAAGTTGGGAAAGTGCCCCTGAATATTTTTCAAAATTGTTTGATAGCATGCCTAATTGTCTAGAAGCCGCACTGAAAGCCAGGGATGTTATGACCGTGTAATATTGGTCAAATTCAAAGAGCCATATTGTAGAACTTTTGATTCTTTCTGCTTCTAGTCGGGTAAATAACATATTGCGTGTACTGGAATGAACTTGGACATAATGATTAACTTGCTGACTCGAAAATATTTATTCATTGATTGATTTATATAACTTTGCAGTGATTCTAACACCTTTAAAATGTGTTATGATCCATTTTTAAGATATTCCTAACTATTTATCTGTCTGTGAAACTATGTGTGTATCTATCTGAGCTGTTAATACATAAAGAATGTGCTCTTACCGGCATACTTTGGTCAATGACAAGAGTGATAAAGATGTCAGGTTTCCGATCAAGTACCATGACGGTATTAAGGGCCTCCGCTATCTCAAATTCAGCAGCCATCATTTCTGTTAAAGCATATTCTTCACTATGTTTTTTGTGAACAGTGTTAAAAAAAAATGGATACAAGCATATTTCCACTCACTGCTGGTATTTTTTTTTACTTTATTTGTCCGACTCTGGGCATAGGCTTCACAGCCTGCTTTCAAGGCCCAGTAGTCCTCCTGCATACCATACACCTCTGCATGTCACCACTTCGGCGCTAACACCCACCATCCATATTGAATACATGCTAGGGCTGTCTCATACATGTGTAGTATAGACTACTATAAATGGCAAAGGTTACACTGTCATGGTCATGGAGACAATAACTTCCATGAGAAACTATATTCAGTATATATATTATTAAACACAATGTACAGAAGGACACTATATTTTCTGTGGCATGCCGCCACGTCCAGTGGGTGTTTCAGCTTAGCCACATCACACAAAAGCTTGTGGTCACATTACCTCAGTCACCAGGTCATTTTGTTAATGCAGTTTTATATACAAACAATAGATCAAATGCAAAGGTTCTATGTGCCCTTCTCCCATCTCTAAATGCATCACAGCTTATGAATGTTGTATTTCAGTAACTGAGTCTCCCTCATTTTTGCTAATTTGCACACCAATTAGGTTAATGGAAAATATCAAGGTTGCCCCAGTCCACCCTCATGACACATCAGTCTCAGTATGTAGGTCTCCTTTTGTCTTGCAACTTTATTTACTCAATGAACTAATGTTAAGACAAAGACTTTCATTTTTGACGGCTCTAGATCCATCCTCATCTACCACATTTCATCACCGACTATGGCCACTTTATCTCGATTTACTTGGTGCATTGTTTGCAACCTCAGGTAAACAGGGTTCTTGGTCTCCTTGTCCTGTGGATGACAGTTTCGTGATGTATCTTGGTAATCATTTTTTCACACTTTGGAGGCCTACAGAAAATTAAAAGCCCATCAGTTTTTAAGGTCCATTGTTTCAAGGATCTTTATCTCCCCTGGCCCTACCAGATGCATCACACATTGTGGAAACTCTACAGTATCTCGATGACAAAGTCATCTTTTCTTCCCTCTCTAATTTGAGTCACATAGTATCCCACTGGCATAGGGAAGGCATTTTTTTTTTAATTTTCATTTGTCCCCACCCCAACACGAGATAGATCAGGAATGCCATATTTTGGTAACTATGACACCTTTTTTGTGCAAGTGAACTAATACATTAGGTTTATGGTGATGGAGAATTCTTATGATTTTCAGAGTTTTAGAACCCCTCTTGATGTCACCTAACTATTATAAAGCAGTTTGTTGAAGGCACATCACGGTAGCTATGTCACCTTTGGGTCTGCTTCGTCATTCAAATAAACGACCAATGTCAAAGTCAATTCTGTTGATTTTGAAAGCTGTGCTCTCTTTTCTCCCGTCCCCACTGCCCACACTACATTTCACAGTGTGTTGACAATATTCATTTATATCTAAACTACACATTGTTCTGTAATCATTGTTGTTGTTTTGTTCCAGACTTAGCTGGACGTTAAGCTAACAGACCACAGGCAACATCGGCAGCTTAACCTTCTGGACTGCAGGCCACTTCAGCTGGGCACTTTGAAATTTTTTAAAGACACAATGTTTATGAACTGTCTGTTGTGAAAGTGAGGTGCATGAGGTGAGTGCATTGTGATGTGAGGAGCTGCATTACAGTGCGAGCACAGTGGGTTACTTGCTAGTTGTATTCTGAGTCAGAGGTGAAGCAGAGAAAGACGATGTCCGCAGCGCAGTCTGGCTATACACTGAAAGCAATAATTCCCCCCCCCCCACAGTAGCTGGAGTCGTGGCCAGTGAGTGACCGGGTGAACGAACAGCCCACTCCCACCGCCCCTATTCCAACCCTAGTGTAAGCATTGTTGGATAGATGTGGAACGGCCAAAGCTGGTGATGTTACAATGTGTCAGGATTGTTTTTATAGACACTCAGACCCAGTAGGGGTAAAGCATAAAGGTAATTAATGTGTAATACTCTGCTGTTATCCACAACATAAGAGAAACGCACAAAAATGAAAGACAACCTGCAACGTATTATGTGTTATTCCCTATATACTTACGTCCAACATTATAATGTTACAAATAAGAATATTATAGCAATCAACATCTATTGAAAGATATGATGCCTTTCTCCTCCAGTCTCACTCCCATCTCCAGCACCCTTCTCTGTCTTCCTGTCTCCACTAAACCCTTCTCTTACCCTCGCATCCCCCACTCCCACCCTTTGCCAACATAAACTAAGTAATGAAATGATCCGTCAGGTATTGACCATATTATCGTACACTTCTGCATAAAGAACCAACAAATCAGTATCATACAATACTTCGGTATATCTGCCAACTGTTTCATCCTGTTGTAAGCTGATACGTGATATGCACACTGCAAGCTGGAATTTGGGTTAGAAGGACATACTGTTGTTTATCGTTATCACAGGTTATGTGTGGTTTGGACGTCCATTAATTCATATTAACGCGACAGTTTAAGCCATACATTATAAACATGTAAGGTTTACGTTCTTGTCATGATTGGATGAAGGAAATAAATCAGGGATCGGCTCGGATGAACCACAAACTCTCTGCTTTAACGATAATATTCCAACCTCTTGTCAATCAGTGACATAATGTCATTATGTCAGTGACTGAATGTGGGTCAATCATATACATAATGACATTGTATCACTGTTTTGACAAGAGGTCGGAATATTTTCATTAAAGCAGAGAGTTTGTGGTTCGTCAGAGCTGATCCCTGATTCGTTTGGTTAATGAAATAATGACAGGAACATAAACCTTACATGTTTATAACACAGGGCTAAAATTGCCACGTTAATATGAATTAATGGACGTCCAGTTAATATGAATTAATGGACGTCCAAACCCACTCATAACCTGCGTTAATGATAAACAACAATATGTCCTTGTAACACAAGGTCCAACTTGCAGTGTATGTCACGTAACAGTACGTCCTTGTAACACAAGGTCCAACTTGCAGTGTGTATGTCACGTAACAGCTTACAACAGGATGAAACAGTTGGCAGATGTACTGAAGTATTGTATGTTATTGATACGTTGGTGCCTAATACAGAGGTCTATGATAATATTAATATGATCAATACATGATGGATCATTTCATCATTATCTTAGTTTATGTTGTAAAGATTGGGTGGGAGTGGGGGACGAGAGGGTAAGAAAAGAGTTTGGTTGAGACAGGAACCCAGGGAAAGGTGGTGGAGATGGGGAGCGAGAATGGATGAGAAAATACATCATATCTTTCAACAGATGTTGTTCACTATACTATACTTATGTGTAACATTATAATATAGGACGTCAATATACAGACAATATCACATAGTACATTGCAGGTCGTCTTTCATTTTCGTGCCTTTCTCATATGCTGTGGCTAAAAGCACAGTATTACACGTTAAATACCTTTATATACTTACCCCTACTGGTTCTGAATATCTATAAAAACACTACTGACACATTGTACAGTAAAATCGTCAGCTTTGACCGTTCCACGTCTTCCCAACAACGCTTATACACTAGGGTTGGGGTAGGAGCGGTGTGGGGTGTTCGATCGCCTGGTCGCTCACTGGCCGCGACTCAGGCTGCTAGGGGTGGGGGGGGGAGAGAAATTAGTGTCCTCGGGTGTACAGTCGTGTCTCTCTGAGAAGGGTAATGTCTCAGAGATGAATGTCTGGCAGGGTTCATGAAGGGTGCTGTTTTGATGAAGGTTTTCAATGGATTTAGTGTATGTGTCTCATTTAATGCTAGTAAAACTGAATATATACAATTTACTACTAGACAGATATTGCAACATTCGGTGCTACTAATATTCCCATCTCCAAAAGTATTGAAATTCTCGACGTCTAACTTAACAATGCCCTCAGGTGGACCTCTCATGTTAGATCACTTGCTAAAACCACCTCAAAGAAACTTGGATTATTGTACAGAGTCCGAAACTTCTTCACTGACGAGCAGTTAGCTATAATTTATAAGAGTCATGTGAGCTCTCAGCTTGAATATTGCTCACCCTTGTGGAATGGATGTGGAGAGAGTGCATTAAAACAACTAGACAAAATTCACAACAAAGCTGTTAGATTTATTAACAACCCTGCCATTACAAATAAACTACCTCCCCTACAAGTAAGAAGGAATGTTGCCTCCCTTGCATTATTTTACGGATATTTTTATGGCAAATGCTCAGACGAAGTTGAGTCCATGATGCCACCTCTCCATGCCTTTCATCGTGCTACACGGGCATCTGGTAGCACTCATGACTGGAATATCACTCAGCCATATTGCAGAACATCTGGCTATCAGAATTCTTCCATCCCCCGAACTGCATCTCTCTGGAACTCACTTCCCCAGAGTTGTTTCCCTCCAAACTTCAACCCACAGCTGTTCAAGTCCAACTGTTACAGACATTTTATGAACAAAGGACACCAGTAATCTGGTGTATGGATTTTTTTTTATTCAATTGTTTTTCCTTCCTCTGTTCTGTTATTTAAAAAAAAAAAAAAAAAAAAAAAAAGGTGGAGAATAGAGGGTGTAAGTGAATCATTCAGTATTTTATAGGAAGTTATTCTTTTATTTTTTTTTTATTTTTTTCATGGTGGGTGACGCGGCATAACGTTAAATGGATTGTTTCTTGATTTAAGTGAGCTATATTTGTGTTATTTGAACACACTGAATTTGTTGGTAAAGTTTTGTTTGTTTGTATTTCCACGTTTCTGGTTCTTAAAGTGGAGGCCCATTTTGGTCCTATGTAATAACCTATATTGGTATTCACTTAAACTGTTTATAATCTGTTTGAAGGTAGCCCTAATGCGAGTTTCAGGGGATCAAATTTGTGAGAGCCGTTTGTACCGATATTATCTTTGTGCTGAAGAATATGCTTATCATTAGTATGTACATATACTAAGGTCTTCCACTAAGGTATGTGATTGGCTAGAGAGAGGTGTGTGTACTGGAGAATCGTGTCGGTCTGAAGGTAAGAGGTTAATAGCTGATTTTGTTGGGTGTAGCAATAATTCTATTTTGTAGAACTCCATGTTGGAACTGACCTGGTGTTTTGGAGTACTGTGAAACTTCTGATATGTCAACAGCATAGGACAGCAATGCTACTGAAGGAGGAAGGGTTGGTAGGCCATGCCAGGATGATAGGATAACAACTGAGGGTGGTAAAATTGTGCCCTGTAGAATACCACAGGGAATTATTGTAAATAGAGCCTTGTAATTAGCTGAGTACTTGCAACTTCCTGCTTAACGGGAGGTTGGCTAACCACTTGTCACTTTTCTTCCATGTGTTTGTACTTTATCGGATCTATTGTTCATGTCTTTTGTTGCGAATTGCCTATGGTTATTACTAGGGGCTGGTCTTGTGTGTGTCATCTAAGGTTAAATGAATCAGCTTTATAAAATGTGTGTCGGTTGACTTGAATTGAAATTCTTGGTAAGGATATGAGATGGGAATTTGGGAGGTGATATTCTGGTATTTCGGTGATCCTGGATGGTGCACAAAGCACTAATATTGGCCCGCACAATGAAAGGCTATTGGGTCGTTTGCCTGGCTTGGGTATGGGGCTAATGATTGCCTTCTTCCTAGTGTCTGGGAATTAATTGCGAGTTCGTGAAAGTCGATTTTTTAGGTTAATTATAGATATAGGGTCGATTTGTGTTTTTTATATCGTCAAATCCTGCTGATTTTTTTTAACCACATCCTGGACTTTCTGAGGTGAATGGGAAGGATATTTATGTATTTATTTGTTGTCCCTTTTTTGTGTTAGCTTATTTTTAAGGATCGGTATTTTTGTGACCTTTTGATGCACAGTAGTTTGTTAGTTTGTTTGACTGTTCCGTATTGAGGGTATGGATCCAAAGTTATTCAGAAATTACCTGTGCCCGCACCGGGGGGGCTTAGGGACCGGTATTGATTTCACTGGGTTTGTTTGTTTGTTTGTCTGACTCTCTGTTAACAACTTTAAGTGAAAACTAATGGTGCGATTTTGACTAAAAATACAGTGATGACGCGCTGTGACCTTTCGATCACCCAAATAAAGCATGGGTCAAATTGGGCCAAAATCCATGCTGTAGCCCCCCCCCCCCAAAAAAAAAAGGACGGGTCAAAATCGTTTTTTGGCCATAACTCAGTTCAAATTCGTCATATCGACATGAAATCAAAACCTAAAGGTGCATCTTTCAGATCTGCATCCTATAACATGCCACATTACATCAGGGGGGTTACTCCTCAGTTAGCGATAAGGGGGGTCAGTGTCGGGTGGGTCAGGCCTAAAATATCCAAATTTGATATGTGATAGCCTATCTTCGACTAGATATCCCCTTGTGTTTATACGTCAGCACTAAAATCACTGCCGGGGACGGGTTTGCTGTGCCTTGGCACCGCTTCTTGTTTTTCGTTGTTTGGAGGGAAGGGGAGTTTGAATGTGTGGATATTTTGTTACGGTCTTCCTTAATGCACAGCTGTTTGTTCAGTGGGGTAATGTTTCCAGAAAAAAATTCCTCTTTTGCTGTGCTTGTATGTTTTAATAGGCTAATTTACAGTGGTGCTTGAGTGTTTATAGTTTCTGTTTCTGGTAAGAGTTGCCTTAGTTTACTTAAAACTTTTTCTCTCTTTGATAAGTTGACTCAAGAGGAAAAGTTCAAGTTTTTAGCATTACCATTAGGAATCTGGGATATACTGGCGGTAGTGGATGGGGACACCAAACGTTCACTCACTTCATCTAATCCAGATAACGATTAACTGCACTAGAAGGTAACCAGAGAAACAGATATTGCCTGATGGTCTAGTTAGGTCGCCCTAAACGAACTGGGCAGTAACGTTTTATATCTAGTATGGTTTGGGTTTACTGCTTACATGGAACCACTCAGAGGCAAAGGAGGCTGGTCACCTTCGCCTTTAATATCGGTACTAAGTAACCAGGAGTCCCCTTTACTCGTGATCAGGAAAAAACGACTGGATGATAAGAACGATTTGATTTAAGATTGGGAATGCTTCGGCAGTGGCTTGAACCGTTTAGGTTCAAAGTTTGTACGACACAGTTTATGTCTTGTGTGAGTTGTGTCAGGCTTGTCTTGTAATTTGTCAAGGTTTCCATTCTTTTGACTGCATTTGCTCTGATTGTGTTGGATGTTATTCGAAGGTGGTTGCATGAGAGGCCTGAGGCTATTCTACAGGTGGTTTGAAGGCCAGTGTAGTGGAATATGAGGTTAAGCTGGGAAAGAAACCAGCTTCATTATACAATATGGAGGTCGTGACGGGCTGCGGTGGCTATTCAGAAAGTCATGATGTTCGAGTGGTTATGGAATGAGTGTCCCGTTGACTGCCCTGCAAAGGTGGTTTGCCATAAGATGTCTATTGTTTTGAAGTCATTTGTTATCACTGAGTTGGGGTTATTGTGTTCTGGAATGGGGTAATGGATTGGGCATATCCTGGGGGCATGATGAGTGGTAGTATGTTTCGTGTTACTTTGAGTATTTTGATTTGTACTGACGGTATTTCTTCGGGGTTGTCATTGTGTCCGTATTATTCGGTATAAGGTAGATGAGGTGAACCTCTTTCCAACTGTTTATACTGTACAGTCGAGAGGATTGTAAAATGTGAAGTGTCTGAACTGGTTGTGCGTGCAGCCTTTTACATTATTGTGTTCTAAATATTGTGTGTTTGCAAGATGTTCTCTTAATCTGTGGTCTTTGTATCTCAGCTTTCACAATATTCCTATTGTATAAGGATAACAAATTGGCACATCTCGGAAAAAAATGCTTAAGAGAACATGAGTGAAAGTCATTCCCGTTCACACACACCCTTATCCATCAAGGCTGTTAACATT
Organism: Coenobita brevimanus; assembly: GCF_032717465.1. Lineage (NCBI taxonomy): Eukaryota > Metazoa > Arthropoda > Malacostraca > Decapoda > Coenobitidae > Coenobita > Coenobita brevimanus. The sequence continues at coordinate 7,963,875 of NC_136993.1, read as the reverse complement.
GATTCCAAGCATGAGTTTTCGTGAGTTTGAAATTTCCCAGTCATTGCCCCTGAACCATATCTGTGGCTGAAGTATCTCAGTACATGGGACACTACTATTATTACTAGGTCTCAGCCCACACAGCCAACGACAAAGTTTATGTGCAGCATCGTTGTGATTTTTGAGCATGTATATTCTAAATCTAAAGTTCTTTAGAATTACCTAGTGATGAATATTATAATTTTATCATAATGAACTTCCTAACAGATAAAATAGTTGACAAACATGACAAATAGGGTAAGATTTCGTGTAAAAAGGAAGGAGGGGGCATTTGGTGAGGATATTAATTTCTGGCAAAAGAAAATCTGTTTGGGCTTAACCCAGTATGGGTAGACATTAGTAGGTGTGTATAATGGTGTCGCAAATCACATACAAGCACACTGATAAGAGCAGCATCAGAACAGACCTCCCCTCTTTCCCATACAACGACTTATATTTGTTACCCTGCATCCACATCTTAGTGACAAAAACAACGTTTAGGTTTGTGCCTATGGTTTGCTCGAGGAACATTAAGTCAGACGGTTTTGATATCCGAATACTTTCCGTAGATGCAATTAGTACTATCCGTTTTACATCATGATCCTCAAATAAACTGTTAGGCGAATAAGGCGAGGAAAATAAACTGAGTCCAACAATCTAGCAGGCACAAGAGTCAGACTGGCTAACTTGACTAAAAGCTTCACTGAAAAGATGTGTTGTTTCGTATCTTCGATACGAAATAACACATCTTTTACTTTAAAATTCAGGTCCCTAAATCAGTTTTAAATTATGAAATCACTCATAGCTTTCAATACCTGAGAGCTTCAGCCTTGAACATGCCACAGGTAGGAGAGACAATGGCGTTATTAGCAGCAGGGAATACATTAATGGCATCTCGTCTTCCAGTGCACCCACTGTAAAGAGAAATATTCATTACAAGAGAGAGAGAGAGAGAGAGAGAGAGAGAGAGAGAGAGAGAGTTTATACTGAAGACCTGAATATAGATGTTCTGACAAGACTAAGGTTACGCTGAACATGTTTTTAGCCTGAAAAATAACACAATTAAGAGGAACAATGGCGTCAGTATCTAATGAAATTTACCTCTTTATTATAAAGAACACAAGAGCAAGAGTGGTTAAGCTAAGCATTTTATTAACTCGCTGCATCCCGGCAGATTTTTCACCACTGACCCCCCCCCCCCCGAATCTCGGCAAACCTCCGCTTTTTGTGAGAAACAGTGGAAAATAACAGAGAAAGTGCTCACCTGGGCCTAGAAGTGGTCTAAACAGGTGACCTCCTGCACACCTGGTACCGTGTTCTCTGGAGCCGTGCTGTGGCTGTCACGTTTTCTATGGTAGATAGATATTTATTAATTTGGTACAAAAAAAACATGTAATACAAGAATATATTGATTTTCAAATAAAGAAATATATATGGGCGATTTTTGCATTGCTCCATATAGCGATCACCTGAAAATCACCCAGTTCTTGCACATATGACTCACTATGACTGTTGTTTCAACTTACATTCTATTTTTCTACTTACATTATACTCTTCTACTAACATTATACCAGTTTCCAACTTATATTACTGTTATCACATATTTACAGGCCTTACTATTATAATGACCATCAGATTATCGCATATTTACAGGCCTTACTATTATAGTGAGCGTCATATTATTGCATATTCACCGCACTTAGTATTATAGTGAGTGTCATATTACCGCATATTTACAGCATTTAGTATTTTAGTGAGCGTCATATTACCGTATATATACAGCACTTGGTATTATCGTGAGCGTCATACCGCATGCACATACTGTATCAGTAATGCACTAAGGTGTGGTATTCTTTGAAACAAGGCTCAATGCACAATCCTACGTTGCATTCCACACACTCGGATCTCGTGTCTTTTCTCTGAGTGGTTGCTCTCACTTGATAGGCTGCATACGTGACAGCAGCACTGAGGTCTAAGACGGTTCAATTGAGGAGGGATAGTGGTGGGGAAGTGGCGTCGTGAGAGGCGTATTGGAGTCTGGGCGGCAGTGGCCTTGCGGGCGCAGTGGTGGGGCCTGTCCTCTGCATACCTTGTGATGATTTCCCAAGACAGCTCCCTCACAAACCCCTCGAAGGTCTCAGAGGTTCCCGTACTCATGGCATGGAGGTAGTGGGCATTCAGGACCGTGATACTGAGCAAGTGGAAAAAGAGCTTTTTGTACCACTTCATCGTGGTCCTGGCACATTCCACACTGGAAAATATGGAGTCTGACTGGTCTACTTGCCTCATGTTGACATTGTAGTCCAGTACTGACTCTGGTTTCCAAACGTGGAGCCTCCTCTCGCTGCGGTAATCAGGAGGAAAACTTCCCTGTTGTGGTTCCATACAGTGGTGAGGATGTTGTTCGCCTTGAAGAAAACCACCTCATTCTTGTCAAGTTTCCTCCCAACCTTGACCATATGGTGATGGTTTTTCTTGACTGTGCCTCAGGCTCCGGTGTCATGAAGGTGGAAGTACCGAGGGAGAAGGGGGCTAGTGTACCAATTATCCAGGTACAGGTCATTACCACGATGAAAGTACTACTCTATCATTGTCTTTACCACGGCCCCAGAGAGTCCAATACTTCGATCTTGTGTTATGTCTGTCTGTGCACCAGTTTGCAAGACTATGTCTTGCACATAACCAGTTTTACAGTCACACACACATAATGAAGATCTTGAACTGTGTCTCTTGCTGGGTATGTACTGCAGAAAAGAAATATTGACTCTCCACAACACTAGACTCTCGTCTATGGCAAGGTTTCTGTAAGGATAGAAGGATGAGTGGAACTTTTCACACAGGTGATCAAATATCATCCTTATTCTCCTCATTCTATCGGTGTTATTTGCATTAGTAGGGTCGTCGGCATCATAAAAGTGGAGGTGGCTCAGAATTTCCTGAAAACTATTCTGGCCCAATACCTTCCCAAAGAAAGGTGTGCTGGTCATAGGGTCCGTAGACCAGTATCCCGGAATTTGTCTTTTCTGTACCATACCCATCAAAAGAACCAGGGCAAAAAGATGAACATTTCACCTGTGGTAACTGGGTAGTCATGTTGCTGGGAGGGCGTACTTGTCGTATCTTCACACTCATTTTCACAGTGATGGCTGTGTACGAATATGTTGGTCTTCTCCACAATTCACTCCACAAACTCCTCACCAAAGTACAGGTGGAAGAAATTCTGGTGGAGCCTGCATGGAGTCCAGGAGCAGAACAGCCAGATTGCCATTCCTCTGCGAACTGATGAATGATAGGTGTGAAGTCACTCCCATCCTCCCAGTCCCACAACACACCAACGTCCCAATCATCGACTTTGTCGGGATGGGGAGGAGAGGGTGGTGGGGAGGGTAGGGGTGGTTGGGGAGGTGGAGAGTGGCACTCTTCCCCACTCGAGCTCCTCTTCCCTTTCCATTTCCCCTTCCCCTTTCCCTTCCCTTTGCTTCCTTTCCCCACATCACGGGGCTGTAGGGAGGAAGCTCAGGAATATTGCTGGATGCTAAAGTGCGGCTGCTCTTCACCTGCCCACTGACCAGGTATACCACGTGCTCGCCCAGGTGCTACCTTCCTGCCACCACCACTTTCATTTCACTCCTCACTCCCACCACACCACTTGTGCCTTCCTAAAAAAAAAAACAGAGGCACCATACCTTATTTTTCTTTTCACTGCACCTTCAACTCCTCATGGCGAAATCCTTTCCCTCCTCCACCATGCAGTAACACCACGTTCCAGGGCTCCATCCTCGCCCTCATCCTTGAATTCGTCCTCTTCAGAGCCTTCGTCTAGGGGCTGGAGAGAGGTGCGTTCACATGGTGGAGGTGTAGGCTGGCCTTCCCTCACTTTACGGTACATCACCTGCCGTCCCTTCCTTGGCGACGGTACTTCCTCATGACTGCTGCTCATTTCGTCATCATGCAGTACATAGTCCTTGTCTGCCACATCATCATCGATTGGTGAATCACTGTCGCCTGTGAAGGCGTCAAGGGAGGCTTGAATTTCGGCTTCAGAGAGACCTCAGTGTGCCATGTCTGTGCTGGGTCACTGCTAACAGGTGAGTGACCGAGACAAGGGTGTGTGTGGGTCACGCGCGGTCGGGGATAGTCTCCGCCTGGCAGCAGGTAGAGGAAGGTGTCCCACATCTGCATACCAAAAATCACATGCGAAATTTGAAAATTGTGGAAATGACAGACCTTGCAATTGCAAAACATATGGATACTTTATTGGAATTCACCGTGACAAAAGTTGCAATGTATTCATCCATACATTATCGGGACACCTCGGGTTAATACTCAGGTAGGTATGAGAATGGAATGTATGTGTTCATCCTGTACAGTCCACTTGCTGTACTTGATACATTCGCTTCCCATAAACCTTCACACCCTTATTAACCTGCCCCGTATCCGACCGATTTTCCACCACTGACTCCCCCCAGTCCTGACCAATTTTCGAAAAATATTTTTTTGGCTCAAACCTTCGCTTTTGGTGAGAAACATCGAAAATTCATAGAGAAATCGCTCACCTGAGGCTTAAAATACTCGATACAGGTACCAGTACCCCTTTCCTTACTGGGTTTTCTATCAGGCTGGCTCCAAAGAAAACGAGTTCTATGGGAGGGTAACTATTCTGTACCATCATAAACAGTATTTATTTATTAATTTGGTACGAATTTATATGCAGTACGAGAGTATATTGGTTTTCACATGGTAATATAGGCAATATAAGCATTGTTTTACTCACCAAACACATCAATGTACCTGACCTTTTGGGACAACATTACCTGATCACCATTTCTGACTGTTTCTTCCTCTAATGCTACATAAACTTTGTCCTCCACACTGTCATTGATTGGGGAATCACGCTGGCCCTGAATTTCGTACCGTGGCACGACATGTCTTTACTGGCCAGTTCACTGCTACCAGGTGAATTGCTGAGACAATGGCGTGCAGGGGGGGGGGAGGTCATGCGGGGTAAGGCATTGTCCCTGCCTGGCATCTTGTAGAAGAAGGTTTCCTCTATATACATACCAAAAATCATGCGCAAAAATTAAAAATTGTGCAGATTAGGGACCTTGCAATTGATGTGCGTTTATATTTGTCAACGGGACTGACAGTGAACGTATATACTGTATACGTCAACAGGACGTGGTGGGTTAAGTCCTCTTGCTTTTGTTGGCAAAACTCACAGTTATCGACAAGAAATCATTCCTATTCGTGAAGAGAGAGACAGAGAGAGGTTTTACACCCTCGCCCAAAAGTTCCAAAACTTGAAGTCTTATACAGTTGATAAAATGACCGAAAATTATAAGAATCTCTCTTGGATGGATAACATCATATTAATGCAATATCTATTCCAACAGTCACTGTGTATTGAAAATAAAGAGATCACACAGAGGCATATATATATATATATATATATATATATATATATATATATATATATATATATATATATACTGTCAGATTACAACAAATGTTCTTGGATAAGAGTTTCAAGAAACCACAATTTATCGGTTGTCAGCATCACATTCTGGACTGGATTCTCCGTTTGGTAATGGATGAAGAACTTGGCACTAACACCAATTCTCCAAACATCGAATATTCATTTGTGTCTCAACTAATGAAGAATTATGAAAACCTAAAATCAGTTTGTTAATGGAACAGAAGAGATCCTCGATAAGTCAGGATGGAGAGATGACATGAAGTTTTTGTACCATTTAACACGAGTGTTTAGATTCTTTGAAGAAAAGAGGCATTTTCCTTTGATTAACTTTCACAAAATTCTAAATATCAGTAATGCGAGGTGGAATTCAAGAACAACTCTCGTTATCCTTGCATTTATTCTTACACCTACAATAAGGAAGACTTTGGAGAAGATTATGCAGATTCATTTCGTACGAATGGGCCGAGTACTGGTTTACTAATCAGATGTACAATGAAACTGACTTCAAGAACTTATCAGAAATATTGACACCTTACAAAAAAGCAGTAAACTCAAAATCACTGGAAACAGGAGCCATCCTTTCTGAAGATACTAAAAACTAATCAGTGTGCAGAACGTGCAATCAAAGTGATGCAGGAACTTTATGCTGCCTGCATAAACAAAACCAAACTGCAACTTAGATTTTTTCTAGGCAATAAACAGTGATTTTAAGTATATATTAATGCATTTGTATAAGCTCTTTGTTTTTTATTATTATACCCCTGGGGGTAGGGGGGTTTCAAGAATACTCCCCCAGTATCCCTGCTTGTCGTACGAGGCGACTAAAAGGGTTGGTGGTGGGTTAGTGCCCCACCCCGTAAAAAGAACTAACTAAAAAAGCAAATAAAGCGCCTCGGACCCGGACGGACCATACGTTGACGACTAAGGAACGGACAAAGGACATTCTGAGGGTAGGAACGTGGAATGTGAGAGGAGTGAATGATGAAGTGAAAGAGAGAGAGATTGTCCAGGTGCTTGAGGATGCAAAAGTGGATATATGTGGATTGACTGAAATTAAATGGGTAGGTGAAAGGGTGAGAGAATGGGAATACGGTGTAGGTATATGTGCGGGAGTCAGTGAGAATGAGAGGGCAAGAGAGGGAGTATGTCTGATGATAAGCAAGAAGTGGAAGGAGAATATAAGAGAGTATGGAACAGTGGGTGCAAGGATTGTATGGGTGAGGATGAAAGTAGGTATACAAGCATGGGCGATTGTATGTGTGTATGCTCCAACAGAGGATCGAGTGGCAAGAGTGAAAGATGAGTTTTGGGCGAGAGTAGAAGCATGTATGGACAAGTTTGAGAGGAGCGAGAGAGTGCTGTTGATTGGAGACATGAATGGCAAAGTTGGGAATGTACGAGTGGATGGAGTGGTTGGTCAGTGGGGTGTGCCACCTGAAGTAGATGGGAATGGTAGTGCTTTGGTGGACATCTGTGCTGGTAAGGGGTTGGCAATAGCCAACACCTACTTTCGTCATAAGATGATCCACTGGTATACATGGAGAGTAATGAGGAGGATGGATGGTGAACTTGTTGAACGAAAGGCAATGATAGACTACGTGTGTGTGGATGAGCGAATGAGAAGACAAGTGTTGGATGCAAGGGTGTGGAGAGGGTGGGGAAATGGAGTCTCGGACCATCACTTAGTGATGGCCAAGGTAGAGCTGCAAAGAAAATGGTTGAGGAGACGAAGGGGAAGAGAGGAGGAAGCAGCTCCTGTGAGAAGAGTGGAGAAATTGCAAGATAGTGAGAAAAGGACGGAGTATAAGAGCATAGTGGAAGAAAGATTGGGAAGGTATGAGCTAGAGCAGATGGAAGGGGTGGAAGACGTATGTAAGATATTCACGGAAGAGATAAGCGCAGCGTGTGAGGCGGTTTGTGGAGTGAGGAGGAGATGCAAGGGTGTGCAAGGGACAGCATGGTGGAATGATGAGGTGAAACGAGCTGTGGAACAAAAGAAGAAGGCATATGGTGAATGGTTGGCGAGTAGAGGTAGAGGAGAAGATGAGAGAGAGAAGAGAGAGGTATATGTGAGCAGGAGAAGGGAGGTTAAGAGACTGGTGAAGGAGAGTAAGAAGAAAGTGGATGAAGAGTTTGGGAGGAATCTGAGTGTGAAATGGAGGGAGAGTAAGAAATTGTTTTGGAAGGAGGTAAAGAAAGTAAGGCAGTGTGAAAGGGGAAATAGTAGGGGAGTGAAAGATAGGAATAATAGATTGTTGGTGGAGAAGAGAGAGAAATTGAGGAGATGGAAGGAGTACTTTGAGGATTTGTTGAATGTAGAGAGTAAGAGCAGTGTGAGTATAAGTGGTTGGGGAATGGCTGGGAGAAGAAGAGATGAGAGGAGGGAGGAAGAGATCAGTAGGGCGGAAGTAGTGGAAGCGATGAAGAAGATTAAGCTGGGAAAGGCCCCAGGAATTGATGGAGTGTGTGGTGAAATGCTTAGGTATGGGGGTGAGATTGTTGTGGAGTGGATATGGAAGTTGCGTAGATTGGCTTGGGAAGAGGGAAGGGTTCCAGAAGACTGGAAATCAGGTATAATTGTTTCTCTGTACAAAGGAAAAGGGGAGAGAGAAGTATGTGGTAACCATAGGGGTATTTGCCTTCTTAGTGTGACTGGTAAAATATATGGTAGAATACTCATTGATAGGGTTAGGCATATGACAGAGGAGCTAGTTGGAGAAGAACAAGGGGGATTTAGGAAGGGAAAAGTGTGTGTAGATAAGATATTTGTTCTAAGATGTTTAGTGGAGAAGTATCTAGAGAAGGGAAGGAAAGTGTATGCTGCCTTCATGGAGTTGGAGAAAGCTTATGACAGAATAGATAGGCAAGGTATGTGGAAGGTATTGAGAATATATGGAGTGGAGGGGAAATTGTTGAGTGCTGTGAAGAGTATGTACGAGGGAGCTAGGCCTGCGGTGCGAGTGGATGGTGAGCTGAGTGAGTTCTTTGATCTCAATGTGGGACTGAAACAGGGGTGTGTGATGTCTCCATGGCTGTTTAATATATATATGGATGGGGTTGTAAAGGAGGTGCAAGGTAGGGCAGTGGATGTGGGGCTGACCCTAATGAATGAGGGTGAGATTTGGAAGCTTCCAGTGTTGCTGTTTGCTGATGATACAGTATTGTTGAGTGAAGATGAATGGGCGTTGCAAGGTTTGGTGAATGAATTTGGGACAGTGTGTAGGAGGAGGAAGCTGAAAGTTAATGTAAACAAAAGTAAAGTTATGGTGTTTGATAGGAATGAAGTCACAGAGTGTGCAGTGAGATTGGATGGTGAGGATATGGAGAATGTGAGTGCATTCAAGTACTTGGGTAGTGTGATGAGTAAGGATGGAACTTTGGGGGATGAAGTACGTGAAAGGGTACAGCAGGGAAGAAAGGTTGTTGGTACACTGAAAGCAGTGATGAGAAATAGGGAGGTGAGTATGGAAGTTAAGAAGTCACTGCATGATGGTATTGTGATCCCTACCCTGACGTATGGAAGCGAGGCGTGGACCTTGCAAGAGGGGAACAAGTCAAGAGTGAGAGCAGTGGAAATGAGTTACTTGAGAGGAGCATGTGGAGTGACGTGGAGGGACAGGTTGACGAATGAAGAAGTGAAGGAACGTTGTGCGGTAGAAGTGGATGTGGTTGAGAAGATTAGGAGAAATACACTGAGGTGGTTTGGACATGTGGAGAGAATGGAGAATGAAAGACTGACTAAGAGGGTGTATGTAGGTGAGGTGGAGGGAGGGAGAGGGAGAGGTAGACCGAGGATGAGGTGGAGGGATGGAGTTGAGAGGTATATGAGGGAGGGGGGGATGAGTTGGGGGGAGGGTAGTTAAATGGTGGGTGACAGAGGGACTTGGAGGCGTTTTGTCTGCGGCCACCCTTTGCGGGATTAGGGCGTCGGGCTATAGATAGATAGATATAGATAGAAAAATCTTTTTTTTTTTTTTTCGGAGTGACCTTTTTTTAAAACTGAGAGGAAAAAGGGCTTTTTAAAGCAAAAGTCCATCGACTTGAGGTACAGGAACATAAGGTTGTATAAAAGTTATAACCCTAATATATATATCTATATCAATACCTATCTATCTGTCTATATATATATATATATATATATATATATATATATATATATATATATATATATATATATGCAGAGACATCACTTGACCGTGAAGATATGTATGCAAAATAACCACAGGAGAAATGAAAGGAGCAACAGCGAGTACTTTCGTATATTACAGCTTCAGACAGAGTGAGACAGAAACGTAAAGGGTAGAGGTGTTTTATGTACACCCGCGGCAGGTAGTGGCACACAGAACAAAGGATGACCTGAATTTTTACCTGTGGCTGAACTTATGGTCACCTGCAGCAGGGAGTGGAACACAACAAAGGATGACCTGAATCTTCCTTAGGGATGCACATGACAAAGGAAGAGGGAGTAGGAGGGGAGGAAAGGGGAGGGGGAAGGAGGGGGAAGGGGGGAGGAGGGGAGGGGGAAGGGGAGAGGGGAGAGGGGAGAGGGGGGAGGGAGGAGGGAGGAGGGGATAAATACTGCTGCTTAACTTAAGACCTAGAGGATTAATGCTAGGTATGTCCCACACAGGTGTGACTACACTACCAGGAGATGACAGGGAACAATCAGTTGTTAGTCTGGGGGATACTATCTATCTATCTATCTATAGCCCGACGCCCTAATCCCGCAAAGGGTGGCCGCAGACAAAACGCCTCCAAGTCACTCTGTCACCCACCATTTGACTCCCCTCCCCCCAACTCACCCCCCCTCCCTCATATACCTCTCAACTCCATCCCTCCACCTCATCCTCGGTCTACCCCTCCCTCTCCCTCCCTCCACCTCACCTACATACACCCTCTTAGTCAGTCTTTCATTCTCCATCCTCTCCACATGTCCAAACCACCTCAGTGTATTTCTCCTAATCTTTTCAACCACATCCACATCTACCCCACAACGTTCCTTCACTTCTTCATTCGTCAACCTGTCCCTCCATGTCACTCCACATGCTCCTCTCAAGTAACTCATTTCCACTGCTCTCACTCTTGACTTGTTCCCCTCTTGCAAGGTCCACGCCTCGCTTCCATACGTCAGGGTAGGGATCACAATACCATCATGCAGTGACTTCTTAACTTCCATACTCACCTCCCTATTTCTCATCACTGCTTTCAGTGTGCCAACAACCTTCCTTCCCTGCTGTACCCTTTCACGTACTTCATCCCCCAAAGTTCCATCCTTACTCATCACACTACCCAAGTACTTGAATGCACTCACATTCTCCATATCCTCACCATCCAACCTCACTGCACACTCTGTGACTTCATTCCTCTCAAACACCATAACTTTACTTTTGTTTACATTAACTTTCAGCTTCCTCCTCCTACACACTGTCCCAAATTCATTCACCAAACCTTGCAACTCCCATTCATCTTCACTCAACAATACTGTATCATCAGCAAACAGCAACACCGGAAGCTTCCAAATCTCACCCTCATTCATTAGGGCCACCCCCACATCCACTGCCCTACCTTGTACCTCCTTTACGACCCCATCCATATATATATTAAACAGCCATGGAGACATTACACACCCCTGTTTCAGTCCCACATTGAGATCAAAGAACTCACTCAACTCACCATCCACTCGCACCGTAGCCCTAGCTCCCTCGTACATACTCTTCACAGCACTCAACAATTTCCCCTCCACTCCATATATTCTTAGTACCTTCCACATACCTTTCCTATCTATTCTGTCATAAGCTTTCTCCAAGTCCATGAAGGCATCGTACACTTTCCTTCCCTTCTCTAGATACTTCTCCACTAAACATCTTAGAACAAATATCTGATCTACACACCCTTTTCCCTTCCTAAATCCCCCTTGTTCTTCTCCAACTAGCTCCTCTGTCATATGCCTAACCCTATCAATGAGTATTCTACCATATATTTTACCAGTCACACTAAGAAGGCAAATACCCCTATGGTTACCACATACTTCTCTCTCCCCTTTTCCTTTGTACAGAGGAACAATTATACCTGATTTCCAGTCCTCTGGAACCCTTCCCTCTTCCCAAGCCAATCTACACAACCTCCATATCCACTCCACAACAATCTTACCCCCATACCTAAGCATTTCACCACACACTCCATCAATTCCTGGGGCCTTTCCCAGCTTAATCTTCTTCATTGCTTCCACTACTTCCGACCTACTGATCTCTTCCTCCCTCCTCTCATCTCTTCTTCTCCCAGCCATTCCCCAACCACTTATACTCACACTGCTCTCACTCTCTACATTCAACAAATCCTCAAAGTGCTCCTTCCATCTCCTCAATTTCTCTCTCTTCTCCACCAACAATCTGTTATTCCTATCTTTCACTCCCCTACTATTTCCCCTTTCACACTGCCTTACTTTCTTTACCTCCTTCCAAAACAATTTCTTACTCTCCCTCCATTTCACACTGCTTTAAAATTAATTCAGTTAACAATTTATCACACTTAAAATGACCATAGCTCACGTTTACATTCTTTTCATATGTGCCAGAAATTATACAAGTTACTATTACATTTCTTTCATCTAAGCTTTTTGATCTTGCTAGAATCTTGGAGCCTGTCCAGTCAATATGGTGATCACTGGATGCTTTGTGTTGAAATAAACCACTACTCTGTTGGGCTGTCCTTACACTGTATTTATGTTGTGAGATTCTAGTTTCCAAATCTTTTCCAGATTGTCCTATGTAAAACTTGTTACGGCTTTTACACGGGATTTTGTAAACAACGCCTGAATTACTGAAAGGGCTGTTCTTGATGTGGGTTTTTTTGATGGTGTTCTCATATTTGAATACTACTTGTACACTGAGTTTCCTCAGTATGTGAACAACATCAAGAAAATTTTCATGGAAGGGGAGGACAAGGGTTCTTTGAATATTCTGGCGATCTGGCTTATTAGTTTTCCCTTCAAGGAATAGTTTCTTGGCTGTATTGTGGCACTGAGTTAGTATGCTTTGTGGATATTTTAGCTTCTTTCCAATACTCTGAATCATTTTTAGTTCATCATCTAAAAATTCTGAGTCTGAAATTCTATATGCTCTTAGGTACATGGATATGAACGCAGATCTTTTTATATTAATATGATGGTTTGAATAGTAATGCACATATGACATAATATTTGTAGGTTTTCTATATACCCTACTCTTCAAAACATTTTGGTCCCTGATAACTTTTACATCCAAAACTGGCAATTCATTATCCATTTCCATCTCATGAGTAAACTTGATCGATGGAACTAACGAATTTAATTGCAGAAGAAATTCATCAATGGGAAGACTGTTAGGCCAGAAGCACAGGATATCATCAACGTATCGGAGCCAAACTATGTTTTGCTCCTTTATGGAGGTCAGTAAATGTTTCTCAAAGTATTCCATGTAAATATTTGCCAGAACTGGGGAGAGGGGATTACCCATGGCCATACCAAATTTTTGTTTGTAAAATTTACCTTCAAAGGTAAAAGAAGAGTTCACAATGCACAATTTAATTAGCTTGATAATGTTTTCAGAGGGAATGCCATCAGTGTTACTACCCAGAATGCTTGGCAGGAAAGTTAAAACATCATCAACAGGGACATTTGTGAATAATGATTTAACATCAAAGCTGACTAATTTGTAGGGGTACATGACATTTAGAGATTTTAACTTTCTTACCAAATCTTCATTGTTTTGTACAAATGAATCAGAGATAGTGCCTGCAACAGGGGACAACAGTGTTACAAGCCACTTGGAGAGCTTGTATGTCGTAGAGCCTACAGAGCTTACAATTGGCGTGATGGGGTTGTTTGGTTTGTGAGTTTTAATCAAGCCATACATATATGGTCTATCCATCTATCTATAGCCCGACGCCCTAATCCCGCAAAGGGTGGCCGCAGACAAAACGCCTCCAAGTCGCTCTGTCACCCACCATTTAACTACCCTCCCCCCAACTCACCCCCCCTCCCTCATATACCTCTCAACTCCATCCCTCCACCTCATCCTCGGTCTACCTCTCCCTCTCCCTCCCTCCACCTCAGCTACATACACCCTCTTAGTCAGTCTTTCATTCTCCATTCTCTTCACATGTCCAAATCACCTCAGTGTATTTCTCCTAATCCTCTCAACCACATCCACATCCACCCCACAGCGTTCCTTCACTTCTTCATTCGTCAACCTGTCCCTCCACGTCACTCCACATGCTCCTCTCAAGTAACTCATTTCCACTGCTCTCACTCTTGACTTGTTCCCCTCTTGCAAGGTCCATGCCTCGCTTCCATACATCAGGGTAGGGATCACAATACTATCATGCAGTGACTTCTTAATTTCCATACTCACCTCCCTATTTCTCATCACTGCTTTCAGTGTACCAACAACCTTCCGTCCCTGCTGTACCCTTTCATGCACTTCATCCCCCAAAGTTCCATCCTTACTCATCACACTACCCAAGTTCTTGAATGAACTCACATTCTCCATATCCTCACCATCCAACCTCACTGCACACACTGGGACTTCATTCCTTTCAAACACCATAACTTTACTTTTGTTGACATTAACTTTCAGATTCCTCCTCCTACACACTGTCCCAAATTCATTCACCAAACCTTGCAACTCCCATTCATCTTCACTCAACAGTACTGTGTCATCAGCAAACAGCAACACCGGAAGCTTCCAAATCTCACCCTCATTCATTAGAGCCACCCCCACATCCATTGCCCTACCCTGCACCTCCTTTACAACCCCATCCATGTATATATTAAACAGCCATGGAGACATCACACAACCCTGTTTCAGTCCCACATTGAGATCAAAGAACTCACTCAGCTCACCATCCACTCGCACCGTAGCCCTAGCTCCCTCATACATACTCTTCACAGCACTCAACAATTTCCCCTCCACTCCATATATTCTTAATACCTTCCACGTACCTTGCCTATCTATTCTGTCATAAGCTTTCTCCAAGTCCATGAAGGCAGCATACACTTTCCTTCCCTTCTCTAGATACTTCTCCACTAAACATCTTAGAACAAATATCTGATCTACACACCCTTTTCCCTTCCTAAATCCCCTTGTTCTTCTCCAACTAGCTCCTCTGTCATATGCCTAACCCTATCAATGAGTATTCTACCATATATTTTACCAGTCACACTAAGTAGGCAAATACCCCTATGGTTACCACATACTTCTCTCTCTCCTTTTCCTTTGTATAAAGGAACAATTATACCTGATTTCCAGTCCTCTGGAACCCTTCCCTCTTCCCAAGCCAATCTACACAACTTCCATATCCACTCCACAACAATCTCACGCCCCATACCTAAGCATTTCACCACACGCTCCATCAATTCCTGGGGCCTTTCCCAACTTAATCTTCTTCATCGCTTCCACTACTTCCGCCCTACTGATCTCTTCCTCCCTCCTCTCATCTCTTCTTCTCCCAGCCATTCCCCAACCACTTATACTAGCACTGCTCTCACTCTCTACATTCAACAAATCCTCAAAGTGCTCCTTCCATCTCCTCAGTTTCTCTTTCTTCTCCACCAACAATCTATTATTCCTATCTTTCAATCCCCTACTATTTCCCCTTTCACACTGCCTTACTTTCCTTACCTCCTTCCAAAACAATTTCTTACTCTCCCTCCATTTCACACTCAGATTCCTCCCAAACTTTTCATCCACTTTCTTTTTACTCTCCTTCACCAGTCTCTTAACCTCCCTTCTCCTGCTCACATATACCTCTCTCTTCTCTCTCTCATCTTCTCCCCTACCTCTACTCGCTAACCATTCACTATATGCCTTCTTCTTTTGTTCCACAGCTCGTTTCACCTCATCATTCCACCATGCTGTCCCTTGCACACCCTTGCATCTCCTCCTCACTCCACAAACCGCCTCACACGCTGCGCCTATCTCTTTCGTGAATATCTTACATACATCTTCCACCCCTTCCATCTGCTCTAGCTCATACCTTCCCAATCTTTCTTCCACTATGCTCTTATACTCTGTAATTTTCTCACTATCTTGCAATTTCTCCACTCTTCTCGCAGGAGTTGCTTCCTCCTGTCTTCCCCTTCGTCTCCTCAACCACTTTCTTTGCAGCTCTACCTTGGCCATCACTAAGTGATGGTCCGAGACTCCATTCCCACACCCTCTCCACACTCTTGCATCCAACACTTGTCTTCTCATTCGCTCATCCACACACACGTAGTCTATCATATGGTGCAGACGGATTTTGCACAGAGAACTGTTTGATCAAGTCATCCCTTCCTCTTAGCAAAGTCTTGATTTCTTTATGGAATTTTCTACTTTGTTTTTCAGTTGGATCACTTTTTAGTTCACTGTAGGTGTTGGTGTCACGCAACAGTTCACTCACTTTTTCCTTGTAGTCACGTTTGTTCATGACTACTACAGCGCTGCTTTTATCAGCTGTAGTTATATGCAGGGAGTCATCTTTTTTCAAACAAATTCCTGTACCACCTAGCATTCTTCCTGAGGCAGTCAATCTCTTCAGTCATCATGTCGGACTTGTCCACCAGCCGCATGTTGATACTGTAGTCGATGACAGCGTCAGGTTTCATCACAGGTTCGCCTGTCTTATGGTCGACCTTCCCACTGTCTTTCAGTTCCCCCTTGTGTACGGTGGTGAGCATGTGCACAACCCGCTTGTCATGCCACCGTATTGCCAGCATCTTCTCAGACTTTAACACTTAAAAGCCGAATGCTGGGTACTGAACTGGGGTCGCAGAGAGTATATGTTATAGAACAAAATGTACTTAAAATTGCATGACAGATCATTGGTGTAAGTTTTTGTCATACTTCGCGTTACACCCTGTATATAAATAAAAAAAAAAAAAAAAAATATATATATATATATATATATATATATATATATATTGCGAATCCCTTTTACGGGGTGGCCACAAACAAATCGCCTTCACGTTACCCTGTCCCCCGCCATTTCACTGCCCAGCTTGCAATTCACACACCCCCTCTCTCATATACCTCTCCATTCCATCCCTCCATCTCATCCTTGGCCTTCCCCTCCCTCTCTCCCCCTCCACCTCACTCACATACACTCTCCTCGTCAGTCGCTCACTCTGCATCCTCTCCACATGGCGAAACCACCTCATTGTATATGTTCTAATGCTTCGTATCACATCCACATCCACACCACAACTCTCCTTCACATCCTCATTTGTCAGTTTGTCTCTCAATGTGACTCCACAGGCTTCTCTGAAATAACTCATTTCCACTGCTCTCACTCTTGACTTGTGTCCCTCCAACAACGTCCAAGCTTCACTTCCATACATCAGTCTTGGTATCACAATACTGTCATGTAATAACTTTTTCACTTCCATGCTCACTTCCCTGTTTCTTGTCACTGCCTTCAAGGAACCAGCAACTTTTCTTCCTTGTTGTACCCTTTCAAGCACTTCACCCTCCAAACTTCCATCCTTACTCATTACGCTACCCAAGTACTTAAACGTACTCACATTTTCCATTTCCTCATCATCGAACCTCACTCTACATTCACTGAATTCACCTCTCTCGAGGACCATAGCTTTACTCTTCCCTACATTCACCTTTTAATTCAGTTTCTTACACACTCCCCCAAACTCATCCACCAAGCCTTGCAGCTCCCCTTCGTCTTCACTTAACAACACAGTATCATCTGCAAACAACGGTACATGGAGTTTCCAAACACTGCCCTCACTCATTAGGGCCACTCCAACATCCACTGCCCTACCTAGTATCTATTTTATAACCCCATCCCTGTACAGATTGATCAACCATGGAGACATGACACATCCCTGTTTGAACTCAACTTTCAAATAGAAAAACACAGTTCACTGTCCACACGCACTGCAGGCTTAGCACCCTCATGCATACTCTTCATAGCATTTAACAACTTCCCATCTACTTCATATATTCTTAACACTTTCCACAATCCTTGCTTATCCACCCTGTCATATGCTTTCTCCAAATCCATGAAGGCCACATACAACTTCTTTCCCCTCTAGACACTTTTCCACTAAAGATCTAAGAATGAATATCAGATCTACACAACTTCTTCCCTTCCTAAAGCCTCCCTGTTCTTCTCCAACTAATTCCTTTGTTATTTCCTTAACTCTGTCAATAAGTATCCTACCGTATACTTTTCCTATTACACTAAGAAGACAGATGCCCTTATGATTACCTATCCCCTTTCCCTTTGTACAAGGGAACAAAAATACCTGACTTCCAATCCTCCGGGACTTTGCCTTCCTCCCAGGCCAATCTGCACATCTTCAACATCCACTCCACTACTATCTCTCCCCCATGCTTCAGCATTTCAAGACACACTCCATCAATTCCTGGGGCTTTCCCCATTTCGATTTTCTTCAGTGCTTCCACAACTTCTATCTTATTGATTCCTTCCCGTCTTCTCACCTCCCTCCTTCTCCCAGCTATTCCCCAGCCACTTATGCACGCATTACTTTCATTCTCTCTGTTCAACAATTCATTAAAGTGCTCTCTCCATCTGCTCACTTTTTCTCCCTTCCCAACTACTAATCTACCATTTCTATTTTTCACTCCCCTACTGACTTCATTGCCACCCTGTTTGACTCTCATTACCTCTTTCCAGAATATTTTCTTATATTCCCTCCACTTTACACTCAAATTCCTTCCAAATTCCTCATCCATTCTCTTTTTACTTTCTCTTACTAATCTTTACATCTCCCTCTTACTTTCTACATATAACTCTCTCTTCCGTCTCTCAACTTCTTCCACGCCCCTATTTCTCATCCATTCATTATATGCTTTCTTCTTTTGTGCCGTAGTCTGTCCCACCTCCTCATTCCACCATGCTGTTCTTTGCACCCCCTTTCGTCTTCTCTTCACCCCACACACCACCTCACATGCTGCACATATTTCCTCCGTGAATATCTTGCACACACCTTCCACGTCTCCCATCTCCTCCAGTTCATATTTACCCAAGCATTCATCCAATTCCCTCTTATATTCTGCCTTTTTGTTATCCTCTTGTAACTTTTCCACTCTTCATATATCTACTCCTTCCTCCCGTCCTTCCCTTCTTCTATTTCTCAATATTACTTGGACCTTGATTCTGACCGCCACTTGGTGGAGGTCAGAAAGTCCACTCTCCCAACCTTTATATGCTCTTGCATCCATTACACATCTTCGCATCCTTTCATCCACACACACATAATCAATCATTGCCTTCCTTTCATTCAGTTCACGATCCACCCTTCTCATCACTCGCCATGTATACCTGTGGATCATTTTGTGCCTGAAGAGGGTATTGGCTATCACCAACCCCCTCCCGGCACAAATGTCCACTAAAGCACTGCCATTCTCATCTATCTCACCAACTACTCCATCCACCTTCACACACACTGACACAGACACACACACACACACACACACACACACACACACATATATATATATATATATATATATATATATATATATATATCCGTCTGTGTATTTAGATAATTAGAGATAAATATCATCATCAGTCACTGCAAGTACACTGCTGAACAAATGACCTCCCCAACCTTCTCAATGAATTCCTTGACTGAGCCTATCCCTGCCATGTTTTGCTTGCTAACTTTTATATCTTGTCACTCCACCTCCTGTCTGGCCATTTTCTGCTATGCCTTCAATCTCTTGGAGACCTGTCTGTCAGCCTCTTGTTCCTTTGGTTATCCCTTATTTTTCCTGCATAACCTTCTCACCTCCATTTCTGTTCCACAGCTTCTACAGTGTCTTTGATTTCAGCCTGCATTCTAATCTTTTCCTGTCTGTCAAAGATATTCCCGGCATTGACGTTTGCATTGCCCTTTGAGAACGGGTTAGTTTATTTTCCATCGTTTTTGTCAGTTTCCAGGATTTACAACTGTACGTATTGGATGTGATTATACATCCTTGTACGTATGATAAATTACCAATATGCTGGGAATCGAACCAGGGACTCTCAGGTGAGAGCCAGGCAGCATACCACTTCACCACGACCAGGTAAAAGTTAACTCACGTTGTCACAATCTTGTAACCGACGTCCCTCCGCCCCCACTGTGGGCATCAAGAGGATGAGTTAACCCCCTGGCACTCGGGCAAGTAGATGCTTTTATAGATTAAAAGCATCTACTTGCCCGAGTGCCAGGGGGTTAACTCATCCTCTTCAGGCCCACAGTGGGGGGCGGAGGGACGTTGGTTACAAGATTGTGACAACGTGAGCTAACTTATACCTGGTCGTGGTGTAGTGGTATGCTGCCTGGCTCTCACCTGAGAGTCCCTGGTTCGATTCCCAGTATATTGGTAATTTATCAGATGATTTTTCCTGTGTACAGTACGGTACAGGTTTCTCCCTTCATCCTTGTACGTCTTGGATGTGATGATACATCCCCTCTTTACTTTTGATCTCATACATACTGACAAGCTACTTTTATGTTTTTATGTTTACTGAAAGCTTTCCAACCAACTGTAATGCAACTTTTTATTTCGCTATCATGGTCTTAAGGTAGATTTATATTTGTCCCAAGTAACTGTACTCCCCGATTTCTTCAAGTATTTCTTTGCTTATTTTGATAATGCTCTTTGGTGTATTTGGATTAAACATTAGTTTTATTTTGGTTCATCTTTATCCCTGCTTTGAGACTTTCTTTGTTTAGGTAATTGAACATAAGTTTCAGAGATTAGGACAAGGTCATCGGCATATCTTAAATAGTTTAGGTTTCCTCCATCTATGTTTACTCCTTTGTTCTCCCAGTCTAGCTTTATGGAAATACTCTCTAAGCATGATGTACATAATTTTGGCGAACTTGTACCTCCCTCTTGCATGCCCTTTTCAGTCTTATTTTTTTCCGGGTCATTATATGATTTAATTGTAGCATTTTCCTCTTTATATATTTTGTCGAGCATTTTTACAATGTTTCCATTCACTCCTTGCTTCTACAATGAATTTATAAGTGATATGTGTTCCACTGAGTTGAAATCCTTAAGGGAAAAAAAAAAAAACTAAGCACAGTGGGTTATCACCTCTGCCAACGAAGTTGGAGGAGGTTAAGTATTCACTTATATTTGTTGTTCACAGGAATCGAAAGATTCTGCAAGCTTGTCGGCCAGTTTTGTATGTTTTTTCCTCTGTTTGTTTGTTTGTCTGCACTCTTCAGGTCATAATATTGCTCCAGTCTTTCTGGAAAAATAAAAGTCAGAGAGGTAGATATCCTTAAACCCTGGAAGCCTTTTTTTTTTTTTTTTTTTTTTTTTTCATCATAATCGTTCAAAGGCCCTGGGCTTGGTGAGAGGTTGAAACCTCTCAAAGGCCGTGGGTCCAGAAATGGTCGGGTCTCAGTGGCCAGCCCCAGCACCATTTTTTCCATCCATCCATCCATCATCCAATCCTACGTCGCCCCATAAGGAGCGTAGGAACCCGGGGTTAGGCAAGTTGGTCCTGACATTTAAGATGAGTGACCAGCCTCACTCATCCCTGAGTGGCATTATGCAAGCAGTAAACCCCAACCACCCCTTGGATATAAATTTACACAGGCTCAATCCGACTGCAGCACCTTAATTACACACTAAACCACCAGGCGCCATAATTTGGCTATATGGTAACTACCCAGCGTAATAAGTGGTTTCCAGGTATACAGGAAACCATTTGGCTTGTTACTCAGTGTAGAGTTACTCACAGGCAGAAAGATGAAGAAAGAATGAAGGAGAGAGAGACAGAAGAGGAAGGACAGAAAGAAAGAAGAGAGGAAAGGGCAGGCACCTGAGAGCAGCATTACATCGAGTGAGTGGATGGTGAATGCCCCCACCACCATTATCTATCTGTCTATCTATTTAGTGCCAGACGCCTCAATCCCGTTTGGAGTGGCCACAAACAAATCGCCTCCACGTCGCCCTGTCCCTTGCCATTTCACTGCCCTGCTTCTAACTCACATCCCTCTCTCTCAAATACCTCTCCACCCCATCCCTCCATCTCACCCTCGGCCTCCCCCTCCCCCCCCCTCCACCTCACTCACATACATCTTCGTCAGTCTTTCACCCTCCATCCTTTCCACATGGCCAAACCACCTCAGTGTATTCTTCCTAACGCTTCCTATCACATCCACATCCACACCACAATGCTCCTTCACTTCCTCATTTGTCACCCTGTCTCTCCATGTGACTCCACAGGCTCCTCTTAAATAACTCATTTCCACTGCTCTCACTCTTGACTTGTGAGCTTCCAACAACGTCCAAGCTTCACTTCCATACGTTAGAGTTGGTATCACAATACCGTCATGTAGTAACTTTTTCACTTCCATGCTCACTTCCCTGTTCCTTATCACTACTCTCAAGGAACCAGCAACCTTTCTTCCCTGCTGTACCCTTTCAAGCACTTCACCCTTCAAACCTCCATCCTTACTCATCACACTACTCAAGTACTTAAACGTACTCACATTTTCCAATACCTCACCATTCAACCTCGCTGTACATTCACTGACTTCACCTCTCTCAAAGACCATCACTTAACTCTTCCCTACATTCACCTTTAGATTCCGTTTCTTACACACTCTCCCAAACTCATCCACCAAGCCTTGCAGCTCCCCTTCGTCTTCACTCAACAACACAGTATCACCTGCAAACAACAGTACAGGGAGTTTCCAAACACTACCCTCTCTCACAAGGGCCACTCCAACATCCACTACCCTAACTTGTACCTCTTTTATTACCCCATCCATGTACAGATTGAACAACCATGGAGACATGACACATCCCTGTTTCAACCCAACCTTCAAAGAGAAAAATTCACTCAGTTCACCATACACACGCACTGCAGCCTTAGCATCATCATACATACTCTTCACACCATTCAGCAACTTCCCATCTACTTCATATATTCTTAATACTTTCCACAATCCTTGTCTATCCACCCTGTCATATGCTTTCTCCAAATCCATGAAAGCCTCATATAACTTCTTTCCCTTCTTTAGAAACTTTTCCACGAAAGATCTAAGAATGAATATCTGATCTACACAACCTCTTCCCATCCTAAAACCTCTCTGTTCTTCTCCAACTACTTCCTCTGTTCTTTCCCTAACTCTTTCAATAAGTATCCCACCATACACTTTTCCTGATGTACTAAGAAGACAAATACCCCTATGATTACCAAACACTTCTTTTTCCCCTTTTCCTTTGTACAAGGGAATAATTATACCTGACTTCTAATCCTCCGGGACTCTACCTTCCTCCCAGGCCAATCTGCACATCTTCCACATCCACTCCACTACTATCCTCCCCCATGCTTCTGCATTTCACCACACACTCCATCAATTCCTGGGGCTTTCCCCAATTTAACTTTCTTCATTGCTTCCACACCTTCTAACCTACTGATTTCTTCCTGTCTTCTCACCTCCTTCCTTCTCCCAGCCATTCCCCAGCCACTTATACTCGCATTACTTCCATCCTCTGTGTTCAACAATTCCTTAAAGTGTTCCCTCCATTTGCTCACTTTTTCTCCCTTCTCCACTAGTAATCTACCATTTTTATCTTTCACTCCCTCTGCTAATTTCACTTCCGCCCTTTCTTACTCTTTTCACCTCTTTCCAGAACATTTTCTTACAGTCCCTCCACTTTACACTCAAATTCCTTTCAAATTCCTCATCTACTCTCTTCTTACTCTCTCTTACAAATCTTTTCACCTCTCGCTTTCTTTCTACATATAACTCTCTCTTTTGCCTCTGAACTTCTTCCACGCCCCTATTTCTCATCCATTCATTGTATGCTTTCTTCTTTTGTGCCACAGCCTGTCTCACCACTTCATTCCACCACGCTGTTCCTTGCACCCCCCTCCGTCTTCTCTTCATCCCACACACCACATCACATGCTGCACATATTTCTTCTGTGAATATCCTGCGCACACCTTCAACGTCCCCCATCTGCTCCAATTCATATTTATCCACTTCTCTCTTATATTCTGCCTTTTTCTCATTCTCTTCTAACCTTTCCACTCTCCTTGCAAATATTTCTTCTTCCTGTCCTTCCCTTCTTCTATTTCTCCATCTTATTTGGATCTTGATTCTGGCCACCACCAAGTAGTGGTCAGAAAGTCCACTCCCCCAACATCTATAAGCTCTTGCATCCATTACACATCTTCGCATCTTTTCATCCATACACACATAATCAATCATTGCCTTCCTTTCAGTCAGTTCACCACCCACTCTTCTCATCATTCGCCATGTATACCTGTGGGTAATTTTATGCCTGAAGAGGGTATTGGCTATCACCAACCCCCTCCTAGCACAGATGTCCACTAATGCACTGTCATTCTCATCTATGTCAGCAGGTACACCCCACTCACCAACTATTCCATCCACCTTCACATTCCCTACTTTACCATTCATATCACCGATCAAAAACACTCTCTCATTCCTTCCAAACTTTTCCATGCACACTTCCACATTTGTCCAGAACTCTTCTCTCACTCTGCTTGCACGATCTTGCCTTGGCACATACACGCACACAATCGAAATTCTTTTTCTTATAAAACTGAAGAGAAACGTCTGGCACATCTGGCAGTGTAATTTTTAGCTTCCTAATCTCATCCTGTGCTTCGCAATGAAGCCTGAGAATTTATGTCAAATGTCTGCCTACACATAGGTGAAAACTAAGCAGGGGAGTGAAAAAACATTGCACTAAGAAGTACCTATATATTCTCTCCAAAAACTTTCAGTGATGCAGAACTGGTTTGAAAAGAATCCAAATTCCAATCCAATTCATCCAGCAAGTGCTCTTCCTATGGCCGTTTCATCTGTTTGTTTGTTTTTTTCTTTTGGGCTGTCCAGATGATACCTCCAATAGTTCTCAATGAATTTCAATGAAATATTGTGGAAGGGTGGGCCATGGGCTAAGAAAGAATTATTAATTTTTGGGGTGGATCCGAACTGGGATCCGGATCCTGGAAATAGTATTGGCGGAGGAATGTGCTCTCTATGTGCTTTCCAGTACCTAATTTATTGTGTTTAGACGCTCTGTAGTCGAATACCCGCGTGGGAATCCTACCTGGTCACGAGGTTGGTTTTCTTCCAGATTTGTTGTTATTCTGTTTATAAGAACTTTGGTAAAGAGTTTGTAAATGACTGATAATAACCTAGTGGGTCAATAGTTACTAAGATCTTTTGAGTTGCTTTTCTTGTAAAGAAAAAAAAATCGCTATGTCCATTGTCTTCTTCTTTATACACTGGGTAGGTATAATGGAAAGCCTGTTTTGTACTTCTGTTCCTGCATCCGGCAGTGAATTTGCTATTATTTTATCTTCACTTGGGGCCTTCCATCTTTTCTTACTTTTTGGTGAAATGCTCACTTTGTCATGAATTACCTCTGGTATTTCAGCTGTATCAAATGGAAAGTTAGGTATTGGGACTAATTTCTTTGATGTATACAGTTCTTTGTAAAATTCCTGAACTATCTTAACCCGAGGCGTCCCGACAATGTATCACTATGTTGCAACATTATGTAATTGCCAGTCCCGTCGACGTACTGGTACTTCATGCAATAGCAAGGTTCATAATTTTCAGAATTTTCAAATCTCGCACTTGATATTTGGTACGATGGTCGCGCGACCTTCCCCTACCTGCCATCAAGCAGGGACACTCAGTGACCCTGTGCGACCCACGCTTACCCTCGGCTCGGTCACTCACCTGTTAGCAGTGACCCAGGTCAGACATGGCGCACAAAGGTCTCTCAGAGGAGCAAATCCAAGCCACCCTGGATGCCTTCACAGGCTACAGTGATTCGCCACTCGATGACGAGGTGGTGGACAAAGATTATGTCCAACTAGAGGAGGAGGAAACAAGCAGCAGTGATGAGGAGGTCCCGTCCCCCAGGAAGCGACACTATGTAATGTATCGTGCTGCTAGAGAAGGCCAGCCTGCACCAAAGCAGCGTGCAACCACCTCCAGGCAGCCCCTACATAATGTGGAGCCTGATTTTGAAGACGAGGACGAGGACAAGGATGGAGCCGTGGGACGTGCTGTCACGTGGTACGGCCGCAAAATTATTACTCATCGCGGCCCTGAGCGCACAGCACATCGTCCTAGAAGGTATGGGCCTAGTCTTTTGTTTGGGGAGGGCGGGAGTGGCGTGGAGGGAGTGGGGAATGAAATCGAAAGTTCAGGGGCTGCATTTGAAAGTGAGAGTGGCGGGAGTGAGTCATCGCTCTCCCATGGTAGTGGGAGGTGGCTGGGCGTATCACGTGGGGCAGTGAGGGTACATGATGAATCATGTGGTGTAGTGATGGAGGGGGAAGGTGAGGAGGAACCACTCTCCAGCACGTCTTATGCTCCCCAGTATTCCCAGACTTCCTCCCGACTGCCCCATGATGTTCCCCAAGGCCGTAAGGGTAAGGGAAATGGGAAGGGTAAAGGCCGAGGGAAGAGGAGTGCGAGTGGGGAAGCCCTCCATACTGCTCCTCCCCAACCTCCCCCACCAGCATCTCCTCCCCATCCCGATGAAGGCGACGATGGGGACGATGGGGGCGAGGGTTATGTGAATTGGAATTGGGTGGTTGGCAGTGATTTTTCCCCGATCTTTCGCCCTTCACTGAGCAGGGGCACGCTGGCTGCACGGCTCCAGGAATTCACCAATGTTCCACTAGGCTGGATTTTTTCCACCTGTTTTTCAGTGAAGGTTTTGTGGAGCAAACAGTGGAACAAACCAACCATTTCGGTACCAGCCAGTAGCATGAGAGTCAGAGATTTGGCACAAGGAGCAGGCATTCCATCATTTATGATTACCCTGTTTCCCTTGCAGAAATGTTTTTGTTTTTTGCCCTGGTACTTTTGTTGGGTATTGTACAAAAAAACAGAATTCCGGCATACTGGACAAGGGACCCTATCATGCAGACACCAATATTTGGCAAAATTATGAGCCATAATCGGTTTCAGCAAATTCTAAGTCGCCTCCACTTTTACGATGCTGATGATCCTGCAAACGCAAATGACACAGATAAAATGAGGCGAATTAGGTTGGTTTTTGATCACCTAAGGCAAACATTCTGTTCCTCATTTTATCCCTATAGAGACCTTGTCATAGATGAGAGTCTCGTGTTGTGGAGAGGCAATATTTCCTTTCGGCAGTACATACTCAGCAAAAGGCACAGTTTTGGGTTCAAGATCTTTGTTATGTGTGACTGTGGGACTGGTTATGTGCAAGACATAGTCTTGTCACCAGTGCACAGACAGACATAATAGAGGATCGGAGTATTGGACTGTCTGGAGCAGTGGTAAAGACAATGATTCAAGACTACCTTTATTGTGGTCACGTCCTTTCCTTGGATAACTGGTACACTAGCCCTCTTCTCGCTCGTTATCTACACAGGCATGACACGAGAATCTGTGGTACTGTTAAGGTGAACCGGCATCACATGGTCAAGGTGGGGTGGAAACAAGAGAAAAATGAGGTGGTATTCTTCCAGGCTAACAATATCCTTGCAACAGTGTGGAACCACAACAGAGAAGTCAGCCTCTTGTCCACAGTTCACCGCCCCTTGATGCACCTTACAGAGTCCTTGATTACCACAGCAAGAGGAGGCGCCACATATGGAAACCTGAGTGTGTCCTTGATTACAACATCAACTTGCGCCTGGTGGACCAGTCAGACTTCATGATATCCACTGTCGAGTGTGCCAGGACCACGATGAAGTGTACAAAAAGCTATTCTTTCATCTGCTAGATAAAACTGCCCTAAATTGCCACCACCTGCACGCCATGACAACAGGAGTGCAGGAAACCTTTGAAGGGTTTGTGAGGGAGCTTACACGTGAGATTTTTGCAAGGTATGCGGTCGAGAGGCCCCAGCAATGCACACGCACAGCCCCTGCCACCCAAACTCCCCTGAGAATATCCGCCCGCCATTTCCCCACTCCTATACCTCCCCAGCCAAATAGACCTAGGCCCCAATGCAGGTGTCATGTGTGTAGTAAGTCCCGGGTAAGACCCACCACTCAGAGAAAAGACACCCGCTATGAGTGCGTAGAGTGTGACGTGGGTCTCTGCATTCACCCTGGTTTTAGTGAGTATCACACCTTGATGCAGTTCTGAGCAGGTGTGCATGCGATATGACGCTCATACTCAGGAATAAATGCGACATACAGAGGTACAGTGTAATTATAAGGCCCGTAGATATGTAAATAGTAGTATGGAGGTGGAAACGGGTGTAATATAGGTGGAAAATTATTATGTAAGTGAATAAATATCTTCCAAGTGAAAACATTCCAAGCAAGTGTATATAGATGCGAGATTCTGACGCTCAGTGGAATACATAAGGCCCGTAAATATGTAAATAGTTCTATGAAGTGGAAACGGGTATAATGTAAGTGGAAAGTTATTATGTAAGGGTAAAAATATTACTAAGTCGAAACATTCCTAGCAAGGGTATTTCGATGCGATATTCTGATGCTCAGTGGAATAAATAAGGCCCGTAATTATGTAAATAGTAGTATAAGGTGGAAACAGGTGTAATGTAAGTGGGGAAGTATATTGGGAGTGAAAAAATAAAGCAGAAGTTGAAACACGAGTGGTAGCGAGTGTGATTGCTTCGTGAATATGCGCTAGCATTTCGCTAAATACCCTCGAAAGGAATGTATATAAGTGAAAACATTTACATTGGTTGCTAAAAGGTTCAATGTAAAAAAAAACAATACTATGAAAGTGGAAAAATGATAATGTATGTTGATAGAAGAGTCATAGCGAGTGCGCTGAGTAAGCAGATGTGCGCAATACTTACGCTAAATGTCATCGTAATGAATGAAAACAACTGAAAACATTTACATACCACTAAAAATGGTAAAATGGCATTGATACAGTACTTTGCAAGTAGAAAAAATGATATGTTTACTGAAACAAGAAACTTAGGAACTAACGTGTGACCAATATGACCATACTTGCTATGCTCGCGTGATGGAACAATGCTTATTTTTCTCATACATATAACTGAAAACCATTATAGTGTTGTTGTTATTGTTTATTAGTCCAAACTCAATAAATGTAGATGTGTTCTTTGTTGTTTCTCCCAAAATTACCTATCATAGAAAACGTGAGCGCCTCACACGTCAGTGACAGAATACGATACCTGGCACGGGGGACCTCACCTGTTCCAACCACTTATGGACCCCGGTAAGCCCGTTCTTGGTGATTTTCCTTTGTTTCTCAACAAGAGCGGAGGTTTTAGCCAAAAAAAAATTTTTCAAAAATTGCTCGGGATTGGGGGGTATGGGAGGTGCGAAATCGGTCGGGACATGACGGGTTAACCATCTCATATCTGCATTTAATGACTTCATCGTAATTGTCTGTCAGTAATAGATTTTGTTTGCCTAGTGTCATTTTTACTTTGGACCTGTTTTAGGCTTTATCCTTTTTTGTTTGTTTCTTTGATCTCATCAATGTTTCTTTCTTTTATCTCATCTCTGTCCCTTGTTGATTAGCTTATTTAATTTTGCTCTTTCTTTTTAATCTTTCTTTCATTTTACTTCATCTCCTTTCTTCATTCTGCTCTTTCGTTTAATCTTTCTTTAATTTTTCTTTATCCTTTTTCTTCATTTCATGAGCTTGAGTGTCATTTTTAAAATACTTGTTGGGTGGTTGTATCAGCTTTCCTAACTACCTCCTTTAAGTCTCTCAGAACCTTTGTTAGTCTATATTTCATCTTATCAATGCCACACACAGCATAACATAGAGTTTAAAATCTGTTCATTATTTCTAACAGAAAGGCTGCCTTGTTTCCACTTACTTTTATTGGGCATATCTTTACCTGCGCCAGCAAAGTTGGAGGAAGTTACGTATTGACCTATGCTTGTCTATTTATTTGTTTGTCCAGACAAAAGTTCTCACTGAATTTCTCCAAAAGTTCTTAATGAATTTCTATGAAACTTTGTAGAAGGGTGAGCCATGCTCCAAGAAAGAACTGATTAAATTTGGGGGCGGATCTAGCTCCAGATCCTATGTATCCCGCATAATATAAGATCTCAATTAATTTTAGTGAAATTTTGTGGAAGCGTGGGCCATGTACCAAGAAAAAATTGATTAAATTTGGGGGTGGATCTAGATCCGGATCCAGCATTGGCAGAGGTATGCACTCTCTGAACGCTTTCTAGTTTTGTTTTTACTCATCTACATTCTTTCGCTACTTAAATTGAATCTGGTTGTGCAACGCATCATTTTCTGGTCACTTCTTATATTTATTTTGTCGACAACCGTGACATTTGTGACTATGATATTCTTAACTGCTATAATGAGGTCCATTTCATTCTTTTCTTTTCTCCATCTGGTCTTCTCCACGTCCATTTTCTCCCTGTTCTTTTGTGGAAAAATATGTTTATTATTTTCATGTTATGCATTTCAGCCAAGTTTACCACCACTCACCTCTGTCATTCCTTTCTCCCACTCCGAATTTTCTTATACATACTTCTCCAGCTTTCGATTTGCCAATTTTTGCATTGAAGTCTCCCATGAGTATAGTACAGTATATCTGACCTCTTATTCTTCTGTAATCTGGGAGATATCATCATAGAATATTTGTTTCTTCATCTGACCTTTGAGAGTCGTTGCATATACTTGCATTACTTCCAGGGTGTAAAACGAGGTTATTTTTACCCTAGCCAGAGATATGAGCCAGGTCAGACATTAGGTGTGCCATAGCCTCATCCCTTTTTTGTTGAAGTAACTGCTGAGGTGGATGCTCCAGGAAGCAAATGGAAAGGTGAAGGATGGAGTCATCAGCGTATGATTGGATAGGGTTAGGTGTGCAGCTTAGAAGGTTATTGATGAATAAAAGGAAGAGAGTTGGAGATAGGACAGAGCCCTGAGAAACACCACTGTTTGATAGCTCGAGGAGTAGAACAGTGGCCGTCCAGAACAGCAACCACAGAACGATAAGAAAGATAGGTAGAGATGAAGGCACAGATGGAAGGATAGAAACTAAAAGGGTAGTTTGGAAATTAAAGATTTATGCCAGACTCTTTCGAAAGCCTTTGAGATGTCAAGTACATGGGCAATGTTTTCGCCAGAGTCCCAGAAGGAGGATGACCTGGAGTCTAAAAGGAGGTGGGAAGATCAGCAGTGGAGTGTCCCATGCAGAACCCATACTGACGATCAGGAAGAAGGTTGTGATAGGAAAGATGCTTTAAAAAAATGTGTTAAGAATAAACTCGAAATCTTTTGAAATACATTATGTTAACGCAATTGGGCGAAGTTAGAGGGCTGGGAATGGTCACCCTTCTTTGGGACAGACTGAATGAGAGCAAACATCCAGCAAGAAGGAAAGATGCAAGATGATAAAAACGAAAGAGTTTACCTAGGCAGGGTGTAAGCATTGAAGCACTGTTCTTGAGGACAACAGGAGGGACACCATCAGGCCCATATGCCTTGTTTGTTTGTACTGAGGCCAGTGATGGCAGAAAATACATCAACTGAAGACATTTTAATGTCAGCCATGAGGAAGTCAGAGGGGGGGAAATGATGGAGGGACAGCACTGAAATCGTCAAAGGTAGAATTTGAGGAGAAAGTCTGAGCGAAGAGTTCTGCTTGATCAGTAGAAGAAATAGCTACAGACCCATCAGAGTTATAATGAGGATGGACGGATGATTAGGAAAAGTTGTTAGAATTGTTTATGACAAAGTGCCAGAAGGTGCGTGAAGAATTCGAGTTGGGGACGAGAGCATACAGAAATATGGATGAAATTGTTTTTAGCAGAACAAAGAACAGACTTAGCACGATTCCAGGCAGAAACATAAGAAAGATGAGATTCAGGGGTGGGTTGGCTCCAGTACCTTTGTATAGACAAATTGATAGATAGAAAGAGAGATGGATACTAGTAGAAAGATAAATAACTAGATAGGTAGATATGGATATAGATAGGCAGAGAGATACATATAGCTAGATATAGCTATAAAAATGAATTATCTTAATCACCAGTTAATCTGAATTACATTTTCTGTGGCCAGACTTCAACTTTACATATGAATTTCTACTCGCCGTGCATGAACTGTTCACCTGGCCCCCTTGGCTGGGAAGCTCCGAAAAGTGTTGTTAAGTGCACGGAAAAACATGTATTTCCAGTATGGACCAACAGGGAAACACTAATTTTGAGATGGTGACAATATACAGACTGTTGCATAAGTCCTGTGAAATCAGGGGTATGAACATTAATAACGTGGTTGGTATGGATCCTGTCATGAAGTCAATGGGAACTCCATTATAGATTTTGACCGGAGATGTGTCAAGAGAAAGGGATGTTTATAAATATTTTATACCTGATCCACATATTCAAAAAAACATGAACTGTAGATATTACACCAGTTAATCCAGTTAAGATTCTGAAACATGGACATAGTTGTATAGACCATCCTTTTTGTATCAGTGCCTGTATTACCCTTGCCATTATTTAGTATTTGAAATTATATAAACTGATGCAATACAGAAAGTTATTAAAACAGTATAGTGCTCATCTTTTTAGTAATACTGAAGAATTCGATTTCAGTAAAAGTTTCTATTGATGTATACTCTCTGCTAACCTAACACTTCATTGCACGAATTCATCTCGATAACTCACCCTTAACCTGCTCTTGCTGGCGATGTACATGTACGTCGGCTCCTATATGCACGAACAGTGCCAGCGATGTACATGAACGTCGACGGTTTGATATATTTGCCAAAATTCAAAAATTCAAGTTAGGCACCAAAAAAACTGGTTGGGATATTCCCACGGCTCTCTAGGCCTCACCCACCAGGCATGAGTCATCACCGCACATCTGGGCCTGTGCGGGAGCCCGTCACGTCAGTCTGATTTTGACAGTGAGTGAGGACCATGGCACATCATGGCTTAGCCCAGCACGAGATTGACTCTCTCCTTTAGGTGCCATATGATGGGGAAAGTGATTCCCCATTAAATGACGATGTGGCTGACAGGGATTACATTCAGCCAGACTCAGAATCTCGCAGTGTTGAGGAAATACCATCCCCCAGGAAGGCCAAATACTTGGCAGTGAGGATGGTATCCTCCCAGGCAGCCCAACTACCACCACTCCTTCCCACATCCCATCCCCGCTGCCCTCGATAAAGGGGAAGGTGAAAGGAAAAGGGGAAGGTAGGGGGAGAAAAGGTGAGAGTCGAGAGGAAGGTGAGGAGGCAGAAAATATTCCGCAGATGAGTTCCGGTTTTCCTTCCCATCCAGACAATGGAGATGGTGGTGGTGATGGTGGAGATGGTGAAGCAGAGGATGAAATGTCGTGGGAGGGGAAGGATGGGAGCAATTTTGTTCCCATTCACCAACCACTTACTGGTGGGGACACGGCAGGCTGTACCATTCCCGAGTTGAATCAGTCCTCTAGGAGGATCAATTTCTTCACAAACCTTTTTACTAGAGAGTTGGATCTCAGAATCTGCATACTTTCCAACACATATGCAGCATTCTGCCATGGCACAGCACCACACCCCACCCCACAGCCAGCTGTTTGATGTCAACATATCTGTTGATGAGATGTATCTGTTCCTGGCCATAGTTCTCATTATTGACTGATAAAAAAGAATCAGTTACGCTCATACTGGATGGTGGACCCCCTTATGTCAATGCCCTTCTTTGGAAGAATTATGGAGAGAAACAGATTCCAGTACAATATCAGCTGGCTCCATTTTTATGATACTGAGGACCCCAGCAATCTAGGCAACACTGATATGATGCACCAAATTCGTCTTGTGTTTGATCACCGGAGAGCGCGATTCTCATCCTTTTTCTCTCCCCACAGAGACCAGGTTATAAACAAGAGTCTCGTGTTATGGAGGGGGAACGTTGCTTTCAGGCAATATATCCCAAGTAAAAGAAACTGCTTTGGGTTCATAATTTTCGTCATGTGTGACTGCATGACCGGGTATCTGCAGGGCATAGTCCAGTACACTGGTGCACAGACGGAAATTACAGAGGATAAGACTATCGGTTTGTCTGGTGCAGTTATCAAGACAATGATGCAGCCGTACCCTCATCGTGGGCAAGTCCTGTACCTATACAGCTGGTTCACTAACCCACTTCTTACTCAGTATTTGCAGCAGCAAGAGACTGGCATCTACGGTGCAGTGAAAAACAACAGGCGGGACATGGTACAGGTGGGCAGGGAAACTGCAAAGGAAGGAGGTAGTGTTTTTCCAGTCAAACAATATCCTTGCCACTACCTGGCACTACAACCGTGAGGTAAATCTCCTTTCGACAGTTCATAGCCCGCTGATGCATACCACAAACACCATTGATTACCGCAGTGAAAAACATTTGCACATTTGGAAGCCTGAGGCTGTAATTAATTACAATATCAATATGTATCAGGTACACCAGTCGGATGCAATGATATCGAGCATCAATTGTGCTAGGCCCACAATGAAGTGGTACAAGAAACTGTTCTTTCACCTGCTGGATGTATCAGTTTTGAATGCTCACCTCCTCCATGCCAGCACCACAGAATCCAGAAAAAGTTTCAACGACCTCATCAGGGAGCTGTGCAGGGAATTGATTGGCACCCATGGTCGTGATCGTGCTCCCAGAAAGCATTCAACAGGTGGTGAAAATCCCCTTTGCCTCACCGAACGTCATTTCCCTGACTTAGCGATGGCACCAGGTGCGAAGAGGAATCCCGAACGCAGGTGTCATGTGTGCCAACACAGCACAGTATGGCCAAGAACACAGCAAATGAACACGCATTACCAATGTGTGGAGTGTGATGTGGGGCTGTGCCTCACACTCTGCTTCAAAGAATACCATACCCTACTCCACTTCTGAACAATATGGTATGTGCGACAAAAGACGCAAGTTAAATGTATAAAACTGTAAATAATATGTAATGATAATTATCTCATAAGTAAGGGTAGTATGATATGAATTTGGTGTTAGTGATTAATTAATTGTAAATGAAGTAAAATAAGTTACCAATGTATGTGTGTCTGTGCGAGAATAAATACTAAGTGAAAGGACACGGCACAAATATCTTGTCGTGTGAAAAAAGAAAACGGTAGTGTGTTGAGTGTGAGAGAAAACACACCAAGAGTGCGAATACTATGAAAAGAATTATAAGTTATGTGGAAACCAAATATAATGTACAGTATAATACGTGTGGGCACAGACTTTCTACCTCAGAAACGTAGAATAAGAACTATTACGAACATTATATGGGCAATCCAACTCACTCGCTTGTCATAATGCGCCAATGTACATAACTATGCTTGGGGACACATCCTATATCATCTGTATACGCAACGAAAGTGTCAATGGCTCGAATAGCATAGTTACCAATGAAGAAAATGCAGAGCTCCTTCCTCCTTTTGGTCTGTGGCGGTAGCAGGCGAAGTCTATAGGCATAACTCCGAAGTTTTCAGCCGCCTGTTCTGGGAGAATCCACATCAAAATCGACCTAAATGGCTTCTGTAAGTACTTTTATGGCTGTTCCCCATGTTTTCTCATTATTTCTACCGTATCTATCAAAAAAAAAAAAGTCGAAAATTGGCCGGCACCACAGCTCCATCTGCTGGCATGCGGCGGTTAAGCCTTCAGTGATGGGGATATTTTGTTTCTTGTATAAAGGTATTTCTTTTTGTCTTTTTTAAAAACCATCTTTAGTCATGTAAAATAGTAGACCACACCATACTAAGTAATAAAGCATTTACCCTTTTCAAAAATTTTCCAGATTCTTAGGGCACGCTCAGAACTTATTCCTTAGGCAGCTGAACGTGCTACCTCAAGCAATGCACATATATATCGTTTTTCTGTCCATCTACCCATCTATTGCCAGACGCCGTAATCCCGTAAGGGATGGCCACAAACAAATCACCTCCATGTCGCCCCGTCCCCCGCCATTTCACTACCCTGTTCCCAGCTCACACCCCTCTCATATACCTCTCCACTCCATCCCTCCATCTCATCCTTGGCCTCCTCTTCCCTTCCCCCCCCCGCCACATCACTCACATACACTCTCCTCGTCAGTCTCTCGCTCTCCATCCTCTCCATATTGCCAAACCACCGCATTGTGTTTGTCCTAATGCTTCCTAGCACATCCACATCCACACCACAATGCTCCTTCACTTTCTGTTGTCACTCACTCTCTCCATGTGACTCCACATGCTCCTTTCAAATAATTAATATCCACTGCTCTCACTCTAGACTTGTGTCCCTCCAACAAGGTCCAAGCTTCACATCCATACGTTAGATTTGGTATCGCAATATATCATGTAGTAACTTTTTCACTTGTTAGAACACTTCCCTGTTTCTTATCACTGCTTTTAAAGAACTAGCAACCTTTCTTCCTTGTACCCTTTCAAGCGCTTGACCCTCTAAACTTCCATCCTTACTCATCACACTAACCAAGTACTTAAGCACACTCACATTTTCCATTTCCTCCTCATCAAACCACACTGTACATTCAGTGACTTCATTTCTCTCGAAGACCATAGCTTTGCTCATCCCTACATTCACCTTCAGATTCCGTTTACTACACACTCCCCCAAACTCATCCACCAAGCCTTGCAGCTCCACTTCGTCTTAACAACAGAGTATCTGCAAACAACAGTACATGGAGTTTCCACATTCTCCCTCTCTCATTAGGGCCGCTCCAACATTCACTGCCCTTCCTAGTATCTCTTTTATACCCCCAGCCATATACAGATTAAATAACCATGGAGGCATGACACATCCCTGTTTCAATCCAACCTTCAAATAGAAAAATTCATTCAGTTCACTGTCCACATGCACTGCGGGTTTAGCACCCTCATACATAATCTTTACGACATTCAGCAACTTCCCATGTACTCCATATATTCTTCATACTTCCCACAATCCTTATCTATCCACCCTGCCATATGTTTTCTCCAAATCCATGAAGGCTGCATACAACGTCTTTCCCCTCTCTAGAAACTTATCTACCAAAGACCTAAGAATGATTATCTGATCACACAACCTCATCCCTTCCTAAAACCTCCCTGTTCTTCTCCAACTAATTCCTCTGGTATTCCCGAATTCTGTTAGTAAGTATCCTACCATATACTTTTCTTCTTACACTAAGAAGACAAATGCCCCTATGATTACCACACACTTCTTTTTCCCCATTTCCTTTGTATAGGGGAATAATTATACCTGGCTTCCGATCCTCCGGGACTTTACCTTCCTCTCAGGCCAATCTGCACATTTTCCTCATACATTCTACTACTATCTCTCCCCCATGCTTCAGCATTTCACCACACACTCCTTCAATTCCTGGGGTGTTCCTCATTTTGACTTTCTCCATTGCTTCCACAACTTTTTTTTTTTTTTACTGATTTCTTCCTCTCTTTTCACATCCCTCCTCCTCCCGGCCTTTCCCCAGCCACTTATATTCGCATTACTTTCATTCTCTTTGTTCAGCAATTCCTTAAAGTGGTCTCTCCATCTGCCCACTTTTTCTGTCTTTTCCACCAGTAATCTGCTATCTCTGTCTTTCACTTCCCTAGTAAACTAGTCCGTTTTTAACTAGCGAAATTGCTCAATAATCATTTAAGTAAAACACACACACACACACACCACTTAATATTTTGAAGGAGGACTAATACACGTGAAATAAGCAGATTCATTAGGATATATTTTGAGTATTATTATCATTGTCATAGGTGAATTAGTGCATATACTCACTGCAACACGCCTTTTTTGTATGTACAAAACATACTCTGGAAATAACATGGAAATACTTATAAAATTTTAATCTCGTTCTATAAGTACTTTATCATTCATTCCTTATGTGTTTATTAATAATCTATCTTTTTGTCGATAACATTTAACGGAGTGTGCAAGGTCAACACTCACGTGCTCCCTCTATAAGCACTTGAAGGTGACTGAGGACATTTGATGAGGTGTAAAAATTAATGAAGAGGAGTGTGACAATACCTCCCACCAAAACTGGAACCAACTGGGTACAAACAGTGGTGTAAAATGCCATGTGGAACATCATTCCTTCGGTGGGACTGCTCTTTCTCACAAATTTTGTTTATTTATGTGACAACTGAAGGGTTAACTCTTAGGTAGGACATTAGAGTAGATCCAGTTGTGCTTGTGGAATTTTTACATTGTCGTGTCCATTAAACCTGACAGATAATAGACACTGTAGTGCATACTGATAGAAGGTTAATTAGCAGATAAATATGAGTGACAAAACTCCCTGTCTTGTTAACAGGTTACCCTCAGTGTCGTGGGATATTTCTATCAGAACCCTAGCAATGTCATAAAAATATATGCAAAAATAAGTAAAGAACCTAAAATGTAGACACATTAAAGAGGTCAAAATACCAGAAATATGACTAGACGTTAATTTATGTATATTTCATATTGTTACAGTGAGTAGACACTGAATCTTATTGGTTTCATTTACTCACAGACAACCGTAATGTAGTACTGAACATTAAGCACTTTTGGAGTGATTTATCAATGACGGAATATATAAAAAAAATTGTAATGTATATAGGCTCATCAGCTTGTGAAAAGCTGATGTTCCTTTATTCAGCATGTGGTACACTGTATAAATTCCGCCTAAGGGCATAGGGGCTTATAAAACAAGCATTGACTGACCAGTATATTTCCATCCCATTAAGGGTGACTTAATTCTGGACTGATACCGATAATATGAAGGTACTCGTAATGTCCAGTGACATGAACACATTCGTGTGGACAAATCAGTGCTCGGAACAGAAGTTTCAAGAACTTTCTTTCTGAGGTCTCGAACGACAAGTCACCATCGTGTTGATAGCGTCGAACCCATCTCCGCACTGTGGTTGAGCTGACACCGTAATGCTCAGCTATGGCCCTGTTGGAGATCCCAGCCATCGACAGCTGCACAAATTGTGATCTCTCATTAAAATTTGTTTTTCGGTACGGCAGACGATGTAGAGTCATTGCTACACAAGTGCTATGATTGTTCGACTGCTCAGAACTTTCTCTTCAAGTGTTCGATCTCATCTGTAAGAGGTATTAGAACATTTACATAACAATAAAAAAGTGAAGTTCACAAAGCACCCTGATTAGTTGTTAATTATATAACATACATTCATGCTTGATTGCGGTGGGCTTAATATTCAGTTACACTGACCATATATGAAAGGTCACAATCGAAAGAGAAGTGTATTTAAAATGAATCCACAATTACTCCTATGTGTGGCAGTGGTACGAGAAGAGTTACGCTTTGTGTGACTTACGAAGACTGTAGAGAAGCACATGTCAAACTCATTCATCGGCTTTGTTTAGAAAAGCGCGGATAATCTTCGCGTCAATTTCACAAAGCACACTTTGCTCTGTAACTGATAAAAGCAAGCACGTGTCATACTTCTTGGGATACATACCAATAATTTTCTTCAGACCCATGTAATGGTTTATGCTTTCAAACACCACTCTTTCCACGGCATCTTGTAGGGCTATTGTACACATGGCACACGTGCTTACCGTAGCTTCTGTCACTATAACACACTGTATGTATGTAGTATATTCTAGTTAGAGGCCAGTATGCATCTATGTATATTTTATGAGTTGTTACCATGAAAAACATTTTATATTTCTCTAACAGTTTGATTTCAGAATCAAACTATTCAAACAAGACACTATTATTCCTAGAGTAATGGTATTAAGAACATTATCTAAATAATAATTACACAGTACACTAAACATGGTGTTAAATGAAATGAAAGCATAAAACTGGAAAACTGTCGAATCTTCGAGATGTCTTGGAGTTTTCAAAGTCTGCAGTGAGACACTATTATATGAAAGTATTTATAACAGAACTGGAATAGTTAAAATTGAAGAACTTTATTTAAAACTGCATAATGCCAGTATTATGATGGAAATATTAATTTCAGGATAGAGAAATAGTATGTATAGTGAGATTAAACATTATATCAAAAGAAGTTAAGTTGGCATTAACAATGCAGGTTATTTGCAGTAAATGAACCTATAAAAAGTACTTGCGAAATGCTTAGATGTTAAAACAGTATCCATTTAATTAAAAACACCCCATTATTGTGCTTCACAAATATAATAACACTAATGAATTAAATCCGCTTCCCCAATTAAGTTTTATTTCTTTGCAACTATTTGCAAGAGTCCAAATACTGTAAATCGATTTGATTTTATGCTAGAAGCATACCAGTGAAGGTATCAGTATTACAACCGTCGCCGTGCTTTTCCAAGTGTGTTAGATTGTAGGCATTTTATGAAGGAGAGAATGTTCATTGTTCTTGTTGTGGATGGCAGGAGAAAGATAAGGAGGAGTCTGGGGTTTGATTGCAGTTTATTTCTTCAGATGGAGTATCTCACCCACCGTTGCCACCAAATATAATATCGTAACCGTCACCAAGTTTTCCAAAAGTGTGTTTGATCGTAGGGATTTTAAGAAGGAAAGAACGCTCGTCGTTCTTGTCATGGATGGCAGGAGAAACTGAAAGATGAGTCTGGGGTTTGGCTGCAGTTTATTTCTTCAGAGGGGGTATCTCAAAAGAGCAGTACTTAGGCGAGAGCAGTTTTATGCTTGCTAACTCCGCAGGCTCTGTTCCTGGCTCTCCCCATCGTCTCTCTCTCGCCTAACCTCTTCTTCCCTGTTCCTCCCATTTCCCCTGTATATGACTGGTTGTTTCATGTATACAGGCATGTGTGTGTGTGTGTGTGTGTGTGT
Source organism: Coenobita brevimanus (assembly GCF_032717465.1). Taxonomy (NCBI): domain Eukaryota; kingdom Metazoa; phylum Arthropoda; class Malacostraca; order Decapoda; family Coenobitidae; genus Coenobita; species Coenobita brevimanus. The sequence continues at coordinate 7,923,631 of NC_136993.1, read as the reverse complement.
GTGTGTGTGTGTGTGTGTGTGTGTGTGTGTGTGTTTGTTTGTTTGTTGTGTGTGTGTGTGTGTGTGTGTGTGTGTGTGTGTGTGTGTCTGTGTGTGTAACTTTCCAAGCCTGTGGAAGTCTCCATCAGGTGTCACACTGTGCTGTGTGTGAAATTCCTAACTACAGAATATGCAGCATTATTTTCTCTAGACCTCTTGCTTAGGCACGACTATCTGCTAACTTTTGTATTACATGTTAACACTATAAACGTTACTAGCTATTATGTAGTGCGTTATAATTTAGTGTCCTGACATAAGGTCATATTTCATAATAACTACCGATAAAAACCACACACACACACACACACACACACACACACACACACACACACACACACACTTGTATGTATAGAGGGGCATTCTAAAAGTTTTGGCAACAGGGTAATAGAAGCAAAATTAATAGAGATACACATTTATTGAAGTTCACACTCCTTCAGCATACTCTCCTCTAAGGTTTACGTACTTCTGGAGCCGTGTCATCCACTTAACAAGGCACTCCGAGTACTCAGAAACAGGTATACTCTTCAGTTGTGAATTTATCCTCCTGGCCGTCGTGTATATATATATATATATATATATATATATATATATATATATATATATATATATATATATATATATATATATATATAACTGATTCTATGACTGTGAAGACTTCAGAATTCATTTAACTTTAACCCAAGTCATTTATTATTTTTATGAGAAAGTAATTGATTCAGCTGATACAACTGCCCTGATGACAACAGTGATGAAAGGAAACGGTGTTAAGAGATTTTTTATAGACTATAGGACATATACAGTGTTTCTGAAGAGCAAGTCGTCCTATGGAAAACGATTCTTTTTTGGTAAATCTGTGTCACAGCCTTTGACATAATGTCGTATTTTGCTTATTATAACTGTGTTAAAAATGTTCAGGTAGTAGTGTTAACGTTGAATTACTGGAACCGTAGGCTTCCACCTCGGACGTCAACTACGATTTTTTAATACTTTATGCAGTGTTAATGGTGCAATAAGACTCTGGGCAGAGATGAAATGAAAAAAAAATGGTTACTGCACAGAACCTGAAATGAATGAAGGGTGGTGGTGTTGTTGTTGTTGCTCAGCCCCAGTCAGTTTTGCTGAGTAGACCCGCCGACCACAGGTAAGCAATTGTTTCTACGGGGGCCATCATGCAGGTATAATGCAGCACTTACATTGGGCAAGACCGGCGTTACACTTGTGTAAACACTGCCTTGCCAGGGTTGGACCAGGACCCTTCCCACAGTGGAGTGCAGGGAAATTAATTATAAGGTTTGGCTTCCTTCGTAGCTGCTCGATCCATGGTCCACCAAGGGCCATAAGGACACCACGTGTAGGCCCCCCTTTTAAGGGCCAGGTTGGCGTTGTAAACTTGGGTACCAGCGGATGATATTTTATTTATCAAGTCCGAAATCCCACTGCCTAGCCACTCCGATAGCCAGATCAACACCTTCTTGATTTTTAGCTAAGAAGACAATTAAAGTGGTTGGTATATACAGCAAATTCTTAAACAGTTGAGGAACTATGGCCACATGGTTGTGACAGTTGATGTTATTCAAACTGATATATTCTAGGCAACGCGAAATAGGTTAGTCAGTGAATGGTATGCGTTGCTGAAGCATGCACTGCGGTATGGAGACTTAAGAGTTATGCATAGCCACTAAAATATACCATTACATTCTGCATACTGTGTAGATAAGTAAAGAAGCATAGTACCAACGTTCACGTATTCCCACCTCTGTGTTGTAACCATTCTTTCATGTTATCCTACATTCAGTATCTCATTGTTTCATTAACACGATATGAAGCATTCCAAATTCGTAGTTGATGACATATGATAACATACAGATCAAACATTTACATTCTACCACAACCACTTGAACAGCTGTATCACACTGTACCTGCGAAAGTAAATAGAATGTGATATCTTATCATCAAGGGATTTGCAACTTGGAATTGCCTGACGAATTCGTTCTCCAAAGAACGATATACTTTTGCAGAATCACCCCATATAGAGATAACACAGTCATCATGAAACCCTATTATGACAGACGGAAAATATCAATCAAGATGACTGACAAACAGGTACAGTTTCATTTATATCGTTCACAGCAAGCTTAGATGTTGTCAAAATTTTGGATTGTGAGGGGAGAGGAATTATTACTGACGATGAACGATTGAAGTGTCATCGAAATGCAGGTGAAATAATCGTTCCAGTGAATCAGGATAGTAGTTACATGAAATCAGAGATATCTGAACTGTGCGAGTAGAAGGTAGGCCCGAAAATGATTATGAAGACATAATTATGGTTTACAAGACAGATTATGTCTCTTTCAGGAAAAAAATGAGGTGATGAAATAAGAGTCTTAAGGGATTCTTGTACAGTCAACCAAAAAAGGATATACCTGTACAGTCTTACAGCACCGATCATTCTGAAACACTAACAAAACATTGTGGCATATGGGGCACCCTGGAATTATACGTGCAAATATTGTCGTTGGTAATTATTAGGAATCGAAATCGCATAAACCGTGACATATTGGGTTGTATATTTTTTCTGAAGCATCATTTGAATAGATCCATCTGCATCAGCAAAACTCGATAATTTGCACAACTTAGATCCCCAGGTGTGCAATACTTTTTTTTTTTTTGTCAGGTATACGTATTGCTGGCTGTTCAGGTAGACCCAATACATTACAATCCATGCGAAGAAAACGAATGGGATGTTGCGATTCTGGTAAATTAGGTTCTACATGAGTTATAAAATCTTCTATCAAAACAAACGTCATTTAACCAGCGTCGTTCGTGTTGTAACAAGGGATCGGAAACGTGTAACCTCAAAATTCAGTCGAAAGTAAACTGGGGATTGCTCAGAATCGAAAGGAAAAGAAAGGGCTACGGTTGTTGTTATATGGGTGAATAAAAAGAGAGCTTCTTACGTAGAGGAACAAGCGAAAAATGAGAATATAATCAGAATAATCAAGAAAGAAACATAGATGTGGGCAGGTCACACCGTCCATAAAGCAGATGAGAAATGGACAACTACGATAACTGAATGGCAACTCAGAGATGGAGGGAGGAGAAGAGGCAGAGACCAAGATGGCGAAGTTATGTTTGGAGATCTGCTGGAACTCGATGGAAGAGGCGAAAAGTCAATAAATCAGAGTGAAAGAAGATTAAAGATGTCTTTCTCCTACAGTGAACCGAATAAAATTCGAAGGTGATAATGTTTGCGATGATTTGGAAAAGATGTGCGTAATAAAATCTTAGAAAATCAGCTCATGTAATACATCCTGTTTCGATTATATAAATTTTAGCCCAAAACAGTGATTTTTTTTTTTTTTTTGTTACTTCGACCTGGCAGCTTAAACTTTAGCGGAACACGTTAGCGGTTATAGATATAGATGAATTTCTTTGTAAATAGTTTATTTTTGGCTGATAATACGTTTATCGGTGTGTACAACTGACTGATAACATATTCACTGATTTTCCTATAATAATATTAGTTGGCTGATCCCAGGAGGGTTTTATTATTTAAGCTAATGTAGCAAAGGTTCTGTCTACTTGGTTGTGTTTTGGAACTTCATTTCGAGGCCATCATTTTTTATTTTAATCTTTTTCATAGCATACAGGATCAATGACTCAGCAACCGTATAGTGAAGTGTCAAATGAAGGCTATAGTTAATTAGTCCAGTTCGGTAAGTCCTGTCTTTAACTGAATATCACCGTCTACAGATACCAGTGGAAATATGAAAAAACCATCATCCAAGTGAAGGTGCTGTATTAATTTCTTTGTTTTTACTCGAACACTTCAGCTGAAACACTCGCCTTTATATCCATACACATCCCAGCTACAGCAATCAGCAGCCTTTTTACATGTACTAGCATAAATATTGCTAGCTTTTTCACTCTTACACATATTTTAGGTTCATTAACCCTAGAACACTATCGTGGGGTTGAGGTGACCCTCCTCCAGGAGATAATAATGCAATCATGGGGAGATAAGGGGTCCAGGGTGTGTCTTCCAGTACCTTCATGCCACTACAACCGCTCTTGAAAGGAGGTAGTGTGGTGCAGCTTGCTTGTATTTTGTATGCTGAAAAGTATGCTTCGGGTTGGCACAACCCCACGTTAGTGTTTATAGGTGTTAGTTTTTTGGGAGAAATAATTGACAGGAATGTAATTATTTTGAGGTTAGTACTGTACATCTATACACCAGTACATATACTGTACAGTCCTATGTACACTTGTATTTACTAGTTCAAGTACAGGATATATGGTGTAACATAAGATTATAGTCTTCATTTTGCATACGGAAGATTTTTCGTTTTTCAAAGAAAAAAATATAATAATCCGTAAGAATTCTTTTGTAATCAATAGCTATAGCCTTGGAGATCAATTATAAGTAGTTGTTCATTTACAGGGGTAAATATGGGTAAAAAAAATAATCCATTGCACACTAGTTGTTCTTTGACTCTTAAAAAAAAAAAAAAAATCATCTTTTTTTGTCCCTCTCCCACACACTTCCTACTGCTGGCCCAAGGCTGTGGGTATGTTAGCAGAGGCGCCCACTACCAGGGTGTTCGTGTGTCTACAGCCAAGCCAGCAGCTGCAGTCGTCTCCGTATGGCAATTGTCTTCAGCATAGTCATTAGTTAATCTTAGTATTTTTGCACTTTACTTTTAGTTATCCACCTTAGTGTTAAGATTTAGTTTCAAGTCATTGGTTTTTCACTCAGATTGAAGTAGAAAGGCCATATATTCTATGTATGCCAAGGGATTGACTATATTCCGATTTTTTTTTTTTTTTTTCTCGACAATGGGGTTCAGCAACCCCTCGTTAGTGTTGGTGTAAGTCGGACCGGGGGTTAGTGTTCCAGGTTGCCATGAGTGTCCCGCAAATTGCCTCTTAGAAGTTTTCTCCGGTTAATATCTATAGGCTTAACAGTTACACCCAGTCCTTCATGTTGGCAACAGGTCAACACTGGAACTGTCTTCTTCTGTCTGTATTTCCTACTGCCTATGATGTCCACTTTTAAAAGCAGTGTGTCCAGATATCTCGAAATGAACGGATCGTGAATTAGGCTGTCTGTCATCTTGTTTTTTTTTTTTTCATGAAAGGAACAGTTTGCGGGCTTCTTGCCTTTGGTTCCACTTTCTTTGCATTAAGAAAAAAGGTTATTAAAATAAACAATTGCTACTTTACTGTGCATAGGTTATTAAGACACATAATTGTTACTTTAATGGGCATAGGTAATTAAGACACACTACTGATACTTTACTCCACGTAGGCTCTTAAGAAGCAAGTTATTAAGTCCTAATCCCCCCATTGGAGCGACCCACAGCAGTCACACTTACACCTTAGTCCGAAATCGTACTGCTGGATGATGCAGTGCAAAAGAAAACATACTTTACCCATTAAGCTAAACTGACTGGATATCATAGTCGGTTACATTCAGTTGTTCCAAAGTACATTGTAAATAACACAACTTTTCTCCTCAATAGTTTCTGCAATAATTTAAAACCTTATGCTTTTAAATTAGGATTTCTTACCATGCCACTCCCACTACTCACCTTTCCATGTTTCCTATAATCATTTTTTTTTTTTACTTCTTTTCCGATATTATGCCTACTTTTTCATTTGTTTGTGTCAGTTCGTAAAACATTTTCGGCTTAGGGGATCTTTTTATATGAAGTGGTTAAATATACATCCATTAACCCTTTAACTAGCAAGATTTCTTTCCAATTTGATTCAATAATCGCCTGGAGGTTGCAGGCTTTAGCTAAATCAGTACATCAAAGTAATGTGGGGATTAATCCAAGGTATACACTCGATTTTAAATAGTTTAGGTGTATGTTTCGCGCAAAACATTCTGCATTCTGACATTTCAGACGAAGGCAACTGCAAATCTTCAGTGGCCGCGTCCTCCGTTGGTAGTCCTTCTTTCATAACGATACCAGACACCGTATATCATGCATTCCGTCTTGTCCTTTGTACTTTGCAAATTCAATTGAAAATAGATTCATCTTCTTGGAAGATGACGAGTTGTACTAATCATTTACTGTATTCTAAGACACGTCAGTGCGATACTTTTTCTTTTACCGCAAGCTGTTACGCATGCAAAACCAGAGTGAGTTTGTTTCGAATTTTGGGAGAAAACTTTCAAATAACCCTTCACTGAAGTCAGACTAATAATACAACAGCACCTATTTTCACAGGGTATAATCTCAACGCCATCCTCAATTCCAGTTCATCCTACTTTCATTTTCATCCATGCCCATTTCTTTTCCCCGTCTAAACATTTTAATTCTAGGGATGGAACCACCACTCCTTTCCGCATCCTCACCGCTCATCAGCTTGCCACCCCATCCTATCCAGTGTTTTGCTCACCCTGTCTGTATGTTATATTTGTTTCGTTCATGACCTTCACCGGTTTCTGTATTCACACTGTGAACTTGTTTGGTATGGCTTTTCTTTTCCATTTTCACCACAGTTACATGAAAGAAAAACAAATACAAGAAGAAGTGCCAAGGCACTGCAAACCCGTCCCCGGCAGCCATTTTGGTGCTGACGTGTAATCACAGCTGGATATCTACAGTAGTAAAAGATGTCATGTATCAAATTTGGAGTAAATCGGATGAAAATTGGCGATTTATGCCCAATCGCAAGTTTAGGCCCTCGCCACCTGACACTGACCCCCCCCTCCCGCTAACTGAGGGATGACCCCCCTGACGCAATGAGGCTTGTTATAGGATGCAGATTTGAAAGATGCACCTGTAAGTTTTGATTTCATGTCCATATGACGAATTTGAAAGAAGTCATGGCGAAAAAAGAAACTATTTTTACCCGTCCCCGCTTTATTTGTACCTTTTTGGGCCTTCGGCTTGATCCTTGGCCCAGTTAGGCCCAAAAATTTAATTAGATGATCAAAAGGACATATCCCATCATCCCTATAATTTTAGTCAAAATAGCGCAGGCAGTTTTCGTGTACAGTTGTTAACAAAAAGACAGACAAACAGAAAGACCGACTGAAAACAATTCCCGTCCTCGAGCCCCTCCGGGGCAGGGACGGGTAATAATATCTATTCATTTCTTAAACCCTACCGGGTATAGGATCTCGAGGTAACACTGGTCTAACCCATACTGTTTAAGAGGAGAACACACACACACACACACACACACACACACACACACACACACACACACACACACACACACACACACACACACAATCTGGATATCGAAATACGCAGACGCCTTTGTTAATATTATTTTACCAACAATCCATTTTAACCCTGAAAATTTCAAATATAATTTAACACTCGAACATTTCAAAATCATTTTCAACTACACGAACACCACATTAACACCGTCAGCCGCAGCAGCACCACATTAACAGTCAGCCACAGCAGCACCACATTAACAGTCAGCCACAGCAGCACCACAATAGCAGTCAGCCACATCGGCATCACACTAACAGTCAGCCACACCAGCACCACAATAACAGTCAGCCATACCACACCAGCACCACAATAACAGTCAGCCATATCATCACCACGCTAACAGTCAGCCACACCAGCAACAAACTAACAGTCACTCATACCAGCACCACGCTAACAATCAACCACACTACCACTGCATATCATTACCGTAACTTGATCTATAAAATCCATCGTTCCTTCTTGTTTGCTGAGCCGTAACAAGAGACTAATCCTAGATAATATTGCCACACATTCTCCACCTTAACCGGGTAGAAATTTCAATCCCTTTTCACATTATTTTCCTCATTTCAATAAGACAGTAAGACAGTGTTACTGGTCAGCATCCTTTTCACAGCACATTTTCTGTACTACTAAGATATTCTAGAATTATTCTCTTCTTGGTGCTGGAGAGGAATGCCTTCGTGTGGTGGCACTGACAGAAGTGGGCGGTGTGGAGCTGCCCATTTACATAAGGCTCCTCTAACTCTCTCCCTGTTCCACTGAAAGGAGAGTGACGGGCTATAGGAAAGGGAAACTTCAGCCTTCAGTCCAAGGGGTTCGTATGTAGATGATCCTGTGGTTGCGTCTGTTACTATCACTATTACTACTCTTTTGTTAAAGTAAACTACTGAAGAAGGAGAGATGGCAGTTTTTGGCCGCACTTTGAATACTCACAGGCGGACAGGCGATGGTTCGGTAGGGGAGCCTAAGAAGTGAGGCTTTCCTGCCAGAGGTGAGGGTATTTATTGACTTCAACTCCGGTACACGCATGCACCTGTGGCTACAACCTTTAACTGTTCAGCCCGAGGACGTCCTTTACATATCTGCTATCTACAGTAGCTTGATTCTGCTCAGGAGACGTTTTCCTGTTTACGGTGTTAGTGATTGCCTTCAGTGACCCCTTCAGTACGAGGGGTCTATCTCAGTATGAATAAAACCATCTGTCTGATGTAGCAGGAAAAAATAATAGTACCAATATCCCACCGTAACGAATGGGTAATCCCCTCTATCCGAGCAAAGCTTAAATTTTTCTCCACCAAGGAGGTTATGTTTTTGTTGGTGTTGGTTTGTTTGTCTGTTTGCAGGATTCCTCAAAAAGTAATGAACGGAATTTGGTGAATTTTTGGGAAGGGTAGTGTATGGCCCAAGGAACAATCCATTAGATTTTGTTGGTTATCCAGATCATCATCCAGAGCCAGGAATTTTTAAAGGGATTCTTTATCATTGCAGGACAGTGCCAATTCTAACATTTTTGCTTCTAACTCTATAAATAATACCTACAATGCTTACACATAATTACAGGATAACATCTCCGTAAGGAGTACCACACACCCAAGTTTGATGTGGATCCAAGAAACATTCCAGATCTTGTGATTCAGAATATTCAAACATATAGGGCTCCAGGGAAATTCGCTACTGCTACAGACTTGCATCTATTAGGATATCAATGGCTTTCACGTACCTTCATTAGTTACTAAGCTAGATCCTGAAGAAAACCGCCTTTAGTGAAATATCGTTATTTTTAATAACTTTCAAACTAATCATGATATCAATGTGATTCCAAATGCTAGATGAAGGTTTTCATGGTCAAGGGATTATATAATGAAGGTCAAACTATCACTGTTCAGCCTTGGCGGAGGTTTGTGGTTTCGGATTGCTCTTGTCTTGTAAATAGCATCGAAAGGAAGAGATCACTAGGAAGGAAGTAGTGGAACCAATGAAGAGAGTCATACTGGGGAAAGCCACAGGCGCTGATGAAGTGTGTGGTGAAATGCTGAAAAATTGGGGAGAGATAGCAGTCGAATGGATATGGAAGATATGCAGATTGGCTTGCGAGGAATGCAGAATATTAAGAATATAGTGAGTACATGGGAATTTGTTGAATGCCGTGAAGAGGATGTATGAGGGTGCTAAGGATGCAGTGCATGTGGGTGTGGATAATGAACCGAAAGAATTTTCTCTCTGAATGTTGGACTGAACCAGGGATGTTTCATGTTTCCATATTTGTTCAGTCTGTATATGGATGGAGTTATATAAAGATGCAAGGTATGGCAATGGATGTTGGAGCGGCCCTAAAGAGAGAGGGAAGCGTTTGGAAACTCCTTTACTGTTGTTTGCGGATGATACTGTATTGTTAAGTGATGGCGAAGGGGAACTGCAAGGCTTGGTGAATGAGTTTGGGAGATAAGAAGTCACTAAACGTACAGTATGGTTGGATGATGAGGAAACGGAAAATGTGAGTGCATTTAATGACAAAGAAACTCATCTACATCTATATATTATCAAATTTATTTCCTCAGTAGGGGAGTGGGGCCCTGGGTTAGACTGTTCGATAAAAAAACACTGAGAGTGGCCAGTCCCACCCCTGAGTGTCTTTCTGTGAAAAAAAAGGAAAAAAAAAAACTTCCCTTTTATTTAAATCTTCGTGAGCCAAACCGGCTAGAACTTCAGCCACTAGACCACGAGGCAATAATTTCTTAGGACTGTTGTTACCACCGTGTGTAGTGAATGGTCTCCAGAATTACAAGAAACCATTTACTTATTGTACAGCTATCCGAAAGCAGCATTACACCGGGTTAGTGGGTTATGAACTCGCCCAACAACCACTAAAGAAAACGTCTTACTTAAACAAGGAAAACAATGTTAGTAAAACAAATTTATTTTGCTTAAACAGTCAGGTTGAAACAAACATCATAAAATCAGCCAAAGAAGTAATATTCCTGAAATAATTTCAGTAATTAATAAAGATTTTCTGTCAGCTCCCCATGTAGTACCCGTTAGGTACTTGAGGACATTTACTGGTTTATCGTACCGGGCAAGCAAATTGTTAACATGAATTTTAAAGTTCAAACGACGATCAAAATGTAGGCCCAAAAACTTTACACAATTTTGAAAAGGTACCACCTGATTATCCAAAGTTAAGCACAAATTAGGTACGTTACAAGTCGTAAAAACTACAGTGGCACACTTAGGGACGGAAAACTTTAATCCCCACTGCAAGGCCCGAATATTGTGCATTATGGGAAGAATGCCATATTGCACAATCATCAGCGTGGAGCGAGTATTTAAGATTCCTCGGGATGGGAGCTGATGACAGAATATCATTGACCATAATACTAAAAAAAATGGGACTAAGTACACTTCCCTGCGGCACCCCATTTTACTGGATAAATATATCCGATGTTACGTTACGGGGCAATTTGATGGAGAAAGTCCTGTTCCTTAAGAAATTTGAAATAAAAATAGGCAAATTTCCTCTCAAACCATAAGCATAAAGCTTCATTAGTATACCGTGTCGCCATGTCATGTCATAGGCTTTATGGATGTCCAAGAACACCCCTATCATGAATTCTTTATTGGCAAATGCCTCTGCAATACAATGCTCCAAATTCTTTAAATGACCTAGTGAACTGTATTTACGGAAGCCACATTGTTGATCATTTAACAAATTCTTCGACTCTAAAACAAAAAGAAGACTATTATGAACCATACGTTCCATGACCTTACAGAGACAAGAAGTTAACACAATAGGACGAAATGAAGTGGGATTCATAAGACGACCAGCCTCTTTGGGTATCAGTATGATATGAGCAAAGTGCCATGAGTTTGGGAACGTTCGAGACTCCCAAATCTCTCTGTACAATGCTAACGTCTTAATCAGGATGTCCTGATTAAGATGCTGGATCATACCGTATGGGATGGTGTCTGGTCCAGGACTGGTGTCTTTACAGGATTTAAGGGCAAGGAGCAGTTCATCTAACATAAACTCTTGGTTGTCGGGGAAGTCTACGTCTTCTGTGGTAAGGTCTATTATCTGTAGCTCAGCCGTGCATTTATGATGTTGAAAACGCGGATCATAATTGGCTGAGCTACTCACATGAGAAAAACTCCTGGCAAGGATGTTAGCAACGTCCACGGGATCGCCAAAGGTGTTATTGTCAACCTGCAGGGTGGTGATAGGGATTTTGGGCCTTGATTTTTAAAATATTCTTATAGTGGACCAGACTTTATGTAATGATGTAGTACGATTCACCATGGGCACAAAAGTCTGCCAGGAGTCACGTTTGGCCCTTCTTATTATTCTCCTTGCCTCAGCCTGTGCTTGTTTGTATGCAATGAAATTTTCCTCTGTAGGCTGACTATCAAAAATCCTGTATCTCCTATTGCGTTTCGTTAATGCTTGTCAGCAGTCCGGCATCCACCAATGTGCTCTATGCTCTGCATGAACTGTCGAAGTCTTGGGAATAACAGCCTCAGCTGCATTTCTTATGGAAGTCGTTACATTTTCGACCTTAACATCTATGGTCTCCCCAGATATATCTAAATTGGCGATCCTTGAGAAGGATCCCCAATCTGCTTTCTTATTGTTAAATTTTGGAGCTGGAGGGCCCAAAACGATGTTGCGTGTATAGGAAAGACAGATGGGTAAATGATCACTTCCCAAGGAATCGTCATAAGGGTCCCACGAGAAATCTTGATGTATACCAGAGGAGGCCAAAGATAAGTCAATGGCCGAAAAGTTACCAGTACGATCATCACACGAGTCGCTCTTCCATCGTTCAGAACACAGAGGTTGGACTGTAGTATTAGGTCGGCTACTTGCTCCCCACTACCATCGATCCTCAAGCTACCCCATTGATAGTGATGGGCGTTAAAGTAGCCCAACACTAACTTAGTCCAAGGAAGATGTTCAAAAAGTGGATTTAAAACATCACTATCAATGAGGCCATGTGGAGGACAGTACAGAAAGCAAATAGACAGATAAGTGTTTTTAAATTTTATTCTGCACGCAACAGCTTCCAGAGTAGAATTTAGAATCACTTCCATTTGTGGGTGTGATTTGTGTGTGCATATGGCAACTCTGTGACCATCATATCTTCTATACGAGTGATGGTGTTTGAACTGTGGAGGATCAGAATGATCCTCCACGTGCTTCTCCCGTAAACAATACAATGTCTGGCCTGTGTATTGAAAGCAGGATTGCTATAGTTTGCAATTTATTCCCAACACCTCTACAATTCCACTGTAATATAGTGAAAGCGACAGTTTAAGATTTATGCTAGGGACCAGTGTGCTTAGTCTTTTTTTGCTGCCCGCCAGCAGGTGAGCGACTACCGGGGGACCTATCCCAGTGCTTGTTTACGGAAACCTCCATATTTTCATCAGTTACCAGGCTCCCAGACTACCCCGAGGAAGAGCTAACCTTTCTCTCCCTCGCTGGAGTAGGAACTGGAAGAACATGAGGACATGACTGTTTTGTGAGGGTGGCCATGTTACTCTTACTAAACTTGTCAGACTTTGGTTTAGGCCGTACTGATGGAGAGGCAGCAGCAGCCTGAGAATATGTCGAAGCCTTAGGGATGTCAGTGAGAGAGTTGGAGCAGACAGGAGGCCAAGATGGAGAGGTATTGTGAGTGGCAGGAGGGAGAAGGACAAGGTCAGTCTGTGTCTCGACAGAACACATCACAGGACGGTACATTACCGCCAAAGCATAGGACCTATTCGGCGTGGGAGTTGCATGCAACTCCTTCACCTTTTTCCTAGCTTCTTAGTAGGAAATACCCTCAGTTGCCTTCACCGTGCAGACCTCTTTCTCCTCCTTCCACGTGGGACAGTCCCTAGAGGAAGTGGATTGAGTGCCCTTGCAGTGAAAGTAACATACTGTCTCAGATGTGCAACGTTCCGCATCATGACCCTGCCTTGCACACTTGCCACACACTGGCTGGGAAGCCCAGCAAGTCTTTGCACCATGCCCATACAACTGGCATTTCAAACAATGTAAAGAGTTGGAGATATATGGCTGCACATGAACAATTTCATAACCGATTTTTACATGGCTAGGCAGTGACACTTTACCAAAAGTCAAAACGATAGTTGCAGTCTTTGTCCTGACACCTTCCGAAAATCTGGTTATGAATCTAGCATCGATAACATCTTGCTGAGCTAGTTCCTCTATGATCTCTTCCTCACTCATCACCATGAGATCCCTGCAAGTGATAACACCCTTGCAGGAATTCATGGAAGTTGGGATCTTGGCCTCGACATCATAGCAATGAAACTTGCGCAGCTTCAACAAGTCCTTAACTTGAGATGAGTTACAAGTCTTTACGAGGAGGTCTCCGTTCGCAAGTTTTTTAACTTGTTCCACCTCCCCAGCCCATTCATCAATAACCTTCTTGATCATGAAAGGATTGAGACTGCTCAATTGAGTGGAACCTAGAGCAGTGATGATTACAAACTCGTGATGATTACATTGATGTCACAAGGCAAACGAGTCTGGGGCTGTTGTGTCTGGGGGCTGTCAGTCCGTGTACCAGTCGGGGGTCGGTCAGGACCACCTCCTCCCCTGAAGGGGGGGGGGAGGTGGAAAGGGCTTCTGCCATAGTTCCCACTCCCCCCTGATGGGGCAAATGAGAAGAAAGAGAAGAGCGAGCAAGGGACAATCAACCTGGGACCAAACACCTAAGTCTGAGGTTGCCCTCTCAAACCTCTCTAGGGAGGCCCGACCATGTTTATTCACGCCTCAGAGCGATCAGTGTGGGGGGGGGACCCTCCGTAGGCCAGTAAGCAAAGGTATACTCAGTATAATGGCACAGACACCTACTGTACCTAGCTAGAGGGAGGGGAGGAATATGAGAAACTAACTAACCTAGATGCCACCAGAAAGGTGAAAAAAAAAAAAAATATTGCCGGTGAGGCAGCCCTACAAAGCTGGAGGAGAGCAGATGAAAACACGTCTACACTCTCTGCGACCATGCATAAAAATCTCCAAAGTAGTCCAGTGGCCTCCTGCCTTAAAAACCTCTTGCAGTCTTCACAGCACCGAGGAAACAATGTTGGTGATGGTTCGCTGGTTTCCTCTGAACAGCTTCCACTCGTCCTTGGTGTGCTGGAGGAGGCGGGCTCGTGTCCTCTCGTTTGCTGGCTTCCAGTCGTTGACAATCTGGGCCCACACAGTCTCGATGGCTCTGCACTAATATTTGATCTGTCACGTCAATATATTTCTTTCACGAATCAGCCTAGGAAACCACCACATATCTAATGCTTGTTATCTGACGCTGCTATAGGTGTAATGCAGCATTATGTACCGAATAGTAACTCCTTTATATGATACCCTGAATGAAAGAAAATAGACAAATTATGTGGCCACAACTTCGCACTTCATTCTTCCTCCCCTCCCTCCCCTCCCTCACTCCACCCCAGCACAATTGCTCGTCCCCACACCCACCTTCCGTTCTCTATCTGGCCCCTCCCTCTCAGCCCCTCTTACTCCAGTGTGACTTACCGCGCATGAAGGAGCCAGCCAGAGACACGGGGTACAGGAGGATAGGTGATTATTTACGGCCACGACTGTACATGATACATCCCGTCTTGTCTACAGAAAGTTTGTGCTTTGCAAATTCAGATGAAAATAGATTAATCTTCTTGGAACATCACGAGTTGTACTAATCATTTACTGTATCCTAGAACACGTCCTGCACAATACTTTTTCTTGTTTTGCAAGGCGTTCTGCACGTAAGACCAGCATGGGTTTATTATTATTATTATTATTTTTTTTTAACTTTCAAATAACCCCTCATTGGACTCACACCTATAATACAACAGCACCTTTCAAAGAATTCCAGTTCATCCTATGGATTTATTTTCTCTCACTCCCATTTCTTTGTCCCATCGAAGACATTTTATTTCTAGGGATGAAACCACTAATACTTTCCCCATCCTCACCAGCATGCCATCCCATCCTATCCAGTCTTTTGCTCACCATGTCTGTATGTTTACCTCCCTCCCCTCCTCATGACTGTTTCCGGGAGCGATGCAGATCACTCGGCCAACAAACGTAGTTATATCTGTGTGCAAGAATACTACTGCAATATTTAATTACTACAGGACCTTCAATGGTTTCTGTATTCACATCAAGAACTTGTTTGATAGGCCTTTTCTTTTGCATTCCAACACGATTACAGGAAGTGATGAAAAAAAATTCTTATGATTTCGAGGCAACACTGTCCTAATTCACACTGTTTAAGAGAACACACACACACACACACACACACACACACACACACACACACACACACACACACACACACACACACACACACACACACACACACACACACACAATTTGGATAAGGAAATGCGCAGAACCCATCATTAATACTGTTACATTACAATACATTTTTACCCTGAATATGACATTCATGATTTAACACTCGAACATTTCAAAAGAATTTTCAACAATACCAGCTTCGCTATCGCAACTGGTAACCACACGAACACCGTCAGTCACACCAGCACCAGACTGACACCGTCAGCCACACAAGCACCACACTAGCACCGTCAGCCACACCACTACCACACTAACAGTCAGCCACACCACCACCACACTAATAGTCAGACACTCCAGCACACCATATCATTGCTTAGTCTATAAATGTCATCTTTCCTTCTCGTAGGCTGAGCCGTAATAACGTTATACATTCTCCACCTTAATGTAGCAGAAATTTCCAGCCCTTTTCAGATTATTTTTATTTCAGTGAGACAGTAAGACTGTTACTTGACAGCATCCATTTCACAGCACATTTTCTGTACTACTAAGGTATTCTAGAATTACTCTCTTCTTGGTGCTGGAAAGGGACGTCTTCGTGTGGTGGTACTGATAGAAGTGGGAGGTGTGGAGCTGCCCATTTATACAAGGCTCAGTTAACTCTCTCCCTGTCTCACTGAAAGGAGAAATGTGGGATTCAGGAGAGTGGCAACTTCAGCCTTCAGTCCACTGGGTTCGTATGCTTATGATTCAGGGGTGGCAACTGCTACTCTCACCACTACTACTACTACTCCTTTGTTGAATTATTGAATTGAGAGAAGTGGCAGTTTTAGGCTGCACTTTAAACAGGCGATGGTCAGCTATGGGAGGATAAGAAGTGAGGCGGTCCTGCCAGAGGAGCGGGTATTTATTTATTTATTTATTTGTTGTCTTCAACCCCGGAACACTCATGCACCCGTGTTTCCAACCTTCATCTGTTCAGCCCGAGGGCGTCCTTTACATACCTGCTATCTCCAGACACTTGATTTAGCTCAGGAAGGGGTTTCTGGTTCCAAGGTTAGGGATATCCTTCAGTGACCCCTTCAGTACGAGGGATCTCTCTCAATATGAATAAAATCGTCTGAATGGTGTAGCAGGAACAAGCAGTACTAATATCCAACCTTAGTGAATAAGTAGTCCCCTCTATCCGAGCAACACTGACATTTACTCAGCTGAGGATGCATTGTACCAGCAAAACAGTTAATGGTTGTTAAAGCTAAATCATTTTGCTCATATAGCGAATGCTAAAATGATAATAGTTGTCTGAATATTATCAGAGTGAGGGAGCCAGCGTCGGTGTGCACTAGCAGTAACTTAATTCTCCTTAATTGTTTAAGTCATGACCGCATGTTAATAATTTCGGCCATAAAATTGAATCCATTTTTCTGTGATCAATTCATGTATCAAATATTCTAACCTCTTTTGCCAGGTGTCATCAAATTTATTTTTTTGTTTTCTTGTCCTGCTAGACGCGTCTGTTTTGTATAACCAAAGTTTCTCCTAGAACTAATGTAGTATCAGAGAATGGGTTATGACTGTTATTTTCGTGACACTATTGCTTTTATCTGCTGTTATGAAAAAAGTTTATTTTTATTCTGTCCCGCATGACCGTCTCTCCCACATGTTCCACACGGCACAACTCCTTTACTCTAAATAACCCCTCTCACAACCTGTGCATCCCAACCCTAACTTATCCCCAAACCACACCTGTCCTAGCCAACACCTGTCACAACCTACGGCACCTCAGAACACGCCTACATGAACCCACCCCTGCCACCAAGTTATCCCTGCTTTAACCAGTTCATCACTATGCCCATCACTCTTCCATGTCCCACCCTGTCCCATAACTCAACTCAACCCCAACATAACTTTAAATTATGCCATCCCTACCACCGTCCGACATCTGACCTGCTCATTTCTCTCCCACCTCCTTATGAATAACAAAACTGCTGGGCAAGTGTGATATTTTTATTCGGGAGATACCCGCACTCATTATACAAGTGTATATATATATAGATAGATAGATAGATATATAGATATATATCTAAATATATATATATATATATATATATAAATATATATATAAATCTATATATATATATAAATCTATCTATCTATCTATCTATATACATCTCTCTCTGTCTATATATATATATATGTATATATATAAATCTATCTATTTATCTATCTATCTATCTATCTATCTATATATATATATATATATATATATATATATATATATATATATATATATATATATATATGTATATATGTATCCCATTGGATCCCGGGGTTGCTGGGTGAGGCATTGCACTGGGAGAGCACTAAGCGTACCGCCCTCCCCTATCGGCTCATAGTCGCGAAGCTCATAGGTCCCTACCCGGGGGTTCCCTACTTTATAAAGACTTGAAGAATCCCAGTTCTGTCCAATACTCTGGACACTGGGCTCCAATGGGATATATATATATATATATATATATATATATATATATATATATATATATATATATATATATATATATATATATATATACATAGGCTGCTTCCCCTAACGAAAGGGAGGTAGCCGAGACAGGACGACACACTCCCCATTTACTCATCCATTCAAACACATTCATTCGCATCTTAGCCCCAGAGGGGAGAACAGACAGATCCTCACCGCACCACACCGCACAAGGGTCAACTGTGCAATGCAATCAGTGACATCCGCAGCAGGGCCTAACAGCAGAGCTGGTTTACCCCTGCCACATCATAACAGACTCATCCCCTTACACGCACCTGACCTGAAATAGCTGATCAGACCAAATGCGGGAGAATATCCCCTCAGGGCTGCGTCATCACTAATTCATTCACAATTTCTCTCCATTTATTTCTGTCACGCACAGCCACTCTTCCATGCTCAACAGACATCCCTCTCGCATCCAGCGCTCTCTTCACACTGCCCATCCATCCTATTTGTGGTCTTACTCTCAGCCTTACACCTCTCACATCAGATCTAGTTATCTTTTTCACCAATCGCTCATTATCCATTCTCTCCATATGCCCAAACCATCGCAACACCCTCTGCTCAACTCTACCAGCCATCTCCCGAACAACTCCAGTTCTCCTTCGCACTTCATCATTTCGCACTCGATCCATACACGTCATTCCACACATACTCCTCAGACACCTCATCTCCATTACATTCAAACTTTTCCTCTCTGCTACACCCATATTCCATGTTTCAGCCCCATATAATGCAGTCAGTACCACAACACCCTCATACAGCATTCTTTTTACATCCATTCTAAGCGAACGACATCTAATCACTTTTTTCATTCCTAACAGCACCTTTCCTACTTCATTTATTCTAAACTTCACTTCTGCATCTATTCTTCCATCCACAGCAACATGTGACCCTAGATATTTAAAACACTCCAACTCCTCAAGCAACTCGCCATTCAAAACTATATTCATCCCCCTACCATCTACCAGCCTCGTCCACTTCATCACTTTACTCTTATTCTCATTTACTTTCAATTTCCTCCTTTCAGACACCCTTCCAAACTCCTCTACTAACTGTCTCAATCTCTCCTCTGAATCAGCCACCAGTGCAGTATCATCTGCAAACAGCAGCTGCTTCAGATTCCACTCTCCACCATCAACATTCACCAGACTCAGACCTCCACCTAAAACTCTTGCATTCACCTCCCTTACAACACCATACATGTAAATATTAAACAACCAAGGTGACATCACACATCCCTGTCGCAGCCCCACTCTCACAGGAAACCAATCACTCACAGCATTTCCCACTCTTACACACGCTCTACTATTTACATAAAAACTTTTCACCCCTTTTAGTAACCTACCATCAAGTCCATACAATCTTAAAACAGTCCACAAAGCCTCCCTATCAATTCTATCATACGCTTTCTCTAAATCCATAAATGCCCAAAACACATCCTTGCTTTTCGCTAAATACTTTTCACACACTTGTCTCACCGCAAACACCTGATCCACGCATCCCCTCCGTCTCCTAAAGCCACACTGCTGATCACCAATCACTCCCTCTGTACCCTCTCTAACTCTCATAATTAACACTCTACCATACACCTTACCTACAACACTCAACAGACTTATACCCCTAAAGCTAGTACATTCATACTTATCACCCTTACCTTTATACAACGGGACCACACAAGCACTTGCCCAGTCAACTGGCACCATACCTTTCACAAAGCACACATTCAACAGTCTTACTAACCAGTCAACAATAGTCACTCCACCACCTTTCAGGCATTCCACAGCACACCCATCCATACCAGCAGCTTTCCCTGTTTTCATCTCCTTTACTGCCTTCTCCACTTCCTCCTTCGTGATCAAAGAATCATTCAACTCTCCCAACACATTTATTCCTTGCACTCCTCTATCCGCCACAATCTCAGCCACCCTTTCCTCCTCTACATTTAACAATCTTTCAAAATACTCTGCCCATCTCTTCCTTACTGCATCCAGCTCAATTAACATCCTTCCATCCTCTGCTTTTACTCGTTCTTCCTTCCCAGACTCTCCCTTTCGCACCCTTTTCACCTCCTTCCAAAACATTTTCTTATTCTGTTGAAAATTCTCTGTCAGCCGCCTACCCCACCTCTCATCTGCTGCTACTTTAGCATCACGCACAGCCCTTCTCGCCCTATTCCTCTTTTCCTTATACCTCTCATATGACATCTCATTCTTCCTCTGCAGCCACACTACATATGCACGTCTCTTCTCAGCCACAGCCATACTTACTTCCTCGCACCACCATTCACTTCCTTTTCTTACACCACCACCCACACGTCTCACAACACACACCTCTTCTGCATGCCCCACCACAGCACTCTTAAATAACTGCCATTCCTCTTCCACACTGCCATTTTCCCGATCTTTCACTACGTTCCACTCATCTTTCAATTTCTCCTGGTACTCTATCTTTTTCTCTCTTTTATCCAACTCATTCTCTTTCAAAACCTCCCTGCCACACCTAACCCTCCTAGCTCTCACCCATCTCTTACCTACTCTTAACTTTTCCTCCACCAGGTAGTGGTCAGACATACCTCCATCCTCCCCTCTCAGAACTCTCACATCCAACAATCTTCCTATTACATTCCTAGACACAACCACATAGTCCATCAAAGCTCTATCAACAACCCTTCCACCCTCCTGTCTCACCCATGTATACTTATAAATATCTTTCTTCTCAAACAGCATATTTCCAATCACCATCTCTCGCTCAACACACATCGCTATCATTCGCTCCCCATTTTCATTTCTTCCAGGTACACCATGCATACCAACTACACCTTCAACTGCTACATTTCCCACTCTAGCATTCAGATCTCCCATCATTACCACATTCACATTCGCTCCAAAACTCTGCAGACACTCATCAACATCATTCCAGAAAGACTTCCTCTCTTCTTCATCCCTTTCACTACCAGGCCCATATGCACTCACAAACACGCATAACGCACGTTCAAATTTCGCTTTCACCCACATCAGTCTCGATTACACCTCCTTCCATTCAATCACACACTGCTGTACTTCCGGACTCACTAACAAGGCCACACCTTCTCTTGCCCTTCCTCTATCAACACCTGACAATCTTCCATTCACACTTCCAAACATAGACTCACCCTTCCCTTTCATCTTCGTTTCACTCAAAGCTAACACATCCAACTTTCTTCTCACAAACATTCTCCCAATCTCCTCCCTTTTAGCCTCAATCGTACTACATCCACGCACATTCATAGACCCAATCTTCAGTGTACGTGGATAACTCCATCCCCTATCCCTTTCTCTGGCCTGTCTCTTTTTAGGAACTAAAAAACAGTGGAGGGGGTCCCTAGTCCCCTCACCCCGCCCCTTTTAGTCGCCTTTTACGACACGCAGGGAATACGGTGGCAGTATTCTTCCTAACACAACCTGGCCGCAGAGTAGTAGTACCACCCCAATATATATATATATATATATATATATATATATATATATATATAGCAGCCGTGGCTCAGTGGGTTAGAGCGGTCCGCTCTGACCGAAGGGTCGGAGGATCGAATCCACCCAAGGGTCATTGGTAGACATCAGGAAGGGCATCCGGTCATAAAATGCTACACGCTCCAAACCAAAGTCCTCTACCAAGGGGCAAAGCCTTAGCCCTTATCCAAAAAAGGGGTACTATGCGTAAAAAAACTCACTTATATATATATATATATATATATATATATATATATATATATATATATATGCTGAATGTGACATTGATGAGTTGAATGACAGACTAACAAAAGTCCTAAAAGAATCAGCGGAGGTAGTAGGAAAACCTAATACAACCAAAGCCGGGAAGTATTCAGAGAAGACACTTGAGCTTATGAAAAAAAAGGAAGGTAATGAAAGTAAAAACAAAGAAAGATGAAATAGAACGAGCAGAATTAAATAAGCTTATTAACAAAAGGCAAAGAGAAGAAAAAAGAAAGAGAAACATGGATCAAATCAAAGAAACCATCAAAACAGGAAAAAGTCTGAAACAAATCCGAAATAAAATGGCACTTGGAAAGCAACAAATTACATGACTAAAAGACAAAAACGGTGAAGCCATTAAATGCAGAGATATGATGCTGAAGCGAGTTGAAGAATTTTACAAAGAACTGTATGCATCAAAGACAGTAGTACAAATAGCTAACTTTTCTGTTGACACAAGTGAAATACTTGAGATAACACAAGACGAAGTAAATATTTCTCTTAAAAATATGAAGAGAGAAGGCTCCGGGAGAAGATGGAATAGTAGCAGATTTACTGTTGGATGCAGGAGCAGAAGTACAAAATAGGCTTGCTCACTTATTTAACCAATGTATAAAACAGAAGAAAATTCCCAAAACATGGTGTAATACAATTGTTATTCTACTTTACAAAAAGGCGACTCAAAAGACCTTAGTAACTATCGACCCATTAGCTTGCTATCAGTCATTTACAAACTTTTCACTAAAGTCCTTACAAACAGAATAGCTACAAATTTGGAGGAAAACCAACCTTGTGAACAGGCAGGATTCCGATGCGGGTATTCGACAACTGATCATCTGCACACAATGAATCAGCTAATTGAGAAAACTACATAATATAATAAACCACTGTGCTTAGGTTTTGTTGATTACGAAAAGGCTTTCGACTCAGTGGAGCACATAGCAATAATAAATTAATTGCGAGAACAAGGAGTGAATGAGAACATTGTAAAACTGCTCGAAAACATGTATAAAGAGGGAATTGCTACAGTTAAATTACATAAGGACTCAGAGAAAATTAAGACTGAGAAGGGCGTGCGTCAGGGAGATACAATTTCACCAAAGTTATTTACAGGATGCCTAGATAGTTTTCAGAAAGCTAGACTGGGAAAACAAAGGAGTAAACATAGATGGAGAAAAGCTAAACCATTTACGATTTGCAGATGACATTGTCCTAATCTCAGAAAAAACAGAGACGTTGCAAGAAATGTTAAATGACCTGAACAGAGAGAGTCTCAAAGTAGGGCTAAAGTTGAACCGGAGTAAAACTAAAGTAATGTTTAATCCTCAAACACCAAAGAGCGTCATAAGAATAAATGGAGAAATTCTTGAAGAAGTTGAGGAGTACAATTACCTGAGACAAATACTAAAATTAACGAAAGATAATGATAGCGAAATAAAAAGACGCATTACAATTGGATGGAAAGCTTTCGGTAAACATAGGGACAATATGAAAAGTAGCTTGCCAGTTTGTATGAAACGAAAAGTAAATAACGAATGTATAATTCCAGCTATGACGTATGGTTGTGAGACTTGGAAACTGACAAAATCGATGGAAAATAAATTAATTCGTTCTCAGAGAGCAATGGAAAGGTCAATGTTGGGAATATCTTTAAGAGACAGGAAAAGATCAACTTGGGTGAGAGAGCTGACTAAAGTCAAAGATATTATAGAAGTTATAAAAGAACAGAAATGGAGGTGGGCAAACCATGTAGCAAGAACAAGGGATAATCGATGGAGCAAGAGGTTGACTGACTGGACACCAAGAGATGGTAAGCGTAGCAGAAAAAGGCCAGACAGGAGGTGGAGAGATGAGATAGAGAAATTTGCAGGAAAAACGTGGCAAAGATTGGCTCATCCAAGGAATTCGTGGAGAAGGTTGGGGGAGGCCTTTGTTCAGCATTGGACTTATAATGGCTGATGATGATGATGATGATATATATATATATATATATATATATATATATATATATAGATAGATAGATAGATAGATAGATAGATAGATAGATAGATAGTCTACCTTAAAGCAAGACAGCCAGAATGTCCCAGCACTAGAACTTGACTCTCTCGAAATTGTTCCACTTAAAATACAGACAAGGTACGTGAAATCCATCCTAGACAATTTACCTACCAACAAAGCTCCAGGCCCAGGTGGAATTCAGCCAATTGTTTTGAAAAAGTGTTCCCCAGAACTTGCCTCTGTTGTTGCTAAATTATTCAGACTATGCATACGTACTTTTTCATTCCCTAATTCATGGAGAGAAGCCAATATCCACCCAATGCCAAAGAAAGGAAGTTCCTCTGACCTCTCTGATTATAGACCAATAGCTGTCACATCTTCTCTTGGTAAGGTATTTGAAACTGTAATTAATAAGCACATAGACATCTTGAATCCAACAACTTAATTAGTGATAGACAATATGGTTTTCGCCAAGAATGATCCACCATTGACAAACTCAATCTCCTGACTCATACCATCCATCAATCAGCTGACCTACATGGTAAACTCATGCAGTAGCCCTGGATATTTCTAAAGCTTTCGACAGAGTGTGGCACCGTTCCCTGTTGTCCAAACTCCTTGCTATCGACGAAACTCTTGTTCCTTTAATATCTCAGTAATAGAAAAATAAGAGTAAAAGCAGATGATGTATATTCCAATTTCCACTCAATTAACGCCGGCGTGGCACAGGGATCAGTTCTGGCGCCAACCCTGTTCCTCATTCATATTAATGATCTCTTATCTGTCACCCACAATCCCATCCATTCATATGCAGATGACTCAACACTTCATAGTTCATTCACACTCAGACATCCATTTACAAAGTCTGATATCTCTAACTCTCAACTCAGTACAGCCATCTCTATAAATCAAGACTTTTCCACGATCAGTGAATGGGGACAAAACAACCTTGTCTCATCTAATGCTAGTAAAACTAAATATATACAATGTAATAATAGATAGGTATTGCCAGAATCGTATATTACCTTCAATGCTACAAATATTCCCATCTCCAAAAGTATTGAAATTCTCGGCGTCTCACTTAACAATGCCCTCAGCTGGACCTCTCATGTCAGATCACTTGCTAAAACCGCCTCATAGAAACTTGGATTATTGTACAGAGTCCGTAACTGCTTCACTGACGAGCAGTTAGCTATAATTTATAAGAATCATGTGCGCTCTCAGCTTGAATACTGCTCACCCTTGTGGAATGGATTTGGAGAGGTTGCATTAAAACAACTAGACAAAATTCAGAACAAAGCTGTTCGAATAATTAATAACCCTTCTATTACTAATAAACTACCTCCTCGACAAGAAGGAATGTTGCCTCCCATGCATTATTTTACAGATATTTTTATAACAAATGCTCAGACGAAGTTGCGTCCATTGTGCCACCTCTCCATGCCGTCCATCGTGCTACACGGGCAGCTGGCAGCGCTCATGACTGGAATGTCACTCAGCCATACTGCAGAACTTTTACCCATCAGAATTCTTTCATTCCGCGAACTGCATCTCTCTGGAACTCGCTTCCCCAGAGTTGTTTCACTCCAAACGTCAACCTACAGCTGTTCAAGTTAACCGTTACAGATATTTTATGACCAGAGGACACGATTGATCTGGTGTATGGAATTTTTTTATTCATTTGTTTTTCCTTCCTCTGTTCTGTTATTAATATATATCCATTCATCCATCCATCATCCAATCCTACATTGCACCAAAAGGAGCGTAGGAGCTCGGGCCTAAGCAGTTGGTCCCGATATTTAAGATGAGAGTGACCAGCCTCACTCATCCCTGAGTGACATTACGTGAGCAATCAACCCGAACCATCCCTTGGATAAAAACCTACACAGGCTCAATCCGATTGGAGCTCAATAATTACCCACTAAACCACCAGGCGTCAATATTTGGTTAAATGGTTACCACCCAGCGTAGTAAATGGTTTCCTGGTGTATAGGAAACCATTTGGCTTGTCACTCAGTGTAGAGTCACCCACAGGCAGAAGGAAGAGGAAAGAATGAAGGATAGAAAGGCAGAAGAGGGAGTGTAAAGTTACCCGTAGGCAGAAGGACAAGGATAGAATGAAGGAAAGGAAGACAGAAGGGGATGAAAGGAAAGAAGGATGCAGGAGAGGAAAGGGCAAAAATCCGAGAGCAGCAATAAATCAAGTGGGTGGATGGTGAGCGTCCCCACCTAGTACAAATTTAATATATATATATATATATATATATATATATATATATATATATATATATATATATATATATATATATATATATATATATATATATATATATATATATATATAAATAGAGAGAGAGAGAGAGAGAGAGAGAGAGAGAAACACACACACACACACACACACACACACACACACACACACACACACACACACACACACACGAGAGTAACTGTCAATACATCTGACGTAAGGATAATGAAACATGATATATTCTATTGCATTTATCGCACAATATTAATCATAATTTGTTTTGGAGCACATCACTTACAGTAGGTAAATGAAAATAGACATTAAAATACAAGAAAACCTCTGAATGATGTTATTCTTCCTAACTTAAATCTCCGAACCCATTCACAATCTGATTTCTTTCTCTAAGCTATGCTAAACAACTTACAGGCACAAAAAAATATTATTCAGAATACTTAGTACAACTACAGCACCAGGATGAAACAGAAGAAAATGTCAAAAGCTCTGCAAGTCATATAAACAAAGTGAAATGTGGTCAGTAGCGAGAAGTAATATTATTGTTGGTATGAACGGTTCTTTTACATTGCCTCAATATATATCCCCAACCGAATGATATATAACTAACCAAACCAGAAACATTCCAGTGGGAAAAAAAAGTAGAATATCTTAATTATTTCGAAATACAAACGTATTCCTTCAGTCAGGATTTTTTTTTTTAAATAAAACTTTGCTTAATAAGATAATAAAAATCAAGAGCGTTAGAAAGGCTGCACTTTCGAGCCCGTGGAGAGAAAAATTCCAAGGGCTTTACTGTGAGTTAACTGTACGGCAGTTGTATTTCACTGGAGCAGACGAGAGTACATAATTTCCAACCCCAAAACGAGACAGCTGACGATTATGCCAGCTAGCACGATGACAAACATGCCCTGTAATGAAAAGAATAAAGCTAGGGTATGTTTGTATAGAGAGAGAGGGAGAGAGAGCATATATATATATATATATATACACTCTCTCTCTCTCTCTCTCTCTCTCTCTCTCTCTCTCTCTATATATATATATATATATATATATATATATATATATATATATATATATATGCAGAGAGAGAGAGAGAGAGAGAGAGAGTGAGTTTTTAAGTTTATAATGATGCTCCAATTAACTATCAAATTCAACAGCATTATATAAATTATATTCTCTTAAGGAAAAACACTTGTGATGAAGAGTTAGGAAGGGTGTATCTGACTCAAGTAGTTTGAAGCGCCGACTCTAGTGTAAATAAAATCGTTAAGAGGTAATAAGATAAATAATTCATCTTCAGAGTGAGTTAATATTTACACACTTTTTTAAGGAACCAAAGATCGTAATCAAAGGAAGATTAAGAGAGTGCAATAATCTCTCCCACCAACTGGCCTAAGGGCCGCACATTTGTCCTTTGACCTTATGACTTTGACCCTCGAACGATTGCTTTAAAAAATCGAATTACTTTACTATGGCCTAACAGTTGTCCTTTCCACAAAATTTGTATAAAATTAGATGAAAAAGTTTCAGCTGACTTTGGTGTGTGACCTTAATCTTTATCGTTTCCTTGTTACTGTAACTTTTAGCCGATTTTCAAATAATCGAATACTTTATCCTTGGCTTACCCTGACCCATCGACAAATTATGGTCAAAATCGGCTGAAAACTGTTTATGTTGATACTGTCAGGTGACCCTTACCTTTGACGTATTATTTTAAAAAACGATAAATCTGCCCCTTGGGTGATCCTCAACGCTTCCACAAAGATTGATTAATATCGTATCCAAACTGTTTTAGTTCTTTTATCTGTACACAAGCATACAGATCACACTTTGTTTCTTGACCTTGGCTTATAGTGAGTGTTCTGCGAATCTAATCTCTACTTGTATTCTTCCCTACACGTGAACTCTTCCTCCAGGGTTGGTCTAAATTTGATGAATACTCTAACTTTATCTTGTTGTTATACCTTTGACCTTGCTCAGTAGTTTTTACTTTTGACTCTATTGCTTTAAAATAAACAATAGGTCAGATCACTGGCTGCCTGTCAAACACTCCACCATGTTTGGCTAAAATAACACAAAACATAGTAATTTCACACACACACACACACACACACACACACACACACACACACACACACACACACTATCTACAGCCAGACGCCCTAATTCCCCAAAGGGTGGCCGCAGACAAAACGCCTCCAAGTCGCTCTGTCACCCACCATTTGACTGCCCTCCCCCCAGCTCACTCCTCCCTCCCTCATATACCTCTCAACTCCATCCTTCCACCTCATCCTCAGTCTTCCCCTCCCTCTCCCTCCCTCGACTTCACCTACATACACCCTCTTAGTCAGCCTTTCATTCTCCATTCTCTTTACATGTCGAAACACAAACTTTATTTTATCCATTTGCTATGATGACATCATATTTTAGTGAGGTTTTGTTATAGCCAATTTATCTAAATACTTTTCTCATAGTTAGTGTTAATGAATATTGCATGTAAACCCTCCAGTACGAGAAAAAATCAGACGGAGATCATAAGAATGGAATGTATGTTGGCGTTTTAGCATCTACAGTATAATGATGTTTTCCGTAACTTCAAGAAACGTTTCTTACTCTGACAGACAAGGAATTACCTCGGGAAAGGGTCATCGGGGACGTAAGCCCCTTCCCCTTTTTATCAGCAGATCAAAGATTACTTATCACAGAGCAATGTTATTAAACAAAAATAAGTGCATTATATTAGAATTTGCTCAGTGCAAGCAGGGATTTGGTAATAAATTTTAAGGAATTTAATAATGTTTCAACATGGATTCATACTTTTCTTAATTCTGCTTGGAATCATGTCGCCTTCCCCCTTCTTTAGGTGATAATCCGGCCTTGTTTGACATCTTGCCGGTTAACGTTGCAGATGATGTTCTTATTAAACGTATTGATTAAACTCACTATTGTAAACAGAGTATAACAAAAAATCTTTATTACTACTTGGTATCGACTTAGACTCTTGTACTGCACTCTTTCTCTTTCTTGTCTTTTGGCCTTTCTTATCTTTATCCCTACAATCTAGTGGCAGCCGTTTTGATCCCGTGTTGCCACATCTGGTGATAAAGTAAAGAGTAATTCAAGGTGCATTTTTTTTTTTTTAACAGTTCAATAGTCCAGGTCAACTTAAAGTTCTTTTACAGTTTCATCAAAACCTGGTGAGAGGGCTCAGCGTAAGCCATGGATGAAGAGGTTCGATTTTGGCAAGAAACAGCAGATTCACAGAGCAAGATCAGTGTTCTAGCTATGTGTGTTGTAGTGTACATTAGCCTGTTTGGTGCTGAGCTACAAAACTCAGTCAAGACCAACACCTTGAATACAAAGTCGTGGTTGCATGAAATCAGACGAGACAGAGTTATGAAAACACGAGCCCTTTCGGTTGCTACTTAAATTAAACTTTCCGTGTAACTAAACCTAAAAATCAACTGAGGAGCTGACAGGGATTAGGGATCTTTGTCAGGGTAGAACAAAGGTGACACAGTAATTATTTGGTGTTTGTCAGCATCTTTCTGTTTACCTATATTAGTTTTATTCATTTCAGTTCACATATGCTCTTTTTTGTCACCACTCGATTAAATTTGTATCTGCTAGCCTGCCGTGTCCATGCTTACAGTTTCATGACACTCAACAATGATTTGAAGGTAATTTTAATACTTGGTTTGAGGGAATAATTTTAAGTCCTTACCAATTACCTAATATATCACACTCACCCATACGTTATTGAGACTCAGAGGTGTTCTGACGGCCAGTTTAGATGGTGGGTTGAGGCAGGGGCTGATGATTGGTGTGTACAGCCGTGTCCAGTACCAGTACAGCCCAGCTTCGATGAGGGGCATTATTCTGTGGTAGGAAAATTTACCAGTTATATCAATTGGCGGTAGATTAGGTGCTCATCACCCATTCATCGTTATCGTTAGGTGACTCTGAAGAAGGTAACATGTCTAATTGGTTTTCGTGCCTCAGCAAGTCATTTACTGCCATCGGTCATATTCATCTAACCGAACAATGGACGCCTGGTGGTCTCACGTGAAAAAACAATCCAGCCGGTTGCGGCCAATAATGGCTTAAACCAATAAGTGGTTGGGGTAATGCCTTCCATGATTACAGAGATCGGGGGTTATGTTAAGCGACCTGATCTGAGCAAAGTGAAGCTTAGGCACCACAAAGAAGTGACCAGAGGTTTTGCTACCAGGTAAATGTTTCCAGGGGCGTAGGACGGTCTCCTAATGTTAAATGTTCTGAACGAAAGGAAGCCTAGTCTCGGACCCCACGCTAAGAAACCGACAAAATATAATTTGACTGTTACCATTCCGTTACTTTGTGCTGGCCATTATCATATCCAAAAGGTACAATAAGATATGAATAATTGCGTGCCTCCGTTCGCTGGGAATACGGATGTCTCTTACACATTTGTACTTTATCTCTCTTATATTCTTGATCCTACTTCACCCCATCCTTAGTGAAACAACGACGACCACGACTACGGTGATGATAACGATGACGATAGGGATTATTCTATAATAAAAATAAAGAGTCTGAATTCTAGGTCCAACTTCGTAGGCTAAACGAATTATATTTTTGTGTGGGACGTTTCGACTGTGGAGAAAAGTAAGAGAATTCTAAGGCTTGAATGATGAGCAAGTGAATAAAGAGCTTTTATCACTAGACTCTCCGACTATGTTTCATTCACTTTAGAGCTTCCCCCGTTCCAGTTTGCTGATATAAGTTTCACATTAAGATAGTGTGTGGTACAATGTTGAAGAAGGTGATCATGGAGATAATGATGGTAACAGTGTTAAAAATAATGCGTCTACTAATGACAATTTTCTTAATAGTGATTACCCTTAATCGCTTCAGCATAACTTCTTGTGTGTGTGTGTGTGTGTGTGTGTGTGTGTGTGTGTGTTTAACCGCCGAGAGATTTTACTCAGCTGAGCCCGTGATACAAAAGCTAAGGGATTTAGTTTGAACCTTTTTAGGACAGAGGGTTACACTTGGCTTGAGCAAAGCCGCAAATCTTTACTTTCGCCATCAATCCGTTTATTGTCGCATCTTGAGAGTAGGGACCTTGTATGAATCTATGTCAACACATTAAAGGCAAGAATGTCCAGTCGCTCTACCCTGAGTGCCAGTATATGAATGATATACGTTAACCATTTACTCGAATGAAAACCCTGTAAAGGCCACCTGTTTGCAGTGCTTTAACTCACCTGGCATCTAAACGCCTAAAATGCACACACACACACACACACACACACACACACACACACATATATATATATATATATATATATATATATATATATATATATATGGGGCTACATTTTGATAGAGTAAAAATTCTCTGCAGGCTACTCCACAGAATCTTACTACACCTGGATGCGAAAGCGCGAGAGATTTATGCCTAGGTTTTCGCCGTTCTTCTGTCTGGTATTCTGTCTGCCCTGCCATTAAGTTTGCGGCTAAATTATGGTACACAATCCAACAGAACTGAACGAAAAATGGCAGAACAACTGAGATCCGCCTCCTCCCCTCCCCCTGCAAATAAGTCCGAGTACATTAGTCAAGGGGAAGGTCAGTTCAGTTTTAATTCGAATCTGACCAGGGTTGATGGAAGAGTTGACAAAGAGGAAAGAACAAACTGATATAAGCGACATCGGCCGCTCTAAGGGTTCAAGCCTTGTCAGCTACCGGAAGTGAGTTTCGACACTAAAAGTCATTTCTGTATGGAGGTACTCCAGTGCAACATTCCACCCAAGAATCATGGCCCTGCCTTAGTAATCTTTGGAACCTTAGCAATTTGCGTGAACAAGTTAGTAATATTAGTGCTTTTCATGTTTTCTGCGCTTGATGACCACTGACCCCTGACCTGGTTGATATAGGTCATGCATGCACAAAGCACACTTGTATTACTCATTAACTTTTATTAGCATGCATAGTTTCACTGGATATCATCCACCCACTTTGGAGCTAGGGAATTTGAAAGTTTCAGATTGGTCTATCAGAGGTACGAACACTAGGTGGCGCAGCCAGCGACTGGAAGTAAGTTTCGACACTAAATGCATTTTTGTATGGAGGTACTCCAGTGCAACATTACACCCAAGAATCATGGCCTTGGTTTAATAATCTTCGGAGACTTAGCATTCGTGCAAACATAGTCGTGATTTTAGCTATTTCACATCGTTTTCGCATTTGATGACCCTTGACCCCTTACCTGGCCAACGCAGCAAATAGATTACAATAGTAAGCTGTAGTAATGGTCGGTGTCTATAAGCATGCAAACTTTCATTCAATTCCATCAAGCAGCTGGGGAACTAGGGGCACATTTTTGATAACTGGTACTAGTTGCAAGGGATTTTGAGGCCAATCTTCGCCACTCAAAAACTAGAGGAGAGAGGGAGAAAAATGGATGGTACACTTCCAATAGGGAGTAACCTCAAGATGATGCCTAAAGAAGTCAGAGATTTCTACGTCCATTCGTAGTGTTTCGACAGCACAACACTAAAAAAAAAAAAAAAAAAAAAAAAAAAAAAAAAAAAAAACTTATTTTTGGCCGTTTGCTAGCCAACGAGTAGCTCCCTAGCACTCAGAATCATGCGGACATAAC
Organism: Coenobita brevimanus; assembly: GCF_032717465.1. NCBI lineage: Eukaryota > Metazoa > Arthropoda > Malacostraca > Decapoda > Coenobitidae > Coenobita > Coenobita brevimanus. Next base: position 7,890,842 of record NC_136993.1, on the reverse strand, counting down.
TAGGTCACAGGCTGGTCATTGTGTCCAAGTTTGGTCGGAATCAGTTAATTATGAAAGGCAGAGGTGCCTGCCACAATTAAACAAGAAAAAAGAAAGAACAAGAAAACATGACTAAAAATTAGGGCAACATGGAGCTGGCCAATGACATGATTCTAGTTTGAGGACAACAAAAGCAAAGTTTACTAGGCAAAGTCAGTAATTCAGCCCGTTAGCCCAAATGGTCTTGTTTTTATTTTTTATTTTTTTTTTAATTTTCAGATCAGTAGATCAAACGGTAAAGGTAACACAGCAAGGTCAGTTTAAATACTTTGATCCATTATGACCAAAACCGGTGGATGGGATGAGGGTCTGGTAAGAATCAACTGTTTCGATTTTGATCATGTGGAGAAGATGAAGAGTATGAGACTGACGAGGAGAGTGTATGTGAGTGAGGTGGAGGGGGGAGAGGGAGGGGGAGGCAAAGGATGAGATGGATGGATGGAGTGGAGAGGTACAGTATACGAGAGAAGGCGGTGTGAGCTGAAAGCAAGGTATTGAAATGGCGGGGGACAGGGAGACATGGTGGCGATTTATTTGTGGCTACCCCTTACGGGATTAATGTGTCTGGCAATAGATAGATAGATAGACAGATTTTGATAAAAAACAAGTCAGAGGTCAAAGAAACATGGAGAGCATCAAATGTTCGACCTCATTCTAGATCAGTTGTAGGGCACAAGTGTTGTGTTCTCTGAGTTGTTGTTGTTGTTGTTATTATTATTATTATTATTATATTATTATTATCATTATTATTATTATTATTATTATTATTATTATAATTATTCATACATTTCGACTAGGATTAAATGGTAACAGATGGACGGTGCTGCATTAGAGCATTATTAACAGCAGTCATAGGCAAGTTCCTGGAAACCATAATAAAAGATAAAATAGTTAATCATTTAGAACAAAATTTCCACATTAAAAAAACACAGTACAGTTATTAGTGATTTTTACGATCGAGCTATTTCAGTTCAAGTATATTATTTCAATTTCAAGAAACCATTCAATAACGTTACTCAAAATCGACCTCTTGAGAAATTCAGTCTGTGTTATTAGTGCTAATATACGAATATGGATTAAAGACTGGCTTCGAGAACGTAAGCAAAGATACGAAATTAGCTACCGTAGAAGGAATCAAACTGGATGAAAGTTACAGGCGTAGTACCTCATGGCTCAGTATTGATATTATACTGTCTCTAGTTTTTATCAACGATATTGATGAACGTGTGTTGTAAAATACTCATATTCACGAACTGTACAAAAACCGTTAAAAGAGTATATACATGATTCAAAGACAGCTTGATAAACTGTTCAGTTGGCCTTAAAATTATGGGCGCGAAGCAACTGTAAGGCAGCGTGCACTTACCCCTTTTCTGTCCTTCTTATAGTACCCTCCATGGCAGTGCCTCCATATACTGACAGGCCCCCCTGGCCGTTGCCAAGGCCATTTTTTCATAGTTTGAAAATTGATTTTTTTTGTCTTCACCAATTTGAAGAGAAACGTCTGGCGCACCTGTCAATGCAATTTTTAGCTTCGTAAACCCATCCTGTGCTTCACAATGAAGCATGAGAAAATCCGCCAAATGACTGCGTACACACCGGTGAAAACTAAACAGATCAGTGACAAGACATCACACTAAATAATATCCATATCCCCCCCCCAAAAAAAAAGGTTTCAGTGTGACTGAAATGGTATCAGATTACTAGGTTTATGTATTGTGAACAGTCTTAGTACATAATATGGATGGTTTTCTAAAACTGGTAAATATGAAGATTTTTTTTTTTTTTTCACTTTTTTATTGTGCTTATGGAAGTACTGAGTTATTTTTGTAGTCTGGGTGGTGTGAAGCGTGTGAAAAGAGAGGAAAGAGATGGTATTGTTAAGAAGCAAAATTTCCCAGTTAGGTAGCTGAGATTTTTCTCGACGTTTCCTGATGTTTAGGGTAGCTAGTACCGGTACGAGTCAGTTGCCAGCTTGCCTGCTGTTCGTGAGCGTAGTTATTTCGTAAGTTTTACATTAATTTTTGTGTCCTTTTACGTTATAATGTTTTATTTAAGTGATTGCTTGATTAATCATGTAATTTAAGTTCGTATGGTCAATGATTTAGAGTGTTACGTAATGTATGACAACTTTGGCATGTTTTGATATCTCCGAGTTGGCAACTGTTGTTCTCGTAGAATGTAGAAGTTTCTCGAATAATGCAAGCTTATATAAAGATGGGGGAGAGACTATTTCGAGTTCAGTCCGTTTTCAGTTCAGTTTGAGTGTAGTGCAGTGTCTGTGTCAGTGAAGTTTATATATTTTTGTTAACTGTGAAAAAAGTGAAGTGTTGTCAAGCATTGTGTAATAACAAAGAAGTGTTGTCAAGCATTAAATGTAACAACAGTGAGTGCTGTCAAGCATTAACTGTATTAGCAGTTAGTAAAGTTTGTATAGCTCCAGTGCTTGTGAGAACAGTGAAGTGAAGTTGGAAAGCATTCAGTGTAATTACATGGGAAAATAATGACAGTGAACTTAAGAAGCCAGTGTTTATTCACCATGCCTAAGCTGATGTGTACTGTGCACCTAAGGCTGACCATAGGAAGAACAACTCACTGGGCAGTGTCCTTCCTGTACTGAACTACTGCTGTTGGAGCCTGTGGCAGTGTGGGCTGAGAATCTAACACTGGTGTCAGGAGTGGGATAATTTCAGTGCTGCAGTGAGTCTAACCTTCGACATGGAAGACGAAGGCTTGAAGACAAGGTCTTGAGCTGGGCAGCAGGAGGAAATTTCCCTGGCAACAATCATGAAGCTAATACAGGCACAAACTAAAGAACTCAAAGAACAAGTACAGGCACAAACTAAAGAACTCACAGAACAATTACAGGTACAAATTAAAGAACTACACACAAAAACTAAAGATCTCAAAAAACGAATACAGGCACAAAGTGTATAATTGAAGCCATAGAGTGAACAACTAGAGGCACATGATGAACAAAAAGAACAATCTGAACAACTTGAAGAGACATCAGAGGAGCAACAGAGGGAATTACAGTTGACGATGCAAGGACAGCCAGATGCCATCATGGGGGCAATGAAGGAAGAACAGCAACAGCTTAGGGAGGAAGTAGATGCCAAGCTTGAGAAGCAGAAGTATGAGATGGCAGTGCAGCTTGTTACTAGCCTTAAGGGTGCTGCAATGGAAATTCTGGGCCAGATGTCAGTAGAGGAGGGATGCAGATTCACAACCAGTGCTAGAGTGGCTGCAGCAGAATACAGTGCGACCATCTTGGGAAGAAGTTTCCAGGTTAAGCCCAGTGGCCAAGAACTGGGACCTTCTTCTTTTGAACAATGGACTACTGCAACATCAGTGGGAGACACCCAATGGCCTCAGCAAGTAACTTGTGGTTCCAAAGAAAATAAGGTCTAAGATCTAGGATGAGTCCCATAACCAGATCACTAGTGGGCACCTGGTAATGAAGATAACTCTAAGCCGGCTGTGACACAGGTTCTACTGGATTGGCATGTGTCAGGATGCTGAACAGTGGTTTTGGGCCTGTGATGTATGCTGTGCCAAGAAGGGACCCAGGAAACAAGCTTGCACCCCACTCCAGCTGTACCAAGTGGGTGTACCGGTGGAAAGAGTCGCGGTGGACATTGCTGGACCTTTGCCGCTCACTAAGATAGGAAACCAGTATATATGTGTCACCATGGACTACTTCACAAAGTGGTCAGAAGCCTATGTTATCCCTGATCAAGAGGCTGCGACCATTGCTCAGGTGATGGTTGATCAGTTTTTCCGTCGATTTGGGATGCCACAAGAGCTACATTCAGACCAGGGCAGAAACTTTGAGTCTGCTGTGTTCCGTGAGTGCTGCGAGTTATTGGGGATCAAGAAGACCAGGATGACCCCCCTGAGGGCACAGTCAGATGGGATGGTGGAGAAATTTAAGTGGACCCTGGGACAAGAACTGGCCAAGTACTGCACTGATGGATAAACAGAATGGGACCAGAAATGAATTCCATTGCTGATGGCATATTGGTCTGCATCCCATGGGTCTACTGGCTACACTCCTGCAAAACTGATGTTGGGCCACAAGTAACATTTACCCGTTGACTTGTTAATGGGAACACCACCTGGTGAACAGCTGGCTACAGACACCACTGGCTATGCGAAGCACCTTCAGGAAAGGCTGGCTGAGGTACATCATCAAGCATGAGGATCCCTCAAGTTTTCAGGAGAGGTAATGAAGTGTAAGTATGATGCCAAGGCAAGTGAGGTGAGCTTCAAGGCTGGTGACCAAGTTTGGTTTTTCAATCCTCAGCAAAAGAAGGGACAGTCACCGAAGCTGCAGAGCCCATGTGACGAGCCTCACGCTGTGTTGGACCGCCAATCAAACGTAATGTATCGGATTCAGGGAGGCATGAAATCTCGCCCAAAGGTGGAACACATGAACCACCTGTGGCAGTACCATGGGCCAGGACAGTACAGCTGGGACTTCTCCAAGGAATCGTGCTCACCCACAGTCAAGGATGTTGAGGAGGACCAAGGAGCTGAAGTGCAAGAGGGTGGTGACAGTTCCTCAAGAGAAGAAGGGAATTAAGAAGAGGACCAAGACCTTCTTGGAGGAGTGGACTGTGTGACTGTGGAGGAGCAAAGACACCGTCAGAAGCAGCATAGAAGAACTGATAAGTTGAAAGATTATTTTGTGTATAGTTCGATGTTCAATTAAGATTAAGGTTTGTGTTTGTATACACTATGCTGTGTAGTTTTGTCAGGACGACAAACAACTAGGGAAGGGGTAGTGTTACAAAGCGAGATTTGCCAGTTAGGTAGCTGAGATTTTTCTTGATGTTTCCCGGTGTTTATGGTAGCTAGTTCCGGTATGAGTCACTTACCAGTTTGCCTGCTGTTTGTGAGCATAGTTAATTCATAAGTTGTACATTAACTTTTCTGCTTTTTTTCTTTATAATGTTTTATTTAAGTGATTGCTTGTTAACCCTCTCATGCATGGATAAGTTTTAGTAAGTTTTCCGGCACGTGATTCTGTTCCACCCCCCTCCCCACCAGCTGTTTAATATATACATGGATGGGGTTGTAAAGGAGGTGCAGGGTAGGGCAGTAGATGTGGGGGTGGCTCTAATGAATGAGGGTGAGATTTGGACGCTTCTGGTGTTGCTGTTTGCTGACGATACAGCACTGTTGAGTGAAGATGAATGGGAGTTGCAAGGTTTGGTGAATAAATTTGGGACAGTGTGTAGGAGGAGGAATCTGAACGTTAATGTAAACAAAAGTAAAGTTATGGTGTTTGAGAGGAATGAAGTCACAGAGTGTGCAGTGAGGTTAGATGGTGAGGAAATGGAGAATGTGAGTGCATTCAAGTCCTTGGGTAGTGTGATGAGTAAGGATGGAACTTTGGGGGATGAAGTGCGTGAAAGGGTACAGTAGGGAAGGAAGGTTGTTGGTACACTGAAAGCAGTGATGAGAAATAGGGAGGTGAGTATGGGAGTTAAGAAGTCACTGCATGATAGTATTGTGATCCCTACCCTGACGTATGGAAGCGAGGCATGGACCTTGCAAGAGGGGAACAAGTCAAGAGTGAGAGCAGTGGAAATGAGTTACTTGAGAGGAGCATGTGGAGTGATGTGGAGGGACAGGTTGACGAATGAAGAAGTGAAGGAACGCCGTGGGGTGGATGTGGATGTGGTTGAGAAGATTAGGAGAAATACACTGAGGTGGTTTGGACATGTGAAGAGAATGGAGAATGAAAAATTGACTAAAAGAGTGTATGTAGGTGAGGTGGAGGGAGGGAGAGGGAGAGGTAGACCGAGGATGAGGTGGAGGGGTGGAGTTGAGAGGTATATGAGGGAGGGGGGGTGAGTAGTCAAATGGTGGGTGACAGAGCAACTTGGAGGCGTTTTGTCTGTGGCCATCCTTTGCGGGATTAGGGAGTCGGGCTATAGATAGATAGATAGATAGATCTGAATTATAAAAGGTGAGCGTATGGTCACCTTAGGAGACTGTAGGTACAAAAAACGCAACTTTTTAAAGGTACATTATTTTATTGATGCAACCGAACAGTATGTATAATTTCCAATTACACTGCAGAAGCTTGCTTCAAATACATATAAAAAATTATGTGTTAAAATAATTGTGACCCATCTGAGTAAACAAAACAAGAAAATTTACTTGACAATTGGAGTTTCATCACTGAATATCCTATACAAATGACTAGTGCCCATACTTAGATATATGTCATTTCTTCTTGTGGCAGGAGGCAAAGCATGGTACACACAATCCTACATAACACTTGCAGCACTCAGTACGCACAACAGACTTACAGAATTCGCCCATGCATTTCCTTCTTGCATGACCTTGAAGTGGCTGAACAAAATGACCTGTGTTGTCATACCTCATTTCATCTCTCCCTGGTGCAGAAAGTTTCCTCCTGCCAGGAGCTTTTGGTTCTGCTTGATACTTGAGAAGGTAAGCCATTGCTAACTCTCGTCTGAAAGACAACTGATCAATAGAAGTTCCTCTACAACCGGCTATTTGCCAAGCATTTTGAATAGCGGCATCCAGCATCCATGTAAACAAACTCCACCACCACTTTTTACCCCAAATACCAATGCAATATGCATTGATATTTTGATCCATTCTATCTGTGCCACCCATGTAGGCTTGAATAGCGTGAGGAACATTTATCAAAGTGTGCTTGTTATTCTTTTTTGACCACCGTTTCATTTTCCAAATAGGATTTTGACCATGAAGAGTAGATGCCACTGTTACCACAGAATTATCCTTCCATCGTGTTACAATTATTTCACTTCCATCGACCTTTCCGAACACTGATGAAGAAATTCCTCTCTCTTCTTTTTCCAGTGCTGCAATACTTTGTATGGGACATGTTTTATCTAATCTGTTGCTTCGGATGGTTCCAGTTGCACTGTAGCCTCTCTTGCTTAGTTCAACTAATAGCGGGATTGTAGTGAACAAATTGTCAAAGAAGAAATGATATGGTTGACTTTTTTTTTACCTTCACTATATTTATCAATAAGGCGCAGAACAGTTAATGCAGTTTTCCAAAATTCCTTTTCCTCATTTTCATTAGCTTTATAGGTCTTTCCTTGGTATGGATCAAAAGCTTGCAAATAGCCAGAAGGGGTATTTTGACACCAAATTTTATACCCAAATCGAATGGGTTTCATACGAATGGACTGTTTACAACAGTGCTTTCCAAAATACTTTACCATTGCCTCGTCATGTGATATACTTTGTGTGGGGATAAAGTGTTCCATAAACTTTTTTTGGAGATGAGAGATAAGAGGACGCAGTTTGGTATATTTGTCATTTTTGTCCAGGTTATCAGTTGCATTGAAGTGAAGGCATTTCATAATTGAATCAAATCTGTCTCGGCCCACTGATTTACTCACGGCCTGATTGTACACATCAGAATCAAGAGACCAATACATAGCCTTACTGGGCAATGAATTGTAACCAGACACAATCAAAATGGAGAAAAAAAAAACTCGCAGTTCATTTATGGATACACTAAGATCAAGCCAGTTTTTCTTCAAACAATATTTTGTCGTTTGGTCCTTTGTTTCTGCAAGTATTTCCTCATCAAAGAATAGGTCAAACAGTTCAACCATACTGAAATCTCTATATGTACTGCAACTCATGTCAGGAAAAAAAGGTGCATGGGCTGGTTTTCTCTCATTTCTGCTCCACTTCACTTTTTCTGACGTTTGTGTCACTTTACGTTTCTTTGCTTTATGTTGTTGTTCATCACTTTCTTCATATTTATGTTCCTCACTTGCTTCCTGTAGATGTTGATCATCACCATCATCACTACGAGATGCTCGAAACTCAGCAGGGGCTAGTAACTGATTGCCAGATAGATTTTCAGGGTAAAAGATATCTCCTGCATCTTCAGCACCAGAATCTTCATCTTCGTTTTTGTACATTGAGTAAATAATTGGGCAAGCCTGTTTTTTACTTCCTCTCCTGCATCCAACAGTAAATCTGCTACTATTCCACCTTCTCACGATGCCTTGCCTGTTTTCATACTTTTAAGAGAAATAGTTACTTTGTCTGGTGTTACCTCAGGTATTTCACTTGTGTAAACTCAAATGTTAGCTACTGGTACGACTGCCGTGGATGCATACAGTTAATGAAAAATGCTTCAACTCTTCACCATCTTATCTCTGCACCTAATGACTTCACCGTTTCTGTCTTTAAGTGATATAATTTGTTGTTTTCTTTGTGCCATATTACATAATATCTGTTTCAGATTTTTACCTTTTTTGATGGTTTCTTTGATCTGATCCATGTTTTTCCTTCTTCTTTCCTCTTTTTGTCTCTTGTTGATAGGCTTGTTTAATTCCGCTCGTTCTATTTCATCTTTGTTTTTACTTTCATTTCCATTCTTTTCTTTTCATAAGCTTGTGGGTCTTTCCAGAATACTTCTTGCTGTGGTTGTATTAGGTTCTCCAATGATTCTCTTAGCACTTATGTTAGTCTGTCATTCAACTCACCAGTGTCACATTCAGCATTTCTTAGAGCCTGAAACCTGTTCGTTAATTCCAACTGAAAGGCTGTTTTGTTTTCGTTTACCTTTATTGGGCATATCTTTCTGTTTTTAATCATCTTCTTTCTTTCACTTCTGTAATTGAATCTGGCTGTGCAACCCACAATTCTGTTATCATTTCCTATACTTAATTTTTGATAACTGTGACATTTGTGATCGTGTTATTATCTGATATAATGAAGTCAGTTTCATTCTTTGTTTCTCCATTTTGAATTCTCCAGGTCCATTTTCTCCGTGTTCTTTTGTGAAAGAATGTTTTCATCATTTTCATGTTATACATTTCAGCAGAATTTACCGCCATTTCTCCTCTTTCCTTTTTTCTCCAACTAGAAATTTTCCCATGCATGCTTCTGCATTTTTGGATTTGCCAACTTTTGCATTGAAGTCTCCCATGGGTATGGTATGTGGTCTTTTCTTCCTTCATTAACTGGGAGATGTCATCATAGAATGTTTCTATTTTTTCATCTGAGCTTTGAGAAGTGGGTGCCTATGCTTGTGTTACTTTCAGAGTGTATTTTTTGCACAGTCTAATTACAATCCATGGTGTTCTGTCGGATACACTGCTGAACATGACAATGTTGTCTGCAAGATTCCTCTTAAGTATAAATCCTACCCTACTATCTTTTTCATTTTGCCTTCCTCTGTGGTAAAATAGGTGGTTGTTGTCTTCAAGCTGCAGCACTTTTTCTTCTTTTCTGTGGATTTCACTCAAACCTACAATATCCCAACTAATGATTTCCAATTCAGTCATGAATTTATCAAGTTTGAAAACTTCTGTGAGGCTTCTTATATTGTATGTCAACATATTCATGGATTTCAGTATGTTTAATATCCCAGTCCCTAATTTGCCAAGACAGTGCCTACTCACATCCGGTGGCACACAGCCCTTAAACACATGGAGGCAGTGCGGTTAGACCTTTAGTAAACGACGATCCAACAGGAACTCCTGTCAAATCATGTGCAATAGAACTCATGACAAATAATCTCACCTTTCTGGTTCACAGTTTCTAGTGAGATGTGATTTTTTGTAACCTTATTCAGTATATTCAGTGGAGCCCTATATATCTATTAGGGTTCCCATGGTACATGCTGTCCAAGATGGTACCTAGTATCTACAAGGCCTTCCCTAATCCGCCACCCGGAGAAACACCAGGTAGCAGTGGTATCCTGCCCCTGGATATATATATATATATATATATATATATATATAAGAAGCAAGATTTGCCAGTTAGGCAGTCGAGGAGCTTCTCGACGTTTCGTGTTGTTTGCCGTTGCTTCGGTACGAGTCAGAGTTGCCAGATTTCCTGCTGTTACTGAGCGTAGTTATTTCGTAAGTTGTGCGTTAATTTTTGTGCTCTTTTTCTCTATGATGTTTTGTGTATGTGATTTTGTTAAATTGTGTAATTCAGTTTAAGTTTGTATGCTAAATAATTTGGGGGAGGCGGTGGCAGACTCGGTAGAGACGCAGTGGCAGAATCGGTAGATAGACGGCCTGCAGTCCTAATGGACACAGGTTCGAATCCCGGATGCGGCAGCGAACAGTTTAAGGATTTGAATTTCTTAAAACACAGACTTTTCTGATCTACCAGGTGACCCGCCGACATGTCATAAAAGTACCTCTGCTAATACCAGTACACCAGTCCTGTATGAGACAGCTCTAGCATGTATTCAGCATGGATGGTGGGTGTTAGCATCGAAGTGGTGACATGTGGAGATGTAGGACTACTGGGCCCCAAGGAAGACTACTGGGACTTGGGAACAGGGACTGAAGCCTTTGCCCAGAGTCGGACATAAAAAACAAAAAAAAGTGTTATGTAATGTAAGAAAACTCTGGCATGTCTCCTAGTTGGTAACTGTCAACTGTTGCCCCATCGAGTTTGTGCAAGATTCTCGAATAATGCAAGCTTAGACAAGGATGGGGAAGATTAAGTTCAAGTTTAGTTGGTTTTTGGTTCAATTTGAGTGTAGTGCAGTGTCCGTGCAGTGCCAGTGATGATTGTATATTTTCGGTACTTGTGAAAATAGTGAAGTGTCAAGCATTAAGTGTAAATGCAGTTAGTAAAGTTTGTATAGCTCCAGTGCTTGCGAGAATAGTGAAATGAAATTAGAAAACATTCAGTATAATTATTTGGAAAATAAAGACAGTGAACGTAAGAAGCCAGTGTTTAATTACGACGCCTAAGCTGATCATGTGTACTGCACACCTAAAGGCTGACCATAGGAAGAACAACTCACTGGGCAACGTTCTTCCTGTACTGAATTACTGCTGTTGGAGCCTGTGGCAGTGTAGGGTAGGGACGTAATAATATACATTAGAGAGAGAGAGAGAGAGAGAGAGAGTGTGTGTGTATGTGCGTGTGTGTATGTGTATATAATTCACCGGGTCGGTCAGAATCACTTGACGGTCGTGATCGTCAGCATTTTACCCTCCCGGAAGGGAGCTGAGAGCTCATATAGTCCGATCTAAGGGCAAGGCTGTGACCGTCACACACCCACACACCCGTCCCCTTGCTCAAGGGGGACAGTAACCACCCATTTCGTCAGTGAAACTTTTCACAACCTGAGCGAGGCGCGAACTCCCGTCTACCAGATGGCAAGCGAGAACGTTACCATTGCGCCAGCGAGCGGTGTATGTGTGTGTGTGTGTGTGTGTGTGTGTGTGTGTGTGTGTGTGCGCGCTTCTGAAGAATGTTAATTATTAGAAGAATCCAACATCACCAAACGACATTTTATGCTTCCAAACTGGTCGTCAGCATTTTTTCATTCAAGAAATTTTTTAATAGCTTCGATTTTATCATTTACTCACAGTTAAGAATAGTCATGATATCCCTTTCAGTCTTTGATTTCGAGTTCATAACACAGAGCAAATATACAGCAAGGCAGTGATGTGTAATGCACGACTATGTCAGACAATAGTTGTGTGTGAATGTAATAAAGAATAATTCTTTATTCACCACGTCCTGTAACCGCCTGTGAGTTTCATTTACGACAGCTTGTTTTATTTGTACATTCACGGTCATTTCATCTCCAGTCATGCATTACATAATGTTATCATCAATGAATATTATCATTGTGCTCCTAGTATATGATTATTGCAATAGGGTACATACCTTCTTATTTTTGCCAAAACATGAAATATACGAACGAAGTGATTACATATGAAGCCACTGAAAATCAAGATTAGTTTCAAGTTTACTCATACGATGCATAGAAAATACTGCACGCATGCGCGCGTGTACTTTACACTCCTTAAATGTTAACAGGCAGGTCTCAAGCTTTTCGCAGTATCATAAAGTAGGTCTGTAATTTCTTGATTACCTTGATTCCATTATATATTCCCTGCAAAGAGATTAATTTAGTCGAACAGCAACAACACAATGCTGCCATTTTGCTTGAAACTTGATACTTGTCTGCATACATGGAGCTGGAAGGGCCTGGACTAGAATGCACGAGTAACTTTATGTTACCTGCGATCCATGGCGGGAAGTAGCGGACTGGCTTTTGGCCCAGCCATTGCGAACATTAAAGGTAAAAACTCCTCTTTACCCAAGTAGAAGTCACACCTCCCTGTTAAACAGAGAAACAAGTATAAGTCACACCGCCCTGTTAAGTAGAGAAACAATAATAACAATCACTCTTCCTCTTCTGTCTAAATACCCCTTTTCTCTGTGACAGCTAGATCACAGCATGTAATGAATGTCATACATAACTTTCGTTTATATTTGCGTGACAGGTCCTAATGGTGGGAGGAGCATTCCTTTCAGGGGATCCACTGCACGTCATGAACCCTACAGGTAAGTCACAGTCCACATAGATATAACCCACCCATGGAGAGCCATATTCTTCAGAAGAATCGTCTTACATTCACGTAGGACTAGGTGTTCCTGGGAAGTTCCAACCTATTCCGTATTTTTTATATACTGACTTTGCTTGCACATCTGAAGACTGAAAGGAAAAAAACTTTCCTCCCTGGGAAAGCCTTTTTTCCAAATAAACAGAGTCTACTGCCCTGTAGACTGTAGCACCAGTCGAACAGGGCAGTACTCCCGATATGGATGGCAAGCTGGTGATAGGGAGAGCTGGAGCACCCGTTTCATCAGCCCTCAGGACTTGATCCTGACCATCTCCCTTTGCTGAACATTCTCAGTGCATTCACTTACACAGAGAGTAGGCCAGCATGTTCTCTTAATACCTTTACCTTCAGCTGTCTACACCACACTACATGCGCATAACAGATCACACTTCTATTCACACTCTTTAGCAATGGCCGCTGCAATCTTACTATCAAATGAGGTGGTACCTCGGATTGCCACCACCGGCAGGGTAGGGCTGGCAGCACAGGGTCCTCCCTGTCGCCATCAAGCGACTGTGCCGGCAGTGACTGTTGCAATTTCTGGTAATGCTCGTCAGCACAGAAGTGAAAGTGCTACCTTATTCTTCACCAACATCCGTGGCCTCAGCACAAATTTAAACTCAGTTAATTTTTTCCTTCAGTCCATAATATCCCTTTTGGCCCTTTTCCTCACAGAACCACAAATCTCACCCTCTCCTGATATATCCCCATTTTTTTTTTCCCACGGTTACCATCTCCTTACAAACTTCCGTAACAAGGGCGGTACCTGTTGTTATGTCAAATGCCAATATGCAGTAGATACTGTTTTAAACTTCACTTCATCCAGTTTTGATTGCTCATGTTGTAAACTAAATTGTCAAAATATTACCAAATATATATGTGTAGTCTATCGCTCTCCCAATGCTTCTTCGGAACCCAGTGTATTTGATTCCATATTCACACAGTTGAGTAACCTTAACCTTGCCCTTAGCACCGAAATTACCATTTTGGGTGATTTGAATATACATAATGTTGAATGGTTATTGCATTCTGCCAGGACTGACGATGCTGGTCTAGAGTGCGAGATGTTTGTAGCTGGTAAAGCAACCAACCAGAATACCTGATAATCCTGACCATAATGTCCATCTCTTGGATTTATTCTTGACAAATAATCCAGATCAATACAGGCTAGAGGTACTGTCACCACTTGGATCCCTCGACCACAATCTCATCAAAGCCGAATTAGTTAACCCCCTCACACTTTCCCGTTCTGAACCTGTCAGGGTGACCCGATGGCAGTTTGATAGGGCAAACTGGGATGGATTTAGAAATTATCTTGCTCACATTCCACAGTAGTCTTTCTTCTCTAGCGATCCCAACTCTACCCAGTCCCACATTTGTGACTTAATACTAGCTGGTATGGATTTGTTCGTACCAAGTCAACAGTTTCCTAAAAGATCGAACTCTCCAAAATGGTTTGATGACAACTGTGCCACAACAAGGAAGAAACGTTGTTTGTTCTTTGAAAACAGTGATAAGAAACAGGGAAGTGAGCATGGAAGTAAAAAAGTTACTGCATACAGTATTGTGATACCTACTTTAATGTATGGAATTGAAGCTTGGACCTTGCTGGAGGGACACAAATCAAGAGTGAGAGTAGTGGAACTGATTTATTTGAGAGGAGCATGTGGAGTTACATGGAGAGACAGACTGACAAATGAGGAAGTGAAGGAGCATTGAGGTGTGGATGTGGATGTGATAGAAAAAGTTATGAGATATACAATGAGATTTTTGTGTGTGTGTGTGTCCGACTCTGGGCATAGGCTTCACAGCCTGCTCCCAAGGCCCAGTAGTCCTCCTACATACCATACACCTCTACATGACACCACTTCGGCGCAAACACCCACCGTCCATACTGAATACATGCTAGGGCTGTCTCATACAGGACTGGTGTATTGGTATTAGCGGGGGTATTTGTACGACATGTCGGCGGGTATTCTAGTAGATGAGGAAAGTCTGTTTTTATGAAATTCAAATCCTTAAACTGATCCCTGCCCCAGCGGAGATTTGATCCTGGGTCCGGTAGGACTGCAGGCCACCTCTCTACCGAGTGAACCATATGGATAGGATGGAGGACGAGAAACTGACAAGGAGAGTGTATGTGAGTGAGGTGGAGGGGGGGAGAGGGAGGGGGAGGTGAAGGATGAGATGAAGGGATGGAATGGAGAGGTGTATGAGAGAGGGGTGTGTAAGCAGGAAGCAGGGCAGTGAAATGGCTGGTGACAGGGTGACGTGGAGGCGATTTGTTTGTGGTCACCCGTTACGGGATTAAGGTGTCTGGCAATAGCACAGAAGTAACAAAAAACCCATTATATATTATTGATGGGAAACCTAATGCGACAATAGACAAGACTGAAGTAGAATGTATTTCATAGAATGTCTTGTATCTGAATGTAGTAAAAACGCCCAATTTATGATCATGTTATGAGAAGTTTAAATAAAACAAAGGAATTAATTAGTAATCATCAGCCCCTCTTTGGTTTTGAATGACATAATTATAAAATCAGTAGTATATAAAAAATGGGAACTCTAAACTGTGGTCGAGATTTTTTTTTTTTTTTTATAAATAACAGAACGGAGGAAGGAAAAACAAATGAGTAAAAAAAAATAATCCATACACCAGATTACTGGTGTCCTCTGTTCATAAAATATCTGTAACAGTTAGACTTGAACAGTTGTGGGTTGAAATTTGGAGGAAAACAACTCTGGGGAAGCGAGTTCCAGAGAGATGCAGTTCGGGGAATGAAAGAATTCTGATAGGCAGAAGTTCTGCAATATGGTTGAGTGACATTCCAGTCATGAGCGCTACCAGAAGCCCGTGTAGCACGAGGGAAGGCATGGAGAGGTGGCACCATGGACGCAACTTCGTCTGAGCATTTGCCAAAAAAATATCTGTAAAATAATGCAAGGGAGGCAACATTCCTTCTTACTTGCAGGGGAGGTAGTTTATATGTAATGGCAGGATTGTTAATGATTCTAACAGCTTTATTCTGAATTTTGTCTAGTTGTCTTAATGCAACCTCTCCACAACCATTCCACAAGGGTGAGCAATATTCAAGCTGAGCGCACATGACTCTTATAAATTATAGCTAACTGCTCATCGGAGAAGAAGTTACGGACTCTGTACAATAATCCAAGTTTCTTTGAGGCGGTTTTAGCAAGTGATCTGACATTAGAGGTCCAGCTGAGGGCACTGTTAAGTGAGACACCAAGAATTTCAATACTTTTGGAGATCGGAATATTAGTAGCACTGAAGGTAATGTACGAATCTGGCAATATCTGTCTATTAGTAAACTGTATATATTTAGTTTTACGAGCATTAAAAGAGACAAAGTTGTTTTGTCCCCATTCACTGATTGTAGATAGATCTTGATTTATGGAGATGGCTGTACTGAGTTGAGAGGTAGAGATATTAGACTTTGTAAATGGATGTCTGAGTGTGAATGAACTATGTAGTGTTGAGTCATCTGCATATGAGTGAATGGGATTGTGAGTGACAGATAAGAGATCATTAATATGAACCAGAAATAGGGTTGGCGCCAGAACTGATCCCTGCGGCACGCCGGCGTTAATTGAGTGGAAATTCGAATATACATCATCTACTTTTACTCTTATTATCCTGTCACTAAGATAAGAAGAAATCAAAGGAACAAAAGACGTTAGTCCATAGCAAGGGAGTTTGGACAGCAGGGAACGGTGCCATACTCTGTCGAAAGCTTTAGAGATATCAAGAGCTACTGCATGAGTTTCTCCAAAAAGATCAATTGATTGATGGATGGTATGAGTTAAGAGATTGAGTATGTCAATGGTGGATCTTTCGTGGCGAAAACCGTATTGTCTATTACTAAGTAAGTTGTTGGATTCAAGATGTTTAACAATATGCTTATTAATTAAAGTTTCAAATACCTTACCAAGAGAAGATGTGACAGCTATTGGTCTGTAATTGGAGAGGTCAGACGAACTTCCTTTCTTCGGAACTGGGTGGATATTGGCTTCTTTCCATGAATTTGGGAATAAAGAAGTACGTATGCGTAGTCTGAATAATTTAGCTAGGACAGAGGCAAGTTCAGGGGAACACTTTTTCAAAACAATTGGCGGAATTCCATCTGGGCCTGAAGCTTTGTTGGTAGGTAAATTGTCTAGTATGGATTTTACGTATCTTGTCTGTATTTTAAGTGGGGCAATTTCGGGAGAATCAAGTTCCAGTACTGAGACATTCTGACTGGTATCATCTACGGTAGAGTTTCTGGGAAAGGTACTAGCAAAGATATCTGCTTTCCCACGTGGGTCATTTGTAATATTGCCATCTGAAGATTTTAGTGGGGGATTGGAAGATGACTTGTTAAAGTTATTATTGAAAGAATTAAGAGTTGACCAGAATATTCTATTGTCATTAGGGTTGTTAAGTAGTTTTGATGCTTGCTTTTGAAGAAAGTTTGATTTAGATAGATTTAATACAGCTTTTGCATGATTTCTAGCAATTTTAAATTGGGAGAGTGATTCAGATGTTTTCGATTTTAAGTAAGAGTTATATGCTAATGACTTTTGGGCTGTTGCTCTGGCACAATTGCCATCAAACCATTTTGGAGAGTTTGATTTTTTAGTGAATTGTTGACTTGGTATGAATAAATCCATACCAGCTAGTATTAAGTCGCAAATGTGGGACTGGGTAGAATTGGGATCACTAGAGAAGAAAGACTGCCATGGAACATCAGCAAGATAATTTCTAAA
Source organism: Coenobita brevimanus (assembly GCF_032717465.1). Classification (NCBI taxonomy): domain Eukaryota; kingdom Metazoa; phylum Arthropoda; class Malacostraca; order Decapoda; family Coenobitidae; genus Coenobita; species Coenobita brevimanus. The sequence continues at coordinate 7,873,608 of NC_136993.1, read as the reverse complement.
TCCATCCCAGTCTGCCCTGTCAAAGTGCCATTGGGTCACCCTGACAGGTTCAGAATGGGGAGGTGTAGGAGGGTTAACTAATGAGGCTTTGATGAGATTGTGGTCAGAGGATCCAAGTGGTGACAGGACCTCTATCCTGTATTGATCTGGATTATTTGTCAAGAATAAATCCAAGAGATGGGCATTATGGTCAGGATTATCAGGTATTCTGGTTGGTTGCTTTACCAACTGGGTGAGATTAAACGATTCCGCAAACAGCTTGCATTCTAGACCAGCGTCGTCAGTCCGGGCAGAATGCAATAACCATTCAACATTGTGTATGTTAAAATCACCCAAAATGATAATTTCATTGCCAAGGGCAAGGTCATGGTTACTCAACTGAGTGGATATGGAATCAAATACACTGGGTTCCGAAGAAGCAATTGGGGGAACGATAAACTACACAGATATATTTGGTAATGTTTTGGCAATTTAATTTATATAATGAGTAATCAAAACTGAATGAAGTGAAGTTTAAAATAGTGTCAACTGCATATTGGGATTTGATATAACAACAGGTGCCGCCCATGTTACGGAAGTTTGTACGGAGATGATAACCGGGAAAACAAAATGGAGATATATCGGTAGAGGGTGAGATTTGTGGTTCTGTGAGGAAAAGGGCCAAAGGGGATATAGACTGAAGGAAAAAATGAACTGAGTTTAAATTTGTGGTAAGGCTGCAGATGTTGGTAAAGAATAAGGCCGCACCGTCACCTCTTCGCTGACGAGCATTCCCGGAAATAGCAACAGTCGCTGCTGGCACAGTCGCTTGATGGCGACCGGGAGGACCCTGTGCCTCCAGCCCTACCCTGCCGGTGGTGGCAATCCGAGGTACCACCTCATTTGATATTAAGGTTGCAGCGGCCATTACTAATGATGTGAATAGGTGTGATATGTTATGCACATGTAGTGTGGTGTAGACAGTTGAAGGTAGAGGTATTATGAGAGCATGCTGGCCTACTCTCTGTGTAAATGAATGCACTGAAAATGTTCAGAAAAGGGAGATGGTCAGGATAAAGTCCTGAGGGCTGGTGAAACGGGAGCTCCAGCTCTCCCTATCACCAGCTTGCCATCAACCTCGGGAGTACTGCCCTGTTCGACTGGTGCTACAGTCTACTCCACCATAGTACATACTACATGAAATACAATGAACTAAAACGAGATTTCCTACCTGAAGACTGTTTATTAAAATATATAAATCTTACCTTCATATGACGTAATTGCTACATATATCCATAAAAAGCCAAGTGACATACCTTTCTCTGAAAAATCTTCTTCCATCAACGCCATGCAGTTTACATCCAAACCCATCTGAACGTAATCACCATGTCTGACAAGGGTATCTAAAGTCTTCCTTGTGTCTTCAACACTGAAGGTCTGTAGCCTCCCCTCATATCGCAGATTACCAACCTCATGAAGGATACCACTCTCGGCTTCCTAAATTAAACAGAACACAATAGGAAATATATGAAATCCTAATTCACACTCTGGTATATAATGTATCTAATAGGAAGGAAAAAAAATCATATATGAAAAACATATTGTGGTGTTAAAATTATTTTTATAATAACTGACGATAAAGGTATATGATACGGTAATGCTCTCGATTATCATCGCATAACAATACATTATATCATTAATTCATGAGTGTGATTTTTATACAGGAAATGTTTTCTTTGTGAAAGATTGCACCCAAGGAGGATTATTTTTCCGTGGCGGAAATCTTGCTTCACAAGCTATTGCATATACAAACAATGAAATACCTATTGTGAATTTGGGTATAATATGAGTAGACTGTAGCACCAGTCGAGCAGGGCAGTACTCCCAAAGTTCATGGAAAGCTGATGACAGGGAGAGCTGGAGCTCCCGTTTCATCAGTGCTCGGGACTAGTTCCTGACCATCCTCCTTTGATAAACTTGTTCAGTGTTTCAGTAACACACCGAATATGCCAGCATGCTCTCCAATACAAGTTCCTCTAACTGTCAATACCAAACTATATGCACATTATGCACTACACTTGCTTTTCAAAATTCTAGAAAAAATGGCGTCTAATTACGTACCCTCCTAGTCTCCAAGGGGGGGGGGGAACATAAATGCCTCCACCATCCGCCCCTACCCCGGTGATGACTGAGCAAGCTGCCTGGAACCACTGTCTGACTCACTTCTTCATTTTTGCAACATTTGTGGCCTTTCCTCTAACTTTCTCTCTGTTGAGCACCACCTCTCCTCCTCTAAACCTCACCTTCTCTTCTGAACTGAGACTCAACTGTCTGAGGCAACTGATAGCAAACCCTTTTCTGTAACCTCCTACTTTCTTTATACTCATTTCAACGCCAAAGGTGACTGTTGTGTAAATGTACGAGATAACACGTCATGCTCACATGTTCCTGAACTAGATTCTTCTGCTTTCTGTACTCTCTGACTTTTGCTTTCCTGTCATTTTCTGACAGGAAATATATTTGTGCTGTTTTCTTATCCCTTATCTCTACTATAAAAAATTGTTTGACTATCTTACATCTATGATGGAACACATCCCATCCGTTTCTTCTTTCTCTGAAATCTTCATTCTAGGAGATTTCAATGTTCACCACCAACTTTGGCTCTCCTCTCCTTTCACTGATTCACCTGGTGAACAAGCCTACATCTTCTCTATCCTCAATGACCTAGAGCAGCTTGTACAGCAAAATACCAGTATCCCTGACCATCATGGAGAGAGTTTCAACATACTTGACCTCTTCCTTAAGACTAATCCTTCTGCTTACACTGATAAGCTTTCCTCTCCATTGGGCTCCTCTCATCACAACGTTTTTACCTCAATCTGTCCTGTCGCTCCAAGATGGTCTGTCGACCCTCCAAAGAAACGTCAGCTCTGGCACTTTGGAGCTGCTGATTGGGAGGACCTCAGGCAGTACTTCTTTGATATTCCCTGGAATGATTATTGCTTCCATGGCCGGAGCCATCTGAGTTTGCCTTTCGCATCACAGAGGTTATTCGCTCGGGCATGGAAGCATACATTACTTTCTCATATCCTTTGACTAATGCAAGAAAGCCTTGGTTTAATCATGTTTGATCTGATGCTGTCCACAACCAGGAGAGGGCCTACAGAAAGGTACTGGAGCTAATCCACCCCTGAATCACATCTTTTTCATGTTTCTGGCTGGAATCGTGCGAAGTCTGTTATTTGCTCTGCCAAAAATAATTTCATCCATACTAAATGCTCTCAACTCTTCAACTTCTTCCCGCTCTTTCTGGCACCCTTGCCAATAACATATCTAACAACTCTACCTCATCATCTTTCCCTCCTCTTTTCTACTCTGATGGTTCTGTAACTATTTCTTCTACTGATAAAGCAGATCTCTTCTCTCAGACTTTCTCCTCCCATTCCACATTAGACAATTCCGGTGCTGTTTCTCCATCACTTCCCTTTTCTGACATCCTCATGACTGACATTTAAATTTCTTCAGCTGATATATTTTCTGCCATCGTTGGCCTCAGCGTTAACAAGGTATATTGGCCTGCTGGGATTCTTCCTGTTGTACTCAAGAACTGTGCTTCTGTGCTTACACCCTGCCTAGGTAATCTCTTTTGCCTTTGTGTATCAACTTGTTTGAATAATTCTTGCTGGAAGTTGTCTCTCATTCAACCAGTCCCAAAGAAGGGTGACCAATTCCAACCTTATAACTATCATCCAATCCCCTTAACACCTGTGTGGTGTTTTTTATGTTTCTTCCCGAAATCGTGCTAAGTCTGTTATTCGCTCTGCTAAAAATAATTTCATCTGTACGAAATAATCTCAACTCTCGAACTTGAAGTCTTCCTGCTCCTTCTGGCACCTTGCCAAAAACATTTCTAACAACTTTACCCCATCATCCTTCCCTCCTCTTTTCTACTCTGATGGCTCTGTAGCTATTTCTTCTACTGATAAAGCAGATCTCTTCACTCAGACTTTCTCCTCCAGTTCCACCTTAGACGATTCCAGTGCTGTTCCTCCATAACTTCCTTTTTCTGAATTCCTCATGGCTAACGTTAAAATTTCTTCAGCTGATGTATTTTCTGCCATCACTGGCCTCAATGTTAACATGGCATATGGGACTGATGGGGTCCCTCCTGTTGTCCTCGAGAACTGTGCTTCTGTGCCTACACCCTGCCTAGGTAAACTCTTTCGCCTTTGTCTATCAACTTGTACCTGTCCTTCTTGCTGGAAGTTTGCTCTTATTCAGCCAGTCCCAAAGAAGAGTGACCATGCCCAACCCTCTAACTATCTCCCAATTGCTTTAACATTCTGTGCCTCAAAAGTTTTCAAGTCTATTCATAACAGAAAAATTTTGAAGTATCTTTCCTTTCACAACCTTCTTTCTGATCATCAGTACGGGTTCTGTCAGGGATGCTCCACTTGTGATGTTTTCACTTACCTTTCAGGCTCCTCGTCATCCTCCTTTCTGGACTTTGGTGAAAACTTTGCAATTGCACTTGACATCTCAAAGGCTTTCGATCGACTCTGGCATAAATCTTTAATTTCCAAACTGCCCTTTTACGGTTTCTATCTTTCTATCTATGCCTTCATCTATAGTTTCCTTTCTGGTCGTTCTATAGCTGCTGTTGTAGACGACCACCGTTCTTTTCCTAGATCTATCAACAGCGGTGTTCATCAATGCTCTGTCCTATCACCACCTCTCTTCCTTTTATTCGTCAATGACCTAAGCTGTACATCTGACCCTATTCACTCATACGCTGATGATATCCACCCTTCATCTTTCCATGCGGTTCCTGCAACGTCCATCTCAGCAGTTACTTCAAGAAACAAGGGATGAGGCTATGGCACACCTAATGTCTGATCTGGCTCATATCTCTGACTGGGGTTATAATAATCTTGTTTTTAACCCATCCTGCCTGGCAGATGTTTCCGCGAACCATCCCTTCAGCCAGGCACTCCCAAGAGAAATAATGAAAATTGTCTATATTTAAACCATCATATCTCAGTTAATACTTAACCAAATATAACAACCAAGTTGTCATAATACTAACTGATCCATTGACTTCAAGCTAATTGCAGCAGATGGTCTGTGAAGTGCGTGTAGGGAGAGTGAGTGAGTGGGGAATGAGGGCAATTTTTATTTTTATTTTGGCCGGTGTCCGTATGCGTGGTAGAGGTTTGGTGACACAACTAAGGCTTAGAATAGCCCTCCACAATAATAACTTTTCGATAACACTTCCAGAAGACCAAAATCCGCCACAAGCACTATTTACGTGAAAATTTTCATAATCTGTCGTACCTGGTGCTGGGAGACTGGTAACCATAGCAACGACCTTGAGGCAGGCTGCCTACTCGCCTCACCACCAACACCCAACCTTACAAACAGACAGACTCTCTCTCTCTCTCTCTCTCTCTCTCTCTCTCTCTCTCTCTCATGTACAGTACACATACACATACACACACAGATGTATGTTTGGCTTGCATTGTCGTTCGATTCTGGCACCACTGTGTGACAAGAAGTCTGGGTATTACAACTACTACAAATAATACTCTTATTAATGCTACTAATACTAATACCACCACTACTACAACAACTACTACTACCACAACTACCACTGTTGCAACTATTACTATTACTTCAACTACCACAACTGCAACTACTGCAATTACTACCACACCTATTACACATACTACCACTACTATTACCACTACAAGTACTACTGCAAAATAATTAAAAATTATGAACAGAGTACCAGTAGTTATTTACGTACTGTCCGTACTCGAAAATACATACTACTATGACTTTTTCTTTCCTGTGATATGTACTTTTTCATCATGACAAATATGTATAATAAAATTTTATAATAAAAAATAAGGCAACGACTTTGTCATGAAACAAGCCTTCTGCTTCCATTATTCACATAATTATACACAGCAGTAAAAACATTTTTTTCTAGTTACACAAAAAACAACATACCAGTATGTACAAAACTAACACCAACTTATGCATAATACCCAAACTTCTACCAGTCGTTCTTTGAGTGAAAATCGAAAAAACAGTTAGTCCTCAGTGCCACCTTACATTCAGCACACCACCACCTCGTCAAACAGCGTTGCTGTGGTCGGCATGATGAACTGGCACAAACATAGCAATGCCAGAAGGCTTCTTTTCCTGCAGGTGTTGGAGGCAGCAATTCCATGTAATGTCTACTGAGGTAGTCCCTGCACTGCAGCCGGTCAGGCAGTTGCTGCACCCTGTGCCTTCATTTCACATAAGGCATTACTTGGCCATATCTCTCCAGAAAGCCATAAATTACATCCTTCTCAAACTGTCTTAGGGATGTGCTGGTCCGTGTAACTTCCTTGTACAGAATGAAGGCATTCAAGACAGATGTCCAGTACATGTAAGAATGCCTTCTTATACCACTTACAGCACCTCCTCAGGCAGTCAATGGTGGCAATCTGCATATCATATTTATTAATGAGTTTCATGTACATGTTATAGTAACAGCCGTGGCTCAGTGGGTTAGAGCGCTCCGTTCTGACCGAAGAGTCTGAGGATCGAATCCACCGAAGGGACATTGGAAGCCATCAGGAAGGGCATCCGGTCATAAAATACTACATGCTTCAATCCATAAGTCCTCTACCCAGAGGCAACGCCTTAGCCCTTCGGGGATACCTGGCATAAAACCAAATTATTATTTTTTTATTTATCTCATGTTCATGTTATAGTCGATAATGGCATCAGGCTTGAAGTCTGGCTGCCATGTTCTCCTAGCTACCTTGCCTGTGTCAATCAATTTACTTTCATGGACTGTGATGGGGACATTTACATTTCTCTTATCATGCCAGTGAATTGCAAGTTCACCTGATTTCAAGGTCCTGCTTTCCCTCTTCACAATGCCCTTGGGAAAGGGTGGTCAATGCATCCTCTTTTGCATGAACAATGCCACACGATCCAATTTTGTGTTCTTGCAGGTACTTTGCAAGAATTGGTGCCGTGTAACAAATATTGGTGAACAGGATATGGTTGCCACCAAAGTACCTATCCATCAGCTTCTTGACAGCTGAGCCAGAGAAGTCATGGGGATCGTCCTTCAACAACACCACATCATTTGCTGTATACACAATAAAATCTAACACATATCCAGTCTTGCAATCACACAAAACAAAAAAACTTTATTCAGAAACGATGTCTCTTTGAGTGTATGTACTGAATGAGGACAAGACGTCCCCTGAACAGAACAAGTGACTCGTCAATAACAACCTCCTGGAATGGCCCAAAAAAGATCGAAAAACTTCCTTCATCACTTCCAGAATCAAGGAAATCTTCAACAGCCTATTGTTCCAATGTGGGCCCATATTTGTGGAAAAATGCAGGTACCTGAGGATGTCAAGGTACTGTTCCCATGGCATATACTTACCAAATACAGGGGTAGCTGTAATGTCATTTAGGAGCCAGTAATCATGTATATTGTGCTTTCTTACATGAGGAATCAACATAGTGCTAGCCAAACATACATCTCGCTAACATTTGTCACAGTCTATTCTTTAATCTTTGCACTCTCTTTCTTAGGTGCGAGATTTCAGCCCAATTGGAACAGAATTCCCTGAATGTATTCACTTCTTTCACAATGAAGTCCATCACTGCTGTTGTGAAGAAAGCAAGGAAGAATTCTACTCAAGAAGAAGATCGATTATAGAGGAAGTCTGGCTGCACGCTTGCATTTGTGTCATCAAACACAGGTGGCTTGGGCTGAAACCCCATCCCTTCCTCCCAGGCAAGTTCCCAATCTACTCACCCATGATTCCGGCCTTTGCCATGCACGTGGCCTGCCCCGCGCCCTGCACCGTGCCCTGCCACGTTCCCTAGCATGGTGGCATGGTGGTGAGTCTGCCGACTCACCACTAGATGAGGTAGGTGATGGAGATTGTGGTGGTGATGATGAGGGTGATAGGCTTGGGCGGGCACATGCCTGCTGGTGTGCACCTGCACCAATATGGCCTGACGTACTTGGCTATGGTGATAAAGCACGTGGTGAGGCAGGATGGCGTGGTGAGCAATGTGATGAGGCAGGCCTGTGTGGCAAGGCACATAATGAGGCAGGCCGGCATGGTGAGGCACGTAGTGAAGCAAGCCGGTGTGGTGAGTCACATGGTGAGGCAGGCCAGCATGGTCAGGCACGTGGTGAGGCAGGCTGGTGTGGCGAGCCATGTGGTGAGGCAAGCTGGTGTGGTGAGGCACGTGGTGAGGCAGGCCGGCATGGCGAGCCATGTGGTGAAGCAGGCCAGCGTGGTGAGACATGTGGTGAGACAGGCCGGAATGGCGAGCTACATGGTGAGGCAGGCCGGCATGGTGAGGCACATTGTGATGTTGGCACAGATGCAGACAGTGTGGGAGAGGCTAGTGTTGATGGAGGATGGGTGGAAATTTCCATGGTAGGCTACTCTGCTGCATGGCTCACCCTGTGACATTTCCTCCTCCTGCCATCCTCCACCTCCTCCTTTTCTTCAATCCCTACCTCTCCTTTCACCTTCTCCATTGCAAGAATATCTTCCTCTGCAGGATCATCAGTAACATCTGACCTTTTATCAACATCAGAAAAGGCTGATGATAGTGCAGAGGGACAGTATCACTGCACAGAGGAGAACTCATGGTCACTCTCCTCCTCTTACGCATACATTTCCACACTCAGCATGGCGATGCTGCTTTCCCCTGAGGAGGAGTCACTTTTCCCACTCACTACTGCCGATAATGGCAGATCCAACTCCCTCCCTCTTGCAATGTAACCAAGACTTTTCCTTTCAGGGCCTTTTGACTTCAGTGGTGTTGAATGCGGCATTTGCGGACGGTCACCCGAGGGTCCAGAAACAGGACAAACATTTTGTGTAGGTCTATCCATAACAGATATGCAGGCAACTGGAGCATGACTGGGATGTGTGCCAGAGGGCTGCCAGTGGCTGCTTGTGTTATAATTAACCAGCTGAATATTCACACAAGGGCATGAATTACTAGGTCATGTATACATGACCCCTGGATGGAATCGGGAGATGTATACATGTCACCCAGATGGGATGAGTTAATGCTTCAAAGACTAAGTTCTTACACCTATTAACCCAGCATAATCTTCCACAGGAGTACCCACTAAAGTTTAATAACATCTATCTATCTATCTATAGCCCGATGCCCTAATACCGCAAAGGGTGGCCACAGACAAAACGCCTCCAAGTTGCACTGTCACCCACCAGCTCAATAATCCTGCATCATCCTTAAACATACTTGGAGTTTCATTCTTTTGGGATTAATCTTGGAAAGATTATATTACATCTCTTTTAAAATCTGCTTCCAAGAGACTAGGTGTGCTAAGCTGACTCCATACCTTCTTCACCCCTGCATAGTTTGTGACTTCATACATGGTTTTTATTCACCCCTGTGTAGAGTACAACTCTTGTGTGGGGAGGCTTCACACATACAGCTCTTCTCAATAGGTTGGAGTCAAAGGATTTTCCTCCTCTTACTGGCTCCCTTCAACCTCTATTTCTTCACTGCACTGTTGCATCATTATCTCTTTTTTGTTGCTACTTTCAATGGTGGCTGCTTCTCTGAACTGTTTTCTTGCATCCCTCCATCTCTGCAATGGGTGCGTAGCACCCATCTAGCAACAAAATCTCATTCCTTTTTTGTCCAGCTCTCTAATGCAAGAGTGAACTGTTCTTTCGAGTTCTTCATTTATGCAACAGGTCAACTCTGAAACTGTCTCCCTCTGTCTGTATATCCTGCTGCCTGCGACCTCCAGTCTTTCAAACGCAGTGTGTCCAAGCATCTCGAAATGAATGGATTTTGAATTTGGCTTTCTTTTTTTCTTAGATGGAATGATTTGTGGGCTCTTGGCCTTTGGTTCCTTCTTCTTTGCATAAAAAACATGGCTGGTTCATTCTTTCTTGCACAAAAAAAAAAATAGCAAAAATGTAATTGGTTATACAGTACAGTGACTTGCAGAAGACAAGACAAAAACAGTAATGAAACAATTGAGTATTTTTGGAATGCCTCTGTAAGCAGCAAACTTAGCACGAAATATTGAATACTAATGTGGTTTTATAAAATAAGCAAAGCCATTTTTGCTATCTGCTATCAGAAATAAAACCGACAACAGTTAAGACAAATCCGCGATACATCCCGTGTTTCAGATACAGCACTTTGGAAATATAAAAGTTTGTTTTTTGGTAAACTGCTGATGGAGTTAGCATGGAAGTTTATAGTAGAAGCAGTGAATCATCTCTTGACTCAACAGGTGCATTTCACTGCTTGTCACACAATCTTTCTGACTACTGAAATTATGAAAGAAAAGCATTTGGGAGTCAGATACTAATTGCCCGCCATTATATGTTGTTGGCCAAGTTACAAGCGCGGCCCCTGGTGGACGGTGCACCCCCCGGGGGGCCCGGGGGTGGCCTCCCCAGCAGAGCTGGGCTCCCCTGGGGGAACCAGGGAGTGGCAACTCTCCCTGGGGGGTCAGGGAGTGGCGCCCTCCTGGGGGGGTCAAATGGCTCCACACTTCCCGGCGGGGTGTGGGGATAGCTCAAGCTGTTCATGAGATATAATGGTGGTAAAGGCAGGCGATAAAAACTAGTTGACCTTTGGCTGCCATTTTCGTGACCGTGTCCTTGGCCCCCTATAAGGCAATATCTTAATACCCTATAGGTTCCAAGTTGATAGCTCAAGCCATTCATGAGATATAATGGTGCTAAATGTGGGCAATAAAAACTAGTTGACCTTTGGCAGCCATTTTGCTGACCTTGACCTTGACCCAGAGTCCCTATTTTTGAACTTGGCCAAGATTTTGGCCTTGATACCCTGAAGGTTTCATGTTGATAGCTCAAGCCGTTCATGAGATATAGTGGGAACAGGTGCACACACACACACACACACACACACACACACACACACACACACACACACACACACACACACACACACACACACACGGGCAAAAACATTATCGCTCCACTTTGGTAAAAGCGGGCGATAATGAAACAAAAGCATTCGGGGGCCAAATGCTAATGGCCAGCCAAAATATGTCATTGGATAAGGTACAATTTACCTATAAAATTAATTTGACGAAAATTCTCATAACTCTATGAAATTCAGTCTCCACGCTTCGCAAAAAGCCAGTCCATATTAAAAAAAAAACATATGCCGACTGGCATTCAGCAGTCATTGATCAGATCCACACCAAAAGTAATAGGCTTCATCACAATACATTGTTGCTATTTCCTGAAGGTTTGGTGAAAATTCGTACACAACTTTTTGAGATATGTTGGGAACACACACACACACACACACACACACACACACACACACACACACACACACACACACACACACACACACACACACACTGGCAAAAATATACTTACATAATTGCTATCATCCCATGAGTGACAAATCACTGCAATGTCTCTCTCTCTCTCTCTCTCTCTCTCTCTCTCTCTCTCTCTCTCTCTCTCTCTCTCTCTCTCTCTCTCTCTCTCATTATAGTACCATTCTGGGTTAGGTATTTATACCTACTACATTTATGAAAAATTGGAATTCTCATATAGTACAGTGTAGGAAAAAGAAACTGGAGATATTTTGTGGCATGTTACTTTCTAACGGGCAGCTAGGGGATCATACACTGCTAGAGCTCACACCACAATATCATACACTACTACCGTCTAAACTTCTGTTCCATACAATATGTCACACTTCACATTATTACATCATGAACGGTCACACCTCTCCTTATCACAACATCCATTGTCACACCTCACAGTTTCCTGTCACACCTAGCAGTACCGTGCAATGCAATGCCACATTTCACTTTATCACCGCCTACACTGCTACAGCTCACAGTACCACATTGTACACCGCCATACTTCACTTCCACACAACACACTGACACACTTTACTAATACCATACTCTGACATATCCCCATTGTGACACCACACACTGACACATTACCACACCTCACACTGACGCACCTTTCATTACCACACTACACACTGGTGCATCTCACATTACCACACTACACATTGACACATTACATTACCACACCACACATTGACACTTTATTACCACACCACACATTGACACACCTCACATTACTACGCCACACATTGACACACCTCACATTGACACACCTCACATTGACACACCACACCACACACTGACATTACAACAGCACAGACAGACACACCATACAATACCGCAACACACGCCGGCACACCTCACAGTACCACACTACGCTTTGACACGCCTCACATTACCACACCACAAAACGATGTACCTAACATTACCACACCACACAGTGATACCTCACACAATTATAACTCATATTATCCGACAATACGTGTCTTGTCCTTATTCACCTACATATGAGAACATTCCAGGGATACCATCACAAAACTCTCAAAGGGAAGCCCCTAAAATGTCTACTGAATGATCGATCGATATTAATGCCAAAGTGGTGATATGAGAAATTTGTATGTTTGTGACGCCATCTGTTGCACAGATAGCGACTGTTGGGCCTAGAGCAGAACTGTGTGATCTATGCTTACACCGTGTTCATATAAACATGTCACAGCTCATCCCAAAGGCTACCACAATATTCTTCATCACACTATGCACTACCACAACACACGGTGTCACACCTCAAACTATCACTCCTTTCAGTAGCACACCACACACTACTGCATCACAAGCTTCTTTCCTCCATAGGAATACCGCATTAATCCCAAATGCTCCCGAACTATACACTAACTTTATCCGCCTATGTCATATATTGCCTCAGCTCATTATGATATCATTCATGGCCACACCTTAGTTACACCTCTAACCACATCATACACTGCCACAACTCATACTACCTCTCAATAAACTGCCACATTTTATACTAACACTCCATAAAGTACCACACAACACATTGCCATGCCTAACACATCACGCCATACACTGCCACATTCACGGCTCAGATCCATACCATGCACTGCCGTATTTTACACTGCCAAACCATTCCATGTCAAGCATCAAAGTGGAAACACACACACACACACACACACACACACACACACACACACACACACACACACACACACACACAAAACAGTCACACAATCCCCGTAAAATTCTGTATAATCTGTCGACCACTCTTCTCGTTCATACATCACAGTATCACAACATAAACTGCCACATTAAATCCAAGCCACAGTGCATACTATCTAAACATACACTGCTACAACTCACAGTCATACCTTTTTCAACCAAAGCATACTCTGCAAAACTTTACAGCACAACAATATATACTACCACACCTCACAGTGTTACAATACACAGTGACATCCGGCATTACAACAGTATTTGTCAGTCCTTTTTCCCACTCAAGGAACAGGATAAGGTGGAGGCGGCTGTTTGTAATAACTCTGCATGGCAAGCTGGACCATTCAACTGCACCTAGGAAAACAAGAATATGCATATTTTAGATTTTCACCAGCCCAAAGTTTTAGGCAGGTTGGAAGCCCAGTCAGCGCGGTATGCACAGACTAGGAACACAATATTTGCACAGTCTTAAATCTCCAGTGGGACCAGGTATGGAATATGGTGGAACCTCCAAGGACGGCCCCCATGGAGGAGGTGGTCCCTAGTGTTCCAGGACATCCCATGTAAGCTCGGCCATTTTTTTTTTTTTTTTAGTAGAATTTTTTTTTAATGTAGAAACACTTGGTTTTGCACATTGGCAGACTTCCACCACCCCGACTGAGTTTTAGGCAAGGTGATCTGGAAAAGGAAGTAGCAATCTTTTTTTATTTACTAACATCAAATATTGCACAGTGGTAGCCTTTCATCTGTAACATGATTTAGTCAGGGTGAGAACCCCTACTGCTGTTCTTCTAGGAAAGGGCTGCGCTTGGGGTCCCCAGCCAATGCCAGTATCCTTGTTGATAGTTTTTTATTGCCTAAAAAAATTAAATTTAGCATTATAATACATCTCCACCCGGCCCAAGTGGGTAGGACTTTCTTAACCGCTAAGAGGTGGCAGCCCACAAGGAGCTGGACAACACTGATATGCACAATAGTTTATTTTTAACTTAGATGAGTGAAATTTTGCATAATGGTAGACTTCCAAGCAGATCAAGTTTTAATCAGGGTGGGACCTCGGGGCTTCATTCAAAGTAATTAGTTCTTTTTCCTTCAGATACTGGAGGGGTGGATTTAGCTGTCAAAGGTGTCCTTTGCCTTGTTAGGAATGAATATGGTATCCATTATCTGTGAACTTCTACATTCCATTCAGTCTTCTGATGTGGAATAGTTTTGCACAGCTGTGTTGTGCGTCATCATTCCTTCCGTGACGATCTCACAAGTTCCCTGTTATCCACCCAATAAGCCCTCTTATTTTCTCTCGAACTCTCTATAACAAAGATGATAAATAAACTGTTGACAAGGAAAACCAATATTCATTCACTTACTTCAATGCCTGCGCAAAAAGGAATTGATTTTTTTTTTTTTAATATTAGCACCACAGTCTATTGAATGAAATAATCAAAATCCTGGTACAATGAATAAGGTAGATGCAAAGTCAAATTAATTAATATAATTTAAATTTACGGTACTTATTTTTTTTTTTTTTTCAATTTATAGCTGCTCCCTGCGAACCCCATAAAGTGTTCTCATGGTTCCATGGACCCCTTGGGGGCCATAGCATCCGGGATGAGAGCCACTGCATTAGACCTTACACAGCACCACACCTAGATTATACTATCAATCATACAATACCACACCATACTTCGTACAACAAACCACGCCTCACAGTCGCCACAGACACCGCTATAGCTCCCATAAATTATTTTACAAGTATTTATCAATCATCTTTAATACTAATGTTCTTTTGATGTTGCTACAGCGGAATAGGCCTATAAGCAATTCTCCTTAAGTAGAAGAGAATAATAAATTTGTCCCATCAGAAAACAGTTTTTATCATTCTTTTTCTGTGCCTGCCCTCCTCTCTTCCTATTTCTTCTATCTTTCCTGTCACTTCTTATTCCTTTTCTTTCCTTTACAGGTGGCTTTACGTTGAGTGACAAGCCAAATGGTTTCCTGTAAGCCAAGAAACCATTTACAACGCTGGGTGGTAACCATATAACCAAACCATACGTGCTCCCTACGTGTCAACAAGTGGGTTGGTGGAGGGTTGGTGCCCCTCCCTGTAAAACAACTAATTCAGTGTCAAATGGCCACCCTTTGCGGGATTATGGTGTCTGGCAATAGATAGATAGATAGAAGGCAGTTGTTGCAGTGCAAACACTCTCAGCCTCTTATTATCTGAATCTGACCGTCTGGTATTGGTTCGAATAAGACATTCGAGATGATGTAACTGAGAGTAATATATATATATATATATATATATATATATATATATATATATATATATATAGAGAGAGAGAGAGAGAGAGAGAGAGAGAGAGAGAGAGAGAGAGAGAGAGAGAGAGAGAGAGAGAGAGAGAGAGAGAGAGAGAGAGAGAGATGTATATAGATAGATATATATATATATATATATATATATATATATATATATCTATATATATATATATCTATATATATATATATATTTCTATATATATATTTATCTCTCATTCTCTCTCTCTCTCTCTCTCTCTCTCTCTCTCTGTATATATATATATATATATATATATATATATATATATATATATATATATATATTATATTATATTATATATATATATATATATATATATATATATATATATATATATATATATATATATATTACCAGAAAATCCTGGGTCTTAGCTGCTCCTCTTTGCACAAGAAAAATAACAGGATTGTCGACGACGTCCCTGAGTGACTGTATGGGCATGGGGATGTGTCTGATGGCCAGGAGTGACATTAGGTTGCCTGCGTAGCTCCGCGTTAGTACCAGCGTGGCCAGCATCCACACACCCACCACAACGCGCTCACACCACGACCAACTAACAGTTTCCTCCAAATCTGGGTGGGAAACACCAATAGCTGTCAACCCTTAGATGACAAGAATGCACTCCTAACGTGGATACAGCTGTCTGCCGGTGGCACAATAGAGTTGTTAAGCTCTTCGTTGCCGTCAGTATAGATTATCCTACATCCACATTCTTGTACGAGTACTGTCACCATTTCGAGACAGCACACAGAGCTACATAATATGGACAGGCTTCAGTAATACAGAAATCCAAGAACACATGCACAGCAGACAAAAACTAAAACCAATCATTAGGTAAACAGTAACAACAAGAAAAATCATGAAATGCTGACTAGTTTATATCATGAGCCATTGCATATTTCGCGGATCCTCCTAGGGACCAGCTTAATAAGCAAATTTCACTAAGGTACTGATAGCCCAACTTGTACATTTCTTAGCCAGCGAACACCCAGCAACACACTAGCATATATTTTCATACCACGGGAAATGATCTCTGTGAGATTGTTCTCTCAAAACTCTGTCAGTTTTGGCAATTTAAAAATGTGGTACTTAATGAATGGATATATGTAAAGGTGGTTGGAATTTGATGGACTAATGTTGAAACCTCAACTTGTCTCGAGGATGCACATTTTTTTTTTTTTTTTTTTAGATACTAAACAAATATGACCATTTTAATAATTTAGCCATGTTTTCATAGAGTATGGCAGACATGATCAATAAACACGCCACTTTGAAATTGCAATTACTCTTACGTTTTTAGATGTAAAAAGATTCTATATGGGCAGAGTTTTGCAAACATTATGCTGACCAACTTTCTGTTCTCAAGTATCCATGAGGTTGATGGATGTCCTGATGTATTTACTGACTGATAAAGAACACTCTCGCCATGAACTTATGCTGTCAGTTTCTTACCTCCTTTGTATCATTTGCTGTATTAAGTCTAAACTAGTTGCTTCATCATCGAGGGAACTGACCGAGTGACACCGAAACCATGTATCGTGCGGCAGTCATGACTCTTTCTTGAACAGTTTGTTCTGTACTCTATATTTCATTCGACACAAAAGGCATAACCATTAGAAAATGGGCAATGAGATGTCCTGAACCACCGTTTGGCAATCCTTGAATGCAATATTCCATTTATTCGCTTCCTTTCCTATCATCCTATCGGTTGAAAATCACCTCTTTCCTTCTAAACCTCATTTTCTTATCTTCATTGAGATTTAGCTGTTGGAGATGATTACCAGGAAACCCTCTTCTGCGTCCTCATACTTTTTCTACACTCATATTAAGGCTAAAGGTGGCTGTTCCCTGCAAGTTCATAAGAGTAAAGCTTGTTCTGGTGTCACTGAACTTGAGCCTTCTGAATTTTCAACAACTTGGCTTCAGATATCCTGCAACACCCCGACTGGATATTATCTCTCTCATTTACTTATCTCCAAAGTCTGCTGATTATACAGAATTCTTGTATTAATTTTTTTCAAGGGAGGAACACATTCTTTTCATTTCTTATTTCACTGAAATCACCATCCTAGTTGATTTCCATGTTCACCACCACATTTAGCTTTTCATTCACTGACCCACTTGGTGAACAAGCTTATATCTTTTCTAACCTTTGATGACCTACAGCTGCCATTAAAACACTTTACCTATATCACTTATCTCCATTTTGAGAATTCCAACATACTTAGCGTTATTCCGAAAATTAATTCTTCTGCTTACTTTGCCAGTCATTTCTCTCTTCTGGTCTTCTCCGATCACAAGCAGATCACCTTAATATTCGAGGTGCTACCCAAAAGACTCAGAAATATGAAAGCAGGGTGTTTGGATGCTAGGTGACAATGCATGCACCCTTTGTTAGTGTGTCAAGTGGCATTGTGAAGGGTGGATGAATTCGCTGCACATGTGTGTTTTTTATCGTTATCTTTGAGTTACCTGGCAAACTTTGTGATCTTGAAAAATGGAGGATGTGAAACAGCAACACGTGTGCATCAAGTTTTGTGTGAAACTCGGGAAGAACGAGGCAGAAAATTTCATCATCAGACACTTGAGAGGATGTTAGGGTCATCTCTGGCCATTTCCTTAAGCTCTGTGCAAATCTCCATGCGATGCTGCTTTTACTCATCAGTCAGGAACCTCGGGATAAACTTGGCAGCGATTCGTTTCATGTCAAGGTCACCAGACAAATTGCACTGCAAAGTTCCAAACTATAGGCTAACAGTGTCACAATCATCGTGTATTGTCTCGGAATCTTTGAGGATGGTTGCACGATCTTTGGCCACATAGTCAGGAAACGAACTGGTGGAAAGGCGACCAGAACGTGCATGGTCATCTGTTGACGTTTGTCCGTTTTTGTAATGTTTAAACCAGGCGTAGGTTTGCGCAACCCCCAAAACATTGTCACCAAAAGCTTCTTTTAACATCTTATGAGTTTGTACCTCATTCTTCTTGAGTTTCACACAAAACTTAATGCACACATGTTGCTCTATCAAATTTTCCATCCTTGAGATCACAAAAATAGCAAACTAACCCAAATACAATAAAAAACCATACACGCAGAGAAAGCATCCACCCTGCACAACAACACTTGACTTACTAACCTAGCATCCACACATTGTACGTCTATCAGGTTCCACCCTGCTTTCAAATTTCGGGAACTTATGGGTAGATCCTCGTATCCTGTCATTCCATTTAGGTCTTTGAACCCACCCAAGAAGTGGCATTTGTGGCTTTTTGGACTTCTTGATTTGAGGGTCCCTCAGACTTTACCTCACTTACTTGCTCTGAAATGATTACTGTTTCCTCGAAGGAGATCCATCTGAGTGTACTTCTTGCACTGAAGAGGTTATTTTCCTAGGCATGGAAACAAACAACCCTTTATCTGATCCTTAGGCTAACACAATATTGCCTTGATTTGATCTTACATATTTTTTATGCTATCCACAACACGGAAGAGGCCAAAATAAGGTACAAGAGAAAATCTACCTTGAAGGTCGTTTGTTCTACACTGCTGTTTGTAATCATATTTAGTGTGTTCTTTGCCATACTAAAAATTTCTTTTGTTCAAAATGTTCTGAACTCTCTGACTCATATTCTTCCTTGTCGTTCTGTTGCCTTCAGAAAACCGTTTCTGATACCTTTACTTCTTCCTCCTTCCTTCATCTTTTCCATTCTGACGGCTTTGCGGCTGATTCTTTTCCTAATGCAGCAGAGCACTTTTCTCATATTTTCTCTATTATTTCCAATTTGGATGATTCTCATGCTATCCTTCCATATCCTCCCCCTTCTAATATCCTCATGCTTGGCACTAAAATTTTCACAAACTCATCAGCTTCAGAACTAAATGAATGTATGGGCCTCATGACGTTGTTCCTATGTTTCCCTTGAACTATGCAACCATGGTGACATCTTGCCTATGTAAACTCTTATCCAGTTGTCTATGGACATGTACATTTCTATCTTGCTGGAAACATGTTTTTATTCAGCACACCTAGAAGAAAGGTGATAGTTTGGATGCCTGTAACTATTGCCTGATTACTTTAACATCTAGTACTTTTACTGTTTTTAGATCAATTCATCACAATAAATTTAAACACCTTTCCTGTCATAACCTTCCCTCTGATCTACAGTATACACACTGCCTGTGATGCCCCGATTGCACTTTTTACACCATCCATTCTAACCCTTTGCCATCTTTCTTTCCAGAATTTGGCGAAACATTGGCATAGCACGTGACATCTGAAATGCTTTCGACCAAGTTGAGCAATAATCTTTCAATTCCAAAATGTCTTTTCGCGGTTTCCATCCGGTCTTTTCACATCTTCTGTTGTACTCTGGCACAGCTCTTTAAAAGGTACAAAAAGTGATTTCCCACAAGGCTTATTCTTGTCATAAACTCTTTTCATTATCTTCATCAGTGCTGTGACCGGCACATTT
Organism: Coenobita brevimanus; assembly: GCF_032717465.1. Lineage (NCBI taxonomy): Eukaryota > Metazoa > Arthropoda > Malacostraca > Decapoda > Coenobitidae > Coenobita > Coenobita brevimanus. Next base: position 7,853,650 of record NC_136993.1, on the reverse strand, counting down.
ACCCGTAATCAATCACACGTGGATGACTCCACCCTTCACGCATGCATCTGCATCTCATGGAATCCAGCAAAACAATAACATCAGCAAATAATGGATCAAGCGTTGGCACACAATTTCCAAAATGACTCAGATCTCTAACTTATTTTATTTCACGTGTACGACTATGAACAAAGGCTTCAGGACCTATTCTCAAGTCCCAGTAGTCCTCCTACATCTCCACATGTCACCACTTCGGCGCTAACTCCCACCATCCATATTGAATACATGCTAGGGCTGTCTCATGCAGGACCGGTGTACTGGTATTAGCGGGGGTACTTTTATGACATGTCGGCGGGGCATCTTGTAGATCAGAAAAGTCTGTTTTTTTAGAAATTCAAATCCTTAAACTGTACCTTGCCCCAGCCGGGATTCGAACCTGGGTCCATTAGAACTGCAGGCCGCCTTACTACGGTATATCAAATCCTGATATATTTAATACATGCGACATTCAGCTGCAACATCTTTCGACCCACCTAAATCTTCCACATAAGTATTCTTTACTGTTTAAAAAAATAGATGTGCAGTTTCCTCCTGTCCATTCACAGAAAACATGCAAACTGCATAGCAAGTCCTACAATATGAATGCCGGTTTCGCTGAGGACCACATGCCCACTTTCCCCTATTTTTGAATGTTTTTATTTGGGGAGAGGGGCTGTCCCCTTCCGAGGATCACTGGAGAGGCACACACTCTGCAAATATCGCATTATGGCTGGCAATCCATTGTGCACCATATACCATATACCATATCTGCCCTCCTTCCACTATTTCTGTGTATTTTTACAGTGATATGGTAAAGGGGTAGTTGACCGCTTATGAATCATGGTTGGAAAATTGCATATACAGAAGTGGCAGACCTTCGTAGTAACCGGACAAACTTACCATGCAAGTTTCTTTCAAAACTTTGCAAAATTTTTGTCGTTTTTATTATTCGGAAAGGGAATAACCCCCAAGAATCATATCTGCCCTCCATTAAGTATTTCTGAAAATATGGTGAGGGCGGGCTGACACCCTTACAACTCATGGTTGAAAATTGCACAGGCCTATAGTGGAAGACCTTTCCAGCAACCAGACGAACTCACCTGGGAAGTTTCATTAACATTCATCTAACAGCCTAGGAGGACTTAAAACATTCAAAGAGATAGATTGAATTTCACGCAAAGGTATAGGTACGGCAAGGTGCTGAAAAAAATATGGTGCTGCTTCACAGGATTGATAACGGGCAGCTCAGTCCTTTGTGTATTCTCAGTATCTATGGAGATTCATTTTCTTGGGATTTATCATGGATATTATCACATTGTTTTTTTTAATCTACTTCCAGCAGACCGAATGTTGTAAGTTGTCTCCATGCCTTCTTTAACTCCGTATAGTTATTTTCTTTCTATAGAATTATTATTTGGCCACGTGTAGAATACATCGCTCATGCATGAGGATGATGGCTCACAATGCACTGTTATTTAAGAAGGGGCGGAGTCATTCGCTTTTCTTTTCATTGGCTCAGAATTACTAAAGTTCCAACATCCCATTCCAGTCCTTCACTTGATTTAATTATCAAGAAGTGGGTCAGTCTGAGGTGTTTTCTCTGTGTATATGAATTTCTCATCATTTTCTAGTTCGTCATCTTGTATTTTTACTGGACGCGACTATTCGTGTATGCTGAATATAATTTGCATCGTTTCATGTTCATTTTCAAGCCTACCTACGGATTCTTTCTGTTCAAATCAGCTGTAATTTTCTCTGAAATTTTAGAATCTTGAAAATTATCATCATCTTAGCTATAAGAATAATGTGTAACAAAGGCAGCAGACTGGTCATGAAGATACAGAGTTCAATATCAGTGATGCACTGGGGTGTATTGCAAACATTAACAATCAGGAACGTGTGTCTTTACCACAGGCCTATTGTAGACGTAGCGATACACAAACAAATATGGCCTGAGGTATGGCGTCCACAATCTGTGATGTGTGGTGGTAGAACCAGCACACTGGTGGAGGCAGACCCAGCAGATTCGACGGAACCAACAGCATGCAGTCAAAACCATTGTATCTCTCGGCATTTCATGACATCTCAGCCCACTTAAAATTATGCCAATGATCAAAATTTATTTCGCAGTTAACTACTTCCAGAAAGCTGAACAGGAAAAGGACAACGAACGTAGACATACACATGTATATTTCAAATGTCTTATCATGAATATTACATCATTAGAGTTCTAAAAGAAATATGACAAAATAAGAAGACTAAACACAACAATGGTTTCTCGAAAAATGTGTTTGTCAAAAAATATATAGAAACACCGATGTGAGACTCAGTGTGTATTGAAGTTTCGCCTCATGGCTTCCTCATAATACAATTGCTGAATATACACCACATTTCCTGTATATATAGCAGAAAGCAGTGGGGATGTGAAGGGGGTGAGGTATTGGTTAGGGGCGGTAGGTGGGGCAGGTATGGTATGAAAGGTGAGGTCCCAGGGGAAAGGGATTACGGATCACGGCACAAGGACGGAGAGAAAGAAAAGAAACAAAGGACAGGTGAAGTGCTTAGAAGAGGGAAAGAATGATGGGTAAGGAAACAGAGGTCACAAGGGGAAAGGGATTGCCGGTCCCATCATAGGTGTGTGTGTGTGTGTGTGTGTGTGTGCACGTGTTGTATACAATATGTGGGCAAGAAGCTGGGTGAAGAGACGGGATGGAGTTGAATGGGAAAGAAGAAGAGTGATGTTCTGCGTTTAGAGGGGGTGGTGTGAGGAAGCTATCCTGTTGACATTATATTTGGCCACAGAATGCGATAAGTGATAAGATCCGCAGTTCTGATCAGTGGTAACTGAGCTGCCTCCAAACATTTGCGTCTTTTTATGCCTGCTTCCATGTCCAAATTTTTTGCAATTTCCCATTTCATTACATGACCTGTATTAAATCTGCGAGCTACACATGCGTTGTTGGTGTTGTATCGGCTCTACCCCTAGCCAATACCTCACCCCTCTCATATCCCCACTGCCTTCTGCTATATATACAGGAAATGTGTATATTCAACGATTGTTTTCTGAGGAAGCCATGAGGCGAAACCTATTGTACATGCACACTAAGTCCCACATCGGTGTTTCTTTCTCCAACTTTTCAACGAACAGTGAATCAAAAAGTATATGCTTCAATATGCCTCGATGGAGAGTGAAACAAAGATTTATACAGGGTGTCCTGGGAGTTATGTCAAAAATTTTGAGAAATGACAGATGAGAGAATTCTAAGCAAAAAATGTTAAATGAACATGTGTCCAAATCTCAACCGTTACGGAGCTACAATTACTGATGACCTTATGGGCGAAAATGGTCTCCTTCATAATATGCCCATAAGGTCATCAGTAACTGTAGCTCCGTAACGGTTGGAATTTGGACACATGTTCATATAACATTTTTTCCTTAGAATTCCATCCTCTATCATTTCCCAAAGTTTTTGACTTAACTCCCGGGACACCCTGTATAAATAACGTGATACTGCCGACGTTGTGTATTTCAGAGATGGGTTATGGGTCTTAATATAAGATGATCAGGCAGCCTTAAATATCGGTATGATGTACCCCCTGGGGGTAGGGGGGTTTCAAGAATACTCTCCCAGTATCCCTGCTTGTCGTATGAGGCAACGAAAAGGGTTGGTGGTGGGTTAGTGCCCCATCCCGTAAAAAGAACTAACTAAAAAAGCGAATAAAGCGCCTCGGACCCAGACGGACCAAACGTTGACGACTAAGGAATGGACAAAGGACATTCTTAGGGTGGGAACATGGAATGTGAGAGGAGTGAATGATGAAGAAAAAGAGAGAGAAATTGTTCAGGTGCTTCAGGATGCAAAAGTGGATATATGTGGATTGACTGAAACTAAATGAAAACGTGAAAGGGTGAGAGAATGGGAATACTGTGTAGGTATATGTGCGGGAGTCAATAAGAATGAGATGGCAAGAGAGGGAGTATGTCTGATGATAAGCAAGTAGTGGAAGGAGAATATGAGAGAGTATGGAACAGTGGGTGCAAGGATTGTATGGGTGAGGATGAAAGTAGGTATACAACCGTGGGTGATTGTATGTGTATATGCCCCGACAGAGGATCGAGTGGCAAGAGTGAAAATTGAGTTTTGGGCGACAGCAGAAGCATGTATGGACAAGTTTGAGAGGAGCGAGAGAGTGCTGTTGATTGGAGACAGGAATGGCAAAGTTGGGAATGTACAAGTGGATGGAGTGGTTGGTCACTGGGATGTGCCAGCTGAAGTAGATGGGAATGATAGTGCTTTGGTGGACATCTGTGCTTGTAAGGGGTTGGCAATAGCCAACACCTACTTCTATCATAAGATGATCCACAGGTATACATGGAGAGTAATGAGGAGGATGGATGGTGAACTTGTTGAACGGAAGGCAATGATAGACTACGTGTGTGTGGATGAGCGAATGAGAAGACAAGTGTTGGATGCAAGAGTGTGGAGAGGGTGGAGGAATGGAGTCTCGGACCATCACTTAGTGATGGCCAAGGTAGAGCTGCAAAGAAAGTGGTTGAGGAGACGAAGGGGAAGACAAGAGGAAGAAGCTCCTGTGAGAAAAGTGGAGAAATTGCAAGATAGTGAGAAAATGACAGAGTATAAGAGCATAGTGGAAGAAAGATTGGGAAGGTAAGAGCTAGAGCAGATGGAAAGGGTGGAAGACTTGTGTAAGATATTCACGGAAGAGATAGGCGCAGCGTATGAGGCGGTTTGTGGAGAGGAGGAGATGCAAGGGTGTGCAAGGGACAGCATGGTGGAATGATGATGTGAAATGAGCTGTGGAACAAAAGAAGAAGGCATATAGTGGATGGTTAGCGAGTAGAGGTAGGGGAGAAGATGAGAGAGAGAAGAGAGAGGTATATGTGAGCAGGAGAAGGGATGTGAAAAGACTGGTGAAGGAGAGTAAGAAGAAAGTGGATGAAGAGTTTGGAAGGAATCTGAGTGTGAAATGGAGGGAGAGTAAGAAATTGTTTTGGAAGGAGGTAAAGAAAGTAAGGCAGTGTGAAAGGGGAAATAGTAGGGGAGTAAAAGATAGGAATAATAGATTGTTGGTGGAGAAGAGAGAGAAAATGAGGAGATGGAAGGAGCACTTTGAGGATTTGTTGAATGTAGAGAATGAGAGCAGTGCGAGCATAAGTAGTTGGGGAATGGCTGGGAGAAGAAGAGATGAGAGGAGGGAGGAAGAGCAGGAGAAGGGAGGTTAAGAGACTGGTGAAGGAGAGTAAGAAGAAAGTGGATGAAGAGTTTGGAAGGAATCTGAGTGTGAAATGGAGGGAGAGTAAGAAATTGTTTTGGAAGGAGGTAAAGAAAGTAAGGCAGTGTGAAAGGGGAAATAGTAGGGGAGTGAAAGATAGGAATAATAGATTGTTGGTGGAGAAGAGAGAGAAATTGAGGGGATGGAAAGAGCACTTTGAGGATCTGTTGAATGTAGAGAGTGAGAGCAGTGCGAGTATAAGTAGTTGGGGAATGGCTGGGAGAAGAAGAGATGAGAGGAGGGAGGAAGAGATCAGTAGGGCGGAAGTAGTGGAAGCGATGAAGAAGATTAAGTTGGGAGAGGCCACAGGAATTGATGGAGTGTGTGGTGAAATGCTTAGGTATGGGGGTTAGATTGTTGTGGAGTGGATATGGAAGTTGTGTAGATTGGCTTGGGAAGAGGGAAGGGTTCCAGAGGACTGGAAATCAGATATAATTGTTCCTTTATACAAAGGCAAAGGGGAGAGAAGTAACCATAGGGGTATTTGCCTTCTTAGTGTGACTGGTAAAATATATGGTAGAATACTCACTGATAGGGTTAGGCATATGACAGGAGCTAGTTGGAGAAGAACAAGGGGGATTTAGGAAGGGAAAAGGGCGTGTAGATCAGATATTTGTTCTAAGATGTTTAGTGGAGAAGTATCTAGAGAAGGGAAGGAAAGTGTATGCTGCCTTCATGGACTTGGAGAAAGCTTATGACAGAATAGGTAGGCAAGGTATGTGGAAGGTATTAAGAATATATGGAGTGGAGGGGAAATTACTGAGTGCTGTGAAGAGTATGTACTAGGGAGCTAGGGCTACGGTGCGAGTGGATGGTGAGCTGAGTGAGTTCTTTGATCTCAGTGTGGGACTGAAACAGGGTTGTGTGATGTCTTCATGGCTGTTTAATATATACATGGACGGGGTTGTAAAGGAGGTGCAAGGTAGAGCAGTGGATGTGGAGATGGCTATAATGAAGAAGGGTGAGATTTGGAAGATTCCGGTGTTGCTGTTTGCTGATGATACAGTATTGTTGAGTGAAGATGAATGGCGGTTGCAATTTTTGGTGAATGAATTTGGGACAGTGTGTAGGAGGAGGAATCTGAAAGTTACTGTAAACAAAAGTAAAGTTATGGTGTTTGAGAGGAATGAAGTCACAAAGTGTGCAGTGAGGTTGGATGGTGAGGATATGGAGAATGTGAGTGCATTCAAGTAATTGGGATGTGTGATGAGTAAGGATGGAACTTTGGGGGATGAAGTGCGTGAAAGGGTACAGCAGGGAAGGAAGGTTGTTGATACTCGTACACTGAAAGCAGTGATGAGAAATAGGGAGGTGAGTATGGAAGTTAAGAAGTCACTGCATGATAGTATTGTGATCCCTTCCCTGATGTATGGAAGCGAGGCGTGGACCTTGCAAGAGGGGAACAAGTCAAGAGTGAGAGCAGTGGAAATGAGTTACTTGAGAGGAGCATGTGGAGTGACGTGGAGAGACAGGTTGACGAATGAAGAAGTGAAGGAACGTTGTGGGGTGGAAGTGGATGTGGTTGAGAAGATTAGGAGAAATACACTGAGGTGGTTTGGACATGTGGAGAGAATGGAGAATGAAAGACTGACTAAGAGGGTGTATGTAGGTGAGGTGGAGGGAGGGATAGGGAGGGGTAGACCGAGGATGAGGTGGAGGGATGGAGTTGAGAGGTACATGAGGGAGGGGGAGGTGAGTTGGGGGGAGGGTAGTCAAATGGTGGGTGACAGAGCGACTTGGAGGCGTTTTGTCTGTGGCCACCCTTTGCGGGATTAGGGCGTCGGGCTATAGATAGATAGACAGATAGATGATGTACAAGATAATATTTTAGAGTGCTATTTTAAAGTACTATATCACAAGATGGATAGTGATCCTTTAACTATGAAATAAGAAGTGGTTTCCTATTGTTGCAACTAGACCAGAGTTCATTCCATTTCATCAGATCCAATTCAATTCACGATTAGTCAACTTAAAACTCGTCATTGTTTCTTAAGTACAGTACTATATCAAAAGATAGACAGGGATCCTTTACTCCAGGGAAGTGGTGTCGACCGATTCTTTGGCCTAACTGTACGAGCAGGCTACTCATCAGTACGGGATCACTGTATCTGGTCATATAATACAAAAGATGGAGTACTGAAAACGTTATTTTGTTTATCATGCAGTATTGTACCTTCAAACTGCCTGAATCATTGTATACTTAGACCTACTGTATAATCCATATCTAATAGTAACTTAAAATTGCTTGAATTATTGTATACTTAGACCCACAATCCATCACTAAATACCACTACATCTGCAGTTACATTTTTTCTTTTTCATAACTTCATTTTTTTTGGGGGGACTTCTATGTATGGTTGTGGAGAGTGTGGACTGTGGCGGTACATCCACAAAAAAAAAAAAAAAAAAAAAAAAAACAGCACTCTTTTAGTGTGATAAAATTTGTCAAAGCAGATGAGAGATCTGAAAGCACTGAGTTAACGTGTCTGGTTGGTATCCCTGATCTGCTGAGCCTTTGGTCCATATTCATAGTAACATCAGAGGCATCGTAGCCCCTCTTACTTATAAATTTGTTTTCCCCCTAATTATCACTGCCTTTTAATTTACTTAGAGAGTTTGAGTATCAACATACTTTTCAATCTATATACAGGAGAGAGAGAGAGAGAGAGAGAGAGAGAGAGAGAGAGAGAGAGAGAGAGAGAGAGAGAGTGGTTCTTATTTCTATGGGGGAAAATTACTTCTGGAATATTTTGTTTATTGGCAGTGTATATTGTGAGTTTAGGTGTAAACTCTTGAGACACCAAATATTAGCCGAACTGGATGAGATTTACTGATGCCGCATCTTACCCAAAGTTTGAGCTTAATGAACGAAATTATTGTTGTGATAATCTGTTTTGTTATTGGAAAATAATTTTTGCTTTACTTTGCAGGAGGCTACATTCAAGTAATACCTGTATTTGTGTAGTTTCAGGGATTTGCACTTTGAGTTATTATTAAGCGCATATTTATTATGACTGAAATGAAATTGTTAACGCCAGTGATGAAAAGCAGGAGCAAAAAGAGATTTGGCTTGTTGGCCACCAAGTGAAAGACTACTTGGAAGTAAGTTACATCCTTGAGAGAAAGTGTTAGAGCGACTTTTCTACCTGATGTGAATAGAAATAATAACACTGAGGGATTCAGCACGTGTTCTGTCTGAGGAACTAGGGGGTTTTGGGATCACATTCCTACACCTGAGTCACGGACTCGTGTCCCGCAAATTGAATCTCTCTATGAAGAATGGAGAAAGTTGGAGAAGAGTAAGAGCCGGAATACGGAAGGAAAGGAGAAGAGAAAGAACTTCAAAGAACAGGTGAAAGATCTCTTTGACACTGCACACACGAATGCCTTCGACCTCATCAAAAATCGTGAGGATAAGGAGTTTCTTGTGGCTCAGAGGGAGAAAGGGAGGCGAGGCTTTATGCTGGGTATTGATGTCAAACTCCACCAGAAAGAGAGAGAGAGAGAGAGAGAGAGAGAGAGAGAGAGAGAGAGAGAGAGAGAGAGAGAGAGAGAGAGAGAGAGAGAGAGAGGAATGTCATCGAGCAGCAAGAATGGAAATATTGGAGCTGGAGGAAAGCCCAGCTAGTGATGAAGACGAAACAGGTGACGATTTTACAGATAGAGCAGGTCTTTCCTTTTCGGTTGCAGCTCCTCCTCTGAAACGCCAACGAGCATGAAATGCAGTTGTCACTTCTGAAGTTGCTGCTGCTTTAGATTGTACCAAAACTTCAGACAGTGCTGCAGTTCATCTGCTTTCTGCGACTTCTGCCTGTGGACAAACTCCAGCAGTGTATACTGTCAACAGGCAAAGTATCCGCAGAGATCGCATCAAGAATCTGGGGGAATCTACAGAATGGCTGAAAAAATCATTCCATCCAACTGCGCCACTTGTAGTGCACTGGGTTGGAAAACTAATTCCCGATGTATCAGGAGCAAATGTTCTGATTGCCTTCCAATTCTCGTCTCAGGTGATGGAGTTTCAATGCTTTTGAATGTACCCAGTTTGGAATCAAGGACAGGAAAGGTCATGGCCAATGTCATCACTGAAACCTTGAACGACGGTATATCTGAACGTGTGCTAGGAATGACATTCGACACCACTGCCAGCAATACCGGATTGTGGGCAGAGGCGTGCACCCGTATTCAACAACAGCTGCACAAGGATCTCCTCCACCTGGCTTGTTGGCGTCACATTTTTGAGATCCTTGTTCAAAGGGCCTTGTCCATTTGCCTTGGACCGTCCTCTAGTCCCGACATTCACATATTCAAGCAGATCAAAGCCCAGTGGAATGCTATTGACGTAACACGTCTTCAGACCTTAAATGACAATGAGGAAATGTTGGTGACTGATAGTGAGCAATGTGATGAGCTCATAGCATTTTGTAAGAAACAGTTGCAAGAAAGCCAACCTCGAGATTATTATCGAAAACTGCTAGAACTGTCCACTATTGTCTTGGGGGTGTACCGCCCCGTGGAACACGGTTGCAGCGCCCTGGTGCTTGCCACCATGCCAGATTGATGGCTAAAGTTATATACAGCATCAAATTCTATCTTTTCCATCATCAGATAAGCATCACACTGAAGCAAGGCCTATAACGGAAACGGTTTGTTGTGTTCATCATGAAGCAATACCTGAAATCATGGTTCATGACAAAAAAAAAAAAAAAAAAAAAAAAAAAAAACTCTAGCTCCAGCAAATGATCTGAGACTTCTTCAGGAATTGTCACTGTATCCTGATAAGGAAATTTCACAAGTCTGTTTGAAAGCATTTGGTCGTCGCATGTGGTATTTGTCAGAGCAATTAGTTGGAGTAGCCTTTTTTTTATCCAACTGTTGACCCTAAAGAGAAGCGAAAAATGTTCATGGCTCTTAATGAAGAAGGAAGCAAAGATCGACTAAAGAGAGCAACAGTTGAACTTGAGGCGACAGCACTGAATCAGAAAACAATTTCAGGTTTTGTGACCAGTAACACCAAGATCTTCACACTGCTTGGTCCTCCTCATTCATTCCTAGAACTAGACCTATTAACAGGGAAAGTCGTCAGGATTACAAGGAAGCTGAGCGCATCGACCAGGGGCTACAGATAACAAATGTTTTTGCTGAAAGTGAAGTGACAGAGGGGTAGCACTGATTCAAGATTTTAATCCAGTGTTGACAAAGAACGGCAGTTTCTTCTCCAGGTCGTTGATCAACATAGGCAAATGTATCCAGATGCGAAGAAGGCTACAGCTGGCAGCAATTACAAGCCATAAAATTTGGCAAAAATGAGTGGGAGCTGGATTTCCATGATATCATCCCCCAGGGAGGGGGGGACTAGGAAACCCAATAGCAAATTAACCCTTTGAGATTCAAAATGACTGTTTCGATCGTCATTTCAAATCCAACCTCAGAGATAAGGATGACGCTTTTAATCGTCATTTTAAGAAACTTTTGTAAAATATTCACCATAAATCGCATTTACGCATCATAACAGAGGCTCGAGCATGATGTCACGGAATGGTTGCTCTATGTGTGGCGATACTGAACAGCTGGTCCGACCAGTTAGGCCAATGTAGTTTGCCATCAACCCATTCTTATAATGCTAATGGAGGTTGTCATTGTCTTACAATGTGTAAGAAAATCCTCAGGTGGTAAACACGGATACGATGGATACCAAGCAGACAAGTAGCACTTTGATGTCCATTTTATCTTGTGGATAATTAATGCTTTGCTGCTTTGAGACCTTTGTTTGAGTAATATATCCATTGCTATCAATTATTGATTATACACATGAAGCTACTTGAGTTATAATAAATTTGGAGAGAGAGAGAGAGAGAGAGAGAGAGAGAGAGAGAGAGAGAGAGAGAGAGAGAGAGAGATTGTGGGAGAAAAAATCAGGTTTACCAACCATAACGCTTACTCACAGCTTTTGTGCCAATGCTAGTTGCGGAGAGTATCGAAGCAGTGGGTGTAGTCACCAAACTTTCCACCTGGGCCACTTAGCCGCGAGAGGTGGGTAACGGGTGCTGGCAACAGTGTATCTGTCTGTTCGTGTGTACATGCTGAACGAAAGTTCAGATCATCAGCTGTCCGTCCGTAGTGAACCTCCAACAGAGTCAGAGTTCATCCCATAGATGGCTGGGTACAGAGTTGAGTAGGGTGAAAGATGTCTCAGGTGTAAGGTGGCTCTCCATCGGCTCAGTCAGTTACATGAAACTGGTCGCACGGAAAATTGTTGCGTAAAACAGGTCGTGCTGACCAAGGCCAAATAATTATGACTATATTACTTTTATAATAAGGTAATATATAAAATATTGTGATATAAATATATCCATCCATCCATCCATCCATTGCCAGACGCCATGTATCCCAGACAGGGTGGCCAAGGGCTCAGAGTTAACTGTTTTACAGAGAGGGGCACTAATCCTCCACCAACCCCACTTGACGTAGGGATGCCAACAGCATCTGGTGTTCCCAGGCGGTCACCCATCCAAGTACTAACCAGACCCAAAGTTGCTTAACTTCGCTGATCGAACGGGAAGCGGTGTACTCAACGTGGTATATATAATGAAGTAGGTAAGGTGCTGGGAGGAATGAAAAAAGTGTTTAGATGTCGTTCGCTTAGAATGGATATAAAGAGAAAGCTGTATGAGGGTGTTGTGGTACCGACTGCGTTATATAGGGCTGAATCATGGAATATGGATGTAGCAGAGAGGAAAAGTTTGAATGTAATGGAGATGAAGTGTTTGAGGAGTATGTGTGGAGTGACGCGTATGGATCAAGTGCGAAATGATGAAGTGCGAAGGAGAACTGGAGTTGATCAGGAGATGGCTGGTAGAGCTGAGCAGAGGGTGTTGCGATGGTTTGGGCATATGGAGAGAATGGATATTGAGCGGTTGGTGAAAAAGATAACTAGATCTGATGTGAGAGGTGTGAGGCTGAGAGGAAGACCACGAATAGGATGGATGGACAGTGTGAAGAGAGCGCTGGATGCGAGAGGGATGTCTGTTGAGCAAGGAAGAGTGGCTGTGCGTGGCAGAAATAAATGGATAAGAAATTGTGAATGAATAAATGATGACGCAACCCAAAGGGGATAATATCCCGCATTTGGTCTGATCAGCTAGTCAGGCCAGGTGCGGGTAAGGGGATGGGTCTATTATGATGTGGCAGGGGTAAACCAGCTCTGCTGTTGGGTCCTGCTGCGGATGTCACTGATTGCACTGCGCAGTTGACCCTTGTGCAGTGTGGTGCAGTGAGGATCTGTCCCTTCTCCCCTTTGGGGCTAAGATGCGAATGAATGTGTTTGAATGGATGAGTAAATGGGGAGTGTGTCGTCCTGTCTTGGCTACCTCCCTTTCCTTGGGGGAAGCAGCCTAAGTATATAGATAGATAGATTATATATAATACAATAATATGTATTATACTTATTTGGCCTTGGTCAGTGCAACCTGTGGCACGCAACAATTCCATGCGACCATGTCCTGCAACTGGTCAAGCCGGTGAGAGAGCTGCTTAAGGGGGGAGCTTGGCAAGGTGAAGGCCAGGGCAGGCGCCGGACGGGTAGGGGGGGGGGGATTACGTTATTCATATCGCCAGTGATAACAATTGCCGAACTAGGTTTTGAGATCCATTAGCATTCCACTAAATATTTGCATTCTTAACAATACTAAACATATTATTTTCTATGTTGTTTTTACTTTGTTACCATAACATCTTAATGCACTGTATGCTGGAATCGCTCCAAGCTCTCTCTCTCTCTCTCTCTCTCTCTCTCTCTCTCTCTCCTTATATCAGTAATTCCATTTCATAGGGTTATCACTTGATACCATTATCCGTATAGTATGAAGAGGAATGCATTTACCTAACATCTAAGTCCAGTTACAAGTAAGATTACCTGCCATAGAGGAGTAGACTGTAGCACCAGTCGAGCAGGGCAGTACTCCCGAGGTGGATGGAAAGCTGATGACAGGGAGTGCTGGAGCTCCCGTTTCATCAGCCCTCAGGACTAGTTCCTGGCCATCCCCCTTTGCTGAACTTTTTCAGTGTCTCAGTTACACAGAGAGTAGGCCAGCATGCTCTCCAGTACAAATTTCTCTAACTATCTTCACCAAACTACATGCACAGTACACACTACACTTCCTATTCAAAAATCAACAAAAATGGCGTCTATTAATCAAGCCTCGGAGTCCCCAGGGGGGGGGGGACCATAAATGCCGCCGCCATCTGCCCCTCTCCCGGTGACGACTCGAGGTGCCTGGAACCACTGTCTGACTCTCTTCTTCATTTCTGCAACATTCGCGGCCTTTCATCTAACTTTCGCTCTGTTGAGTACCACCTCTCCTCCTCTAAACCTCACCTTCTTTTTCTGACGGAGACTCAGCTGTCTGAGGCAACTGACAGCAAACCCTTTTCTGTATCCTCCTACTTCCTCTATACTCATTTCAAAGCCAAAGGTGGCTGTTGTGTATACATACGCAACGACTTATCTTGCTCTCGTGTTCCTGAACTTGATTCTTCTGAATTCTCCACACTCTGGCTTCGGCTTTCCTGTCATTCTCTGACTAAATATATCTGTGCTGTTTACTTATCCCCTAATTCTACTGACTATCAAAAATTCTTCGACTATCTTACTTCTACGATGGAACACATTCTGTCCATTTCTCCTTTCTCTGAAATCTCCATTCTTGGAGATTTCAATGTTCACCACCACCTTTGGCTCTCCTCTCCTTTCACGGATCCACATGGTGAACAAGTCTACATCTTTCTATCCTTAATGACCTAGAGCAGCTTGTACAGCACCCGACCCGTATCCCTGACCGCCTTGGAGAGAGCTCCAACATACTTGACCTCTTCCTCACAACTAATCCTTCTGCTTACTCTGTTAATCTTTTCTCTCCGTTGGGCTCCTCCGATCACAACCTTATTACCTTAACCTGTCCTATCACTCCGGTACGGCCTGTGGACCCTCCAGGGAAACGTCGTCTGTGGCATTTTGGAGCCGCGAACTGGGAGGCCCTCAGGCAGTACTTCTTTGATTTTCCCTGGAATGATTATTGCTTCCATGGTCATGAGCCATCTGAGTGTGCCTTGTGCATTACGGAGGTTATTCTCTCGGGCATGGAAGCATACATTCCTTTCTCATATCCTTTGACTAATGCAAGAAAGCCTTGGTTTAATCACGCTTGTTCTAATGCTGTCCGCAACAAGGAGAAGGCCTACAAAAGGTACCGGAGCCAACCCACCCCTGAATCACATCATCTTTACGTTTCTGCCCGGAATCGAGCTAAGTCTGTTCTTCGCTCTGCTAAAAATAATTTCATCCATACTAAATGCTCTCAACTCTCCAACTCGAATTCTTCCCGCTCCTTCTGGCACCTTGCCAAAAATCTTTCTAACAACTTTACCTCATCATCCTTCCCTCCTCTTTTCTACTCTGATGGTTCTGTAGCTATTTCTTCTACTGATAAAGCAGATCTCTTTGCACAGACTTTCTCCTCCAATTCCACCTTAGACGATTCCGGTGCTGTTCCTCCATCACTTCTCCCCTCTGACTTCCTCATGGCTAACATTAAAATTTCTTCAGTTGATGTATTTTCTGCCATCACTGGCCTCAGTACTAACAAGGCATATGGGCCTGATGGGGTCCCTCCTGTTGTTCTCAAGAACTGTGCTTCTGTGCTTACACCCTGCCTAGGCAAACTCTTTCGCCTTTGTCTGTCAACTTGTACCTTTCCTTCTTGCTGGAAGTTTGCTCTCATTCAGCCAGTCCCAAAGAAGGAGTGACCACTCCCAACCCTCCAACTATCGTCCAATTGCTTTAACGTCCTGTATTTCAAAAGTTTTCGAGTCAATTCTTAATAGAAAAATTTTAAGACATCTTTCCTATCACAACCTTCTTTCCGATCGTCAGTATGGGTTCCGTCAGGGACGCTCCACTGGCGATCTTCTCACCTACCTTTCAGACTCCTGGTCATCCTCCTTTCGGGACTTTGGCAGAAAGCTTTGACATTGCACTTGACATCTCAAAGGCTTTCGATCGAGTCTGGCATAAATCTTTAATTTCCAAACTGCCCTCCTACGGTTTCTATCCTTCTATCTGTGCCTTCATCGCTAGCTTCCTTTCTGGTCGTTCTATAGCCGCTGTTGTAGACGGCCATCGTTCTTCTCCTAGATCTATCAACAGTGGTGTTCCTCAGGGCTCTGTCCTATCACCAACTCTCTTCCTTTTATTCATCAATGATCTTCTAAGCTGTACATCTAACCCTATCCACTCATACGCTGATGACTCCACCCTTCACCTTTCCATTCGGTTCCCGCAACGCCCATCTCAACAGTTACTTCAAGAAACAAGGGATGAGGCTATGGCACACCTAATGTCTGACTTGGCTCATATCGCTGACTGGGGTAAAAATAATATGGTTGTCTTTAATGCATCTAAGACTCAGTTCTTACACCTATCAACCTGACAAAATCTTTCACAGGTATACCCATTAATGTTTAATAATATTCAGCTTAATCCTGCATTATCCTTGAACATGCTTGGGGTTTCATTTACTCAGGACTTATCTTGGAAAGATCATATTACATCTCTTGTAAAATCTGCTTCCAAGAGATTGGGTGTGCTAAGCCGACTCCGCTCTTTCTTTACCCCTGCACAATTGTTGACTCTATACAGAGGTTTTATCCGCCCCTGTGTGGAGTACAACTCTCATGTGTGGGGAGGCTCCCCACATACAGCTCTTCTCAATAGGGTGGAGTCAAAGTTTTTTCGTCTCATTAACTCTCCTCCTCTTACTGACTCCCTTCAACCTCTGTCTCTTCGCCGCACTGTTGCATCTTTATCTCTTTTCTATCGCTACTTTAATGGTCACTGCTCCTCTGAACTGTCTGCTTGCATTCCTCCACCTCTACGACGGGCGCGTAGCACCCGTCTGGCAGCAAACTCTCATCCCTTTTCTGTCCAACTCTCTAATGCAAGAGTTAACCGTTACTCCCAGTCTTTCATTTATGCAACAGGTCAGCTCTGGAACTGTCTCCCTCTATCTGTATTTCCTGCTGCCTATGATCTCCAGTCTTTCAAACGCATTGTGTCCAGGCATCTCAAAATGATCGGATCTTGAATTTGGCTCTCTATTGTATTTTGTTTTTCTCTTGGAGGGAACTGTTACTGCGGGCCATGGCCTTTGGTTCCTTCTTCCTCGCATAAAAAAAAAAATAAAATAAACATTAGGATGGTGTTCAGAAACTGTTAACGATTGCTTATTTCCTCGTTGGTAGTGCTTCAGGTAGATGTTTTTATGTGTTTTGTGGTGCACCACGAAGAGGTAGGAGGATAAAACAGCCTACTGTCATCTTAGCAGGCAAAGAGTTTATGGATATTGTTGTCGAATGTGGCTATTATAATATCAGCTATGATAATGATTTACAGTATTATATTTCATATGACTATGGTCATTACAGCACATTTTTAGAGTCCATTCTTCTAACGAATGACTGGATTACACATTACAAGGAAAACTGATTGTGGGTGGTGCCGCTTATGTGTGAGATCACACATTTACACGCTCATCGATTATTCACCGAACAACATTACCTCACATTATAGCAAGATGAAGGCTCCACCTCTCCATCACAGTATGTAAAAGCTTCCAGTCATTTTAAGCACAAATGCTCTTGATTCATTAATGTTGGGATATTTATATCACCATTGCCTGCGATACTACTTAATGTGACTGGTCGATTCATGACTAGCTGACTCGAGACAGTATTCTGCCTCAACGAACGAGTTTCAACCTCCGACATCTACAGTTCCTATCTCTCCTACTTAGTTCAAATTAACATCCTCACAATGAGTAATCCTGTAACGATTAATGACCTAAGATATCTAATCATGTCTCTGCTCAAGAATGGTATTTCAATAGGTTTAATCGAGACCGGCCCAGGACTGGCGAAATGCAAAACGAACAGTCAGACACAGGTATCTATTTTTCTACCGTACGGTTCCGTCAAACGATGGTTCTTCCCCCCAGTATTCAGTAGACAGTTTCTGGCCATGGATTTATCATATAATAATGAAAGAATACGTTCATAAGTATGTAGTATATGTAAAGATGCTGTCATTTAGGTTATTTTACTCATTGTTGTCAAAACTCGCATTATCCAATACTCTCAAGAAGTTCCTTTGAAATTCTGTCGTCTATAAAAATTGTCGACTGAATGATGAACTGTGGCTGAGGTTCACTACGGAAGACGAGAGTTGATGATCCGAACTGTGGTCAAGCATGTACACACGAACAAACAGATACATTGTTGCCAGCATACCTCTCGCTGCTAGGTGGCCCAGGAGGAAAGTTTGGTAACTGTACATGCTGCTCTCTCCTCTCGTGGCAGGGTTGCCCCACTGGCATTAGCTTTTGGTTCAACGCAAGGGTGTTATTAAATTTGGTTATCGAGTACTAATTTTCCTCCCCTCGCAGTTCAGAGATACAGTAGGTGCTTGTATCTAATTCCTGAGATTACCATTCCTTACTCATACTTTTTTTTTTTTTTTTTTTTTCTTTTTAGGGCGATCCCTCCGCTAATACAGTAGCTGTGGGGTGTGAATCGACAAAGACGTGGCCTCCCTAGAATAGTCTGAGAGGGTAATCTGAGCCTTAGTATTTTACTCTGGGTGTCTCTTGCTTCTCTTTCTCTTTCTTCTCACTTCCCCCCAGAGGGGGAGGCGGTTACTACGTCGATCCCACCTGGAAGGGGATGGGTCTGACGGCTGAACGACTGAGTCAAGCAATGACAGTTCCCTGAAACCATTCCCGCTAACCATCCCAGTGCAAATGTGACGTTTGTACAGTTACATGCCGTTGGTTCTTCATCCATGGCTATTGTCAGTCCTTTTCTCATCAGCAAATTTAATTGATGGCTGTTCTGGCGAAGTTGAACAGGCAATAATATTTGCCTGTTGAGATCATATTAAGACTGTAAATTCCACCTAGGTTAACGAGTTGTTAACGCTGTGTAAATTTCATTGTTATGATGTTGAGCTGGAGAATCCTCGTTCCATGAACTCATGCCAGGGAGTTATCACCTGCAGGGAACTCATAGTTAAGGAAGTGGACGATATTGTGCTTGATCTTAATAAGCAAGATGTTACGAAGAAGACTGCGACCATTGTCAAAAATTTTGGCAGGATCACACTGCCTTTGAGTGTCATAGCTGAAAATGAAATTCTTTCCGTAAAACCTTATATCCAAATCCCTTTTGCTGCTTTAAATGCCAGCTTTATAGGGATAATGACAAGTCTCTTCGGGCTTCTCAGTCAGTGTGTGGGAGGTGTGCAGTTCAGGGTAATGATGCAGAACACTGCACATTCTAGTCTGTAAGATGCTTTCATTGTATGGGTGCTCACTCCACCACCTCGTCGGACTGCCCTAAGTGGAAGGAGGAGGAGGAGGAGGTCTGCAGAGTGAAAGCAATGGAGGGTATATCCTATTATGACACTAGGAAGAAGGTGAGGGATTTGCATGCGAAACACAATCTTTAATGTCTCTTATGCATCGGCGGTTGTGTTCCGTCGCATGACATGCACAATGGAGAATGGAACTGGCCCTGTCTCCAGCACTCTGGTCACTTGCTCTGTCCCCTCATCTGCTCCTGTACGTTCTAACTCTCTAATTTCCCTGTAGCGATTTCATACGCTCAGGCTGCTTCTGCTTCTCAGTCCGTACGGCATAAACTAAAACAAACGGTCACGACCTCATGTTATTCCTGTTCCAGCAAAGGAGAGGAGAGTTAGCTCTTCGTGGGGGAATCTGGGAGCCTCCTTATTGATGATAATATGGGGGGTTCCATAAGCAAGCACCAGGATAGGTCCCCTGGTAGGTATTCGCTTGTTGGTGGCAGGCATAAAAAGATAAACATGCTGGCCCCCTCGCAGAACTTACACCGTCGCATTCACTGTGTTACAGAGGATTTATATTTCTCTTGACAATAAATTGCACAATACAGCAGGGATGCTATCTATACACAGGCCAGACGTTATTTGTTTACAGAAGATACGTTTGGTGGACGACCCTGATCTGTCAGCATTCAAACACTACCAGTCATTTAGAAGATGTAATGGTCACGCAGTTGCCATATACACAGGTAAATCACACCCGCTAACAGAAGTGATTCAAAATTATGGTCTGGAAGCTGCCACGTGCAAAGTAAAATTTAATAACACCTCTATGTCCATCTGCCATTTCTACTGTCTTCCACTTGGCCCCATTACTAGCAGTGATTATCATTCACCATTCGAAGATCTTCCTGGAAATAAGTTGGTTCTGGGCGATTTGACTGCCCATCACTATCACTGGGTTATCGGTGGTCATAGGTAGCTAGCAGCCAACGTAAAACTACAGTTCATTCTCAAACATCTGAATGATGGTAGAGTGCCTCATGTAGATGATCTTCCTGGAAACTTTTCAGCCTCTGCAGGTATACATCAATATTTCACGTGGGATCTTTATGCCCATCTGTCTGTCTTATACAAGCAGCATTATTTCAGACCCTCGACCTACAATCTTTAACTATAAGAAAGCAGATTGGGAATCCTTCTCAAAGCTCGCCAGTTTAGTTATATCTGGGGAGACCCTAAATGTAAAGTCTAATATATTAACAATTCCATTTTACATGTGCTTGACGCTGCCATTCCCAAGACTCTCCAATTCATGCGAAGCATAGAGCTCAATGGTGGACGATGGATTGCCAAAAAGAAGGAAACCTTTAGTGCGTGCAAACAAGCAATGGCTGTGGAAAGGAAAATAATTAGAAGGGCCAAATGTGACTCCTGGCGGTCTTTTGTGTCCATGGTGAATCGGTTTACCCCAATCATTAAGGTCTGGCCCACTATCAAAATGTATATACTAAACGCCCTAACATCCGTGTGACCACTCTGTAGGTGGTCAATACATCCTAGTCAGGAGTTTTTTTCCATGTGAGTAGCTCAATCAATTACGACCAACTTTTTCCAAATCTTAAATCCATTGCTGAGTTACAGATAACAAACTTTGCCACAGAGGACATAAACTCCTCGTGTAACCAAGAGTTTATGATAGATGTACACCCACGCACCAAGTAGCTGTACTCCCATCTGTGGAAGGAAGTGGAAGTCAGAGTTAGAGAGAGAGCAGGAGAACGGACAATCGTCAGTGGTAGTTTGGAACTGAGCTACGAAGCGAATAGTGAGAAACCTAATGACACTGGTGGTATCGAAACATTTCCATGCTATTCAACTACAAAACATTAGGCATTCGTAACATACATATCATATATTATAACATAGACTACTATGTTATCATGGTGTCCTGTGAAACTAGTCCAGACACGACTCATCTGTTTCGGATCATCATGCAAATAAAGCACTGAGCCAGTTGTATATAAATTGCAACTGGTCATTATTACTGCAGTGATAATTTTTGTAAATATGTTATTCCTGGATTGTCCATACCTATAATACAGAATGACTGTGAATTTAATGCTTATTCCCACAGTATCTGTGTGGATGGTTATAAATGTTGCAATTATTTTACCTGGGCAAATAAACCACACTGTGATGGGCAGCGGAGAGCATTCACCAATAATTTACTATAACCAGATGAAGTTAGATGCAAACAACACAAACTATTGTGAGACAACGAAGATACGGCTGTGGTATCCTGCTACGCCACGTTATCTAGGCCTTAACCGTTGCCTCACCTCATACGTGCATTATTTTGCTCCAGTCTCTGCCTCTTTTGTTACTCTTACTTCCTGGTATCCTCGTACTGCAAGCCGTCACATTCTTTAGCGGGTTTCTAGTCGTCCAGTCCCATAACCCCTACTGTATTACACTACTCGTCACACCATGAAACAACGTTAGCACAAGACTTCTGAATCTGTTACTACCATTATTGGTGCTGCCACTACTGAAAGGGAAGGGTGAGTCTATGTTTGGAAGTGTGAATGGAAGATTGTCAGGTTTTGATAGAGGAAGGGCAAGAGAAGGAGTGGCCTTGTTAGTGAGTCCGGAAGTACAGCAGTGTGTAATTGAATGGCAGGAAGGGTCATCGAGACTGATGTGGGTGAAGGCGAAATTTGAACAAGAGTTGTGGGTGTTTGTGAGTGCATATGGGCCTGGTAGTGAAAGGGATGAACAAGAGAGGGAGTCTTTCTGGAATGATGTTGATGAGTGTCTGCGGAGTTTTGGAGCAAATGTGAATGTGGTAATGATGGGAGATCTGACTGCTAGAGTGGGAAATGTAGCAGTTGAAGGTGTAGTTGGTATGCATGGTGTGCCTGGAAAAAATGAAAATGGGGAACGAATGATAAAGATGTGTGTTGAGCGAGAGATGGTGATTGGAAATACGCTGTTTGAGAAGAAAGATACTTATAAGTATACATGGGTGAGACAGGAGGGTGGAATGGTTGTGGATAAAGCATTGATGGACTATGTGGTAGGAATGTAATATGGTAGGAATGTAATAGGAAGATTGTTGGATCTGAGAGTTATGAGAGGGGAGGGTGGAAGTATGTCTGACCACTACCTGGTGGAGGGAAAGTTAAGTGTAGGTAAGAGATAGGTGAGAGCTAGGAGGGTTAGGTGTGGCAGGGAGGTTTTGAAAGTGAGTGAGTTGGATAAAAGAGAGAAAATGATAGAGTATCAGGAGAAATTGAAAGATGAGTGGAATGCAGTGAAAGATCAGGAAAATGGCAGTGTGGAGGAGGAATGGCAGTTGTTTAAGAGTGTTGTGGCTGGACATGCAGAAGAGATGTTTGGTGTGAGACGTGTGGGTGGTGATGTAAGAAAAGGAAGTGAATGGTGGTGCGAGGAAGTAAGTATGGCTGTGGCTGAGAAGAGACATGCATATGAAGTATGGTTGCAGAGGAAGGATGAGGTGTCATATGAGAGGTATAAGGAAAAGAGGAATAGGGCGAGAAGGGCTGTGTGTAATGATAAAGTGGCAGCAGATGAGAGGTGGGGTAGGCGACTGACTGAGAATTTTCAACAGAATAAGAAAATGTTCTGGAAGGAGATGAAAAGGGTGTGAAAGGGAGAGTCTGGGAAGGAAGAGCGAGTAAAAGCAGAGGATGGAAGGATGTTAATTGAGATGGATGCAGTAAGGAAGAGATGGGCAGAGTAGTTTGAGAGATTGTTAAATATAGAGGAGGAAAGGGTGGCTGAGATTGTGGCGGATGGAAGGGTGAAAGGAATAAATGTGTTGGGAGAGTTGAATGATTCTTTGATCACGAAGGAGGAAGTGGAGAAGGCAGTAAAGAAGATGAAAACAGGGAAAGCTGCAGGTATGGATGGGTGTGCTGTGGAATGCCTGAAGGGTGGTGGAGTGACTATTGTTGACTTGTTAGTAAGATTGTTGAATGTGTGCTTTGTGAAAGGTATGGTGCCAATTGACTGGGCAAGTGCTTGTGTGGTCCCGTTGTGTAAAGGCAAGGGTGATAAGTATGAATGTACTAGCTTTAGGGGTATAAGTCTGTTGAGTGTTGTAGGTAGGGTGTATGGCAGAGTGTTAATTATGAGAGTTAGAGAGGGTACAGAGGGAATTATTGGTGATGAGCAGTGTGGCTTTAGGAGAGGGAGGGGATGCGTGGATCAGGTGTTTGCTGTGAGACAAGTGTGTGAAAAGTATTTAGCGAAAGGCAAGGGTGTGTTTTGGGCATTCATGGATTTAGAGAAAGAGTATGATAGAATTGATAGGGAGGCTTTGTGGACTGTTTTAAGATTGTATGGACTTGATGGTAGGTTACTAAAAGGGGTGAAGAGTTTTTATATAAATAGTACAGCGTGTGTAAGAATGGGAAATGCTGTGAGTGATTAGTTTCCCGTGAGAGTGGGGCTGCGACAGAGATGTGTGATGTCGCCTTGGTTGTTTAATATTTATATGGATGGTGTTGTAAGGGAGGTGAATGCAAGTGTGTTATGTGGAGGTCTGAGACTGGTGAATGTTGATGGTGGAGAGTGGAATCTGAAGCAGCTGCTGTTTGCAGATGATACTGCACTGGTGGCTGATTCAGAGGAGAGATTGAGACAGTTGGTAGAGGAGTTTGGAATGGTGTGTGAAAGGAGGAAATTGAAAGTAAATGAGAATAAGAGTAAAGTGATGAAGTGTACGAGGTTGCTAGATGGTAGGGGGATGAATATAGTTTTGAATGGTGAGTTGCTTGAGGAGGTAGAGTGTTTTAAATATTTAGGGTCACATGTTGCTGTGGATGGAAGAATAGATGCAGAAGTGAAGTTTAGAATGAATGAAGTAGGTAAGGTGCTGGGAGGAATGAAAAAAGTGTTTAGATGTCGTTCGCTTAGAATGGATGTAAAGAGAAGGCTGTATGAGGGTGTTGTGGTACCGACTGCGTTATATGGGGCTGAAACATCGAATATGGGTGTAGCAGAGAGGAAAAGTTTGAATGTAATGGAGATGAGGTGTCTGAGGAGTATGTGTCGAGTGACGCGTATGGATCGAGTGAGAAATGATGAAGTGCGAAGGAGAACTAGAGTTGTTCAGGCGATGGCTGGTAGAGTTGAGCAGAGGGTGTTGCGATGGATTGGGCATATGGAGAGAATGGATAATGATCGATTGGTGAAAAAGATAACTAGATCTGATGTGAGAGGTGTAAGGCTGAGAGGGAGACCATGAATAGGATGGATGGACAGTGTGAAGAGAGTGCTGGATGCGCGAGAGATGTCTGTTGACCAAAGAAGAGTGGCTGTGCGTGACAGAAACAAATGGAGAGAAATTGTGAATGAATAAATGATGACGCAGCCCTGAGGAGATATTCTCCTGCATTTGGTCTGATCAGCTAGTCAGGTCATGTGCAGGTAAGAGGATGAGTCTATCATGACGTGGCAGGGATAAACCAGCTCTGCTGTCGGGCCCTGCTGCTGACGTCACTGATTGCACTGCGCAGTTGACCCTTGTGCGGTGTGGTGCAGTGAGGATCTGTCCCTTCTCCCCTTTGGGGTTAAGATGCGAATGAATGTGTTTGAATGGATGAGTAAATGGGGAGTGTGTCGTCCTGTCTCGGCTACCTCCCTTTCCTTGGGGGAAGCAGCCTAGGTATATAGATAGATGGATAAATAGGTTAAATAGTAATTATCATGTTCGTAATTTAATTGTTCATTGTAATAAACCGATAAATGTCTTTAAGTACCTAGTTGGTACTAGTTGAGGAGGCAGTGAGAAATCTATATTAATGTAGATAATGTCCCTTTCTAGATCTAAGGTGGACAATGGCTCAAAGGTTTATGGGTCGTCATTTCATGCCACACTGAGGGGGTTGGATATGTTACAGAATAAATGTTTGCGAATGTGTCTTGGGGCCTTGAGATGTATATGTGTAGTTCAAATGGAAGTACAGGCCAATGTGTCTTCCTTCTTTAATCGCTTTGACCACTTACTTTTATTGTACGCCATACGAACTGTAAGGAAAATTGATATCAGCAATATGGCCTGTACCCACATGCGTCACCACCACCATCTTATGCCGGGGTTCGTCGGCCACTTGCCATTCATCTCCTCTTACTGATTCAGGAGACTGGTGTGGACCTCAATGACTGTGACAGGCTGGTGTTTAAAAATTAAGCATCCTGGAAACCATCCAAGTTTGCTGTTGACGTTTCACAGCTCCTAATACCTAATACCAAGGCACTAAAGAAAAAGGTCCACTACTTATTCTATGACCTCAACATGCATTATTTGGGATCCCACCACTTGTACACCAATGGCCCCATGTCGAGTGATTGTGAGGATGCTAGGGAGTGGTCAACTGAACGTGCCTTCAGGATTTGGCTGCCAACTTATATATCTGTTTACTTCTGAACTTTTTGCCATGGATGAAGCCATAGACTAGTCTCTAAATTCTCGACATGACTCATTTGTTATATTTTCAGACTCTAAAGCAGACCTTCAGGCAACTGCTTCTTGAACTACCGATTCTAATGAGATTCAGGGCCGTATCATTAATAAATTGCATTCGTGCTGTAACTCCTTCATGCTGATCTGGGTGCCTGGTCATTGTCATATCTACGGCAATCAGCAGGCTTACTTACTTGAGAAGTCGGCTGTGGAGCTCGAGGAGGCTTGGGATGTTGCTCGTGATCAACGGTCGAGTCTATCCCTCGGAAATAAATTAATAACTCTTCTATGGCAAGGTCAGTGGACCAGACCAAATTTTTCAACTTGTAAGCCGCTTCTTGGCGACAGCGAGGGTACTCGTAAATCGTCCCAGTCGCCTGGAAGAAAAAATTCTGGCACTGTTGCGGTTGAACTATATAAGCCTCACCCACATGTTGCCGTATATTGAAAGACGATTTCCAATGCACTGTGGTATCTGTGATGCGGTGTTGTGCCTCGGTCATATCATCCAGCACTGTCGGCGATTTATTCGTGAACGAGTCACTTATAAATTTCTGAGGCGCAGCAAACGACCCATTCACCCTTTCTGGTATCTTAGTTAGTGGAGATCTTGTTATAACCGATAAATTGGTGGTTTTGTTGAGAGAGACCGGATTGATCAAAGTGTTGTGACTTTTTTATCGTACTTGGTTAAGGTTTTTATCTGTTGTGTACTTTACTTACTGTAGGACTGACAGCTGATGTATTTGAAATAGGTCCTGCTTCTGACAGTTCTAATATTCATCATGATGTTCCCTATATTAAACCATGTGCCTTACCTGACAGCCACCAATTAATGAGTGCAAGTGTGCAATATTAGAAGGCACTGGGCATTTCCAGTCGATGGTGTTCTGTTGGGAAAGGTACAACAATATTTCACTTTTTGTACATATGTAAAATGCATCTGTTTAAGTTTTCTTAATTAAGGTCGACAGTTGACATATATGGAGTAGTTTCCTGCTTATCTGGTACTCTTTCATATACAAATGTCTCCTATATTAATACATGTGCCTCGCCTGTCAGTCAGCGGGTAAATGAATCCAGGTGTGAAATGTATAGAGGCATTGGACATTTGCAGTCGATGGTGTCCTGTTGGTCGCGGTATTTTAGGTTAGAAGTGTAAGCAGTGTGACTATTAGGTTTAGCAATTTGTGCCTTCAGGTGTTAATGTAGATTTTGCTAATTTTTGGACAGGTTAGGTGTGTTAGAATGTTAGCTTAGGTTATTTTTTGTTCTCTTTGACGTTAGTGTTAAATTATTCGCACATCGAAATGAAATAAATAATAAATATACAGTTAAAAAGTAAAAACAGTAAAAATAAGAGAATAATAAAACAAAATAATAAATTGGCTTAATGACCAGAGTCTTAGGCACAATGCTCAGTAACCATTAAAAAAAAAAAAATCTTTTCGTTTAGAACATTTAAGTGCATTTTTTGGCTCACACAATTTCGCGCAACGAGGTTTTGTTTGGTCTTTATTTTATGTTATTTCTTATATATCACTGATGATGATATAATGATGTCGAAACGTCTGAAATAAAGATGCTAATTACATCAACGTTCGTTGCTCTTTCCCTGCTGAAGTTGAGGTTCCCTACGAATTCCTCCACTACCAGATGTTACCAGAAAGAGCGTCTAGGCTGAAAACAACCGATTGGTGGAACAAGAACACTTTATAAATCATATAACTGCCCAGAAGGAATGAAAAGACGAACAGTATTGCCTATTACTTTCTATTATTGAGAGAATAAAAAAAAATTGAAAAATCGTGCCTATGAAAACATTCATCCGCCTATGTAGCATATCTAACACCTATTCTTACCTTGTTGCAAAGCGACTTTGATGCTGCTAAATGTGCTGCTGTGTCGTGATGACCTGATAGAAATACAAGAACACAACTCCAGCAGTGCCACCACCCCTAGCAGAGATACCAGGGCAGCTATCCAGACCATAGGTCCTAAGGGCAGCAAGAAGCCCCAGGGATCCACCTCAGGGTCACTACGGCCAACCATGAGTCTGCCATACATGATGTTCACGGGGAAGGTAAAATCAATGGCCTCGGCCCTCTGTGCTGTGATACCGTATAACCCAACACTAATATCTGCCTCCTGTGGAGAGAATGCATTTCTCCATGATATATTATAAAATATTTATGTTTTCAAGAAATCGAACGTAACTTCTTTAGTACTCATAGCACTCGGTAACCAGCAAACAGTATCGATACTCCATAGCAAACAGCAGCAATATCAATATTTTGGTATTGATAGGCCCAACATCAGTATCAAAATCTATATTAATGTTATCAGTTTGAATTGATAGGATGTGAGCATTTGGAGGCATAACACAAAAATGCAGTTTCTTCAATCCCTTTCACATACTATGTAATGGGTATTTGTTGATACTGAGCTGGTGTTTACCTGCCACTCATGCATACAGTAACTGCTGTAACCCAAGGACGAGATAAAAGATTACATTCTGTTATATATAAGGCAATATTTATTTTGCTTAGGGAGAGACTTTTCGAAATAGGGGGGTTATCTAAAGCCTTCATGAACCTCTTCAGTTGTGGGGCTTTCCAGAACTGGTATTGGCAGGAATATATTTAATAATTAATTTGGAATGGGGTTCGGGTTAAAGAACCGAAACGATGTAACCTCTTCAATATGATAACGTGTATGCTATATATGTTTATATATTTTTACTCTTGTCAGGCAATTTCTTTCATCTTATTAAAACCCTCTGGTAGTACCGGTGTTAATGAAGACTGTGCCTAACCCTTCCTGTTCAAAATATGACACCTTATCATGGTAAAATACTTAACAACGACAACGGACATTAAAATGTCATTGTTGAAGAAAAATATTGTATTATCACGATATATAGGCAGAACATAGAATGTTATATAGGTATATTTTATTTCAGGCTAAAGTGTCATCTTTCGTCCTGGAAATAAGTGTTGTAGGCAACTTGGTGAGAGCTGGAGCAATGGAAATAAACTTGCTCATATCGCTGGCACACTTAGGAACTGTACTGAGGTATATATATACCAGTTTACTCGGCTGAAGCAGTTTCTAAGAATTATTCGCTATTGTTTACAACTCTGACTATTTTGGTTCACTTAAAGAAAGTCGTCTTGTGGTACTCTGAGTAAATTCATAATGTCTTCATGGATGGTAAAAAAAATTAAATAAATTAAAACAGTTCAACCATTATCTGTATTTATTGGGATTTCAAGTCTTGCCAAATATACTGGTAATCAATTCCGCGGCTAGTTAGGTTATGATAGTTCTTAGTATATAGAGGAATCTGTACTACCGTCCACTCAGTAATTGCTTTTATACGCACTGACCTCTCTGTTCAACATTCCTATCATGCCTGTCCAGGACCCATTCTTCAGTTTTGTTCCCCAAGCACCATCAGGCGGCCGTATGTAGTCAATCCTGAAACATTAAAATCATCATCAATGGATACATACAATACACTGCATACTGTAACGCACAGGCAAGTGCTAAAGAATTATTCATCTCGTCTCAGCTCATAATCTAATCCTTTATTACTCCATCAGTAGCATTCTGTAGGGGAACTGGTTTAGGCTACTCTTTCCTGACATTTAGGTTAAACGTGACCAGTTACCCACCCTTGAATTGTATGATGTGCCTAATATACCTGAAATACCCATCAGACTTCAAATTGTTTTGGGCAACATCGGGTTGAAGTGCCAAACCCAATCGACCATCAGGTATCTACTGTTGGTTAAGTGGTTACAAGTTATAATGATTTATCATAAACTATACTGTAATCAGTAGTATTGCAACGGATAAACTCATTATAAAAATAAAAACATCATGAGCCACCATGATCTGGCTATGACTGATACGTGAATAAGCAAACAGCCCATTTCACTGTGACCGGAATATTTATTAGAGGAGACTTGCACCGATAAAAACAATCATGTACCTACCCTTCATGGTGTCTGACCATGTCCCTGATACAGCCTTTACCATGCAATATGGATACAGTGTTAAGTCACACAACACAGACGATAGAGCATAAATGAGGAAAAACATAAACACCTACCTTTACTTACAATAATTTCCACAAATGAAAGAAATAAATGACATAAAATGAAAGAAGTTCTTCTGCACTAACAAACAAAAAACAACAAATGGTAAGTACAATAATGCAAAATGCACATATTTAACCGAATAGAAATCAACTGAAGATACAACCAAAGCCTGCTTTTACTTTGGTTTGGTCACGTGACCTCATATGCCTTGTTTCCAATCATGTTCAAGTTAGGAGTGACGGTACTTGTTAATTGCAACACACTTCCCAACCTCCTGGTGCCGCTCTGTCTCCTCTGCTACACATCCACGCGATATTGTGATAACAGCTACCATACGTAACAATCCCAAGACATGTTCAGCAAACTTTAGCCATCTGTCAGCGATTCAGACTCCTCACTGACTCCCTTTAATATCTTTTTGCTACTGTGTTGCATCTCTCTGTATCTCTACTATCGCAGTTCAATGTTCACTGCTCACCCCATCTCGTCTCGTTGTATCCCCCCCTTCTTCATGGTTGACGTCCTTCTGGCAATGTCCACTCACCGTTTTTCTGCCCAGTCCTCAAATGGTAAGGGTTAACAAAAAGATTAAGGGCTCATTTACACGATGGGTGGACGGAAGTGGTGTTCGAGCACGGAGCAAATTACTTAACAATTCCGAAGCATGGTAGTTAGAAAAGCTGTAAACCCTGCGGAAACAGCATCATCTACAAGATCAGTATCAACGCTCGTGTCATTACCATACTGCACCACTATGGTTTGCCAGGTGATCATGTAAACTAGACCATAACCCTTGAAATACGCAACTTTGTTTTACTGGCTCCCATATGTCTCTTGGCGAAAAAAGAATGCAACTAGTATTAGAAGGAGTTGCCAGTTGGGGGGAATGGAGCAGTTTCCGTTTTTCTTCGAGCGAAAACCTAGGTATGTACTACCGTAGAATATTGATGTTCATCCAGACTCTGACTTATTTTTGAACAGACACGGCTACACAGCATGGAGGAGACCAAGTTTCTTGGCTTTATGTTTGGCTGCTGGCTGACTTGGGAGTTGCATTTGAAATTTATAAGTGTTTGTATGTGGTTAATGAAATCGTTGAAAGTACTGTCCCACACCTCGTGGGGTGCTGGCCAGAAACCATTCCTTCATCAATCTATATCACGTAGCAATGGGATAAAAACTTGCTTATGGTTGTGAAATGTATTCCTCTGCTGCTGTATTGCAGCTTTGTGTCCTTGATCCTGTGCATCACGCTGGTTTTGCAAACTGAATCCTGCTGATTTCAAGTGGAAGCCTGTTGTTGGAGGCTTTTGTGCCTCCCTTAGAGTTGCAGCATAAGTCTTTAATCATTCGTTGCTGGAACACTGTGAGACATCTCCCAGAATCACATCACGGCTATTTGTGTGGTAACCCTCCTTTTTTGAGTATTATAATTTTCATCCTTGCAGTCCACATCCCTATACTTATAGGGTCAGGGAGATCATTGTGTACTGGGGTCTCTAAGCAGTGCCTGTCCATGCCCTAAGAATCGTTCAATGGTTCCTTCCTGAGGTGCAGGACTCCTGAGATTTTGAAGGCAATAAGTCATGCGAAGATGTGTAATGGATGCAAGAGCTTATAGAGGGGGAGTGCACTTTCTGACCACTGTTTGGTGGTGGCCAGAATCAAGATCCAAGTACGATAGAGAAATAGAAGAACGGAAGGACGGGAGGAAGGAGTAGTTGCAAGGAGAGTGGAAAGGTTACAAGAGAGTGAGAACAAGGCGGAATATAAGAAAGAAGTGGAGGAACGATTGGGTAAATAAGAACTGGAGCAGATGGGGGACGTGGAAGGTGTGTGCAAGACATTCACAGAAGAAATATGTGCAGCATGTGGTGTGGTGTGTGCGGTGAAGAGAAGACGGAGGGGGGGTGCAAGAAACAGCGTGGTGGACTGAAGAGGTGAGACAGGCTGTGGCACAAAAGAAGAAAGCATACAATGAATAGATGAGAAATAGGGGCGTAGAAGTTGAGAGGCGGAAAATAATTATATGCAGAAAGGAAGAGAGAGGTGAAAAGATTAGTAAAAGAGAGTAAGAAGAGGGTGGATGAGGAAATTGAAAGGAATTTGAGTGTAAAGTGGAGGGACTGTAAAAAAATGTTCTGGAAGGACGTGAAGAGAGTAAGTGTAGTGGACAATCAAATGTCGATGTTGTCGTGACACTCCTTTATTACCGCAGCCCAGCTCGTACAATTGATACACAAGTCTACGCTGCTTGAGGGCTGGAGGTCGTCTGCCTGCCTCGGTCTCGCTGGCCGTCCCTCCTCACCTCCCTCTAACTGCACCCCCCCCAAACCATTGACGTCACAGAGGCATAAACAAGCTGTTCAACACCCTCGCACACACACACACGCACACACCACTGACAAATACATAGATAACATAACATTGACAAATACATACCACTGACAAAAATATAGATAATATGACATTGAAATATACATAGATAACATGACATTACAGTAAGACAGGGTGGTAGTGAAGTTAGCAGGGGAGTGAAAGATAAAAATGGTAGATTACTAGTGGAGAAGGGAAAAAAAATTGGGCAGATGGAGAGAACTCTTTAAGGAATTGTTGAACATAGAGGATGGAAGTAATGCGAGTATAAGTGGCTGGGGAATGGCTGGGAGAAGGAGGGAGGTGAGAAGACAGGCAGAAATCAGTGGGATAGAAGTTGTGGAAGCAATGAAGAAAGTCAAATTGAGGAAAGCCCCAGGAATTGATGGAGTGTGTGGTGAAATGCTGAAACATAGGGAAGAGATAGTGGTAGAATGGATGTGGAAGATGTGCAGATTGGCCTGGGAGGAAGGTAGAGTCCCGGAGGATTGGAAGTCAGGTATAATTATTCCCTTGTACGAAGGAAAAGGGGAAAAAGAAGCGTATGGTAATCATAGGGGCATTTGTCTTCTTTGTGTAATAGGAAAAGTGTATGGTAGGATACTTATTGGCAGAGTTAGGGAAATAATAGAGGAATTAGTTGGAGCAAAACAGGAAGGCTTTAGGAAGGGTAGAGGTTGTGTATATCAGATATTCATTCTTAGATCGTTAGTGGAAATGTTTCTAGAGAAGGGAAAGAAGTTGTATGCAGCTTTCATGGATCTGGAGAAAGCATATGACAGGGTGGATAGACAAGGATTGTGGAAAGTATTAAGTATATAATTATGGAGTAGATGGGAAGTTGTTGAATGCTGTGAAGAGTATGCATGATGGTGCTAAGGCTGCAGTGCAGGTGGATGGTGAACTAAGTGAATTTTTTCCTTTGAAGGTTGGGTTGAAACAGGGATGTCTTATATCTCCATGGTTGTTCAATCTGT
Organism: Coenobita brevimanus; assembly: GCF_032717465.1. Taxonomy (NCBI): domain Eukaryota; kingdom Metazoa; phylum Arthropoda; class Malacostraca; order Decapoda; family Coenobitidae; genus Coenobita; species Coenobita brevimanus. The sequence continues at coordinate 7,820,974 of NC_136993.1, read as the reverse complement.
ACATGGATGGGGTAATGAAAGGGGTACAAGGTAGGGCAGTGGATGTTGGAGTGGCCGTGGTGAGAGAAGGCAGTGCTTGGAAACTCCTGTACTGTTGTTTGCAGATGATACTGTGTTGTTGAGATGCAAGGCTTGGTGGATGAGTTTGGGCGAGTGTGTAAGAAACGGAATCTAAAGGTGAATGTAGGGAAGAGTAAAGTGATGGTGTTTGAGATAGGTGAAGTCATTGAATGTACAGTGAAGTTGGATGATGAGGAAATGGAAAATGTGAGTACGTTTAAGTACTTGGGTAGTGTGATGAGTAAGGATGGGAGTTTGGAGGGTGAAGTGCTTGAAAATGTACATCAAGGAAGAAAGGTTGCTGGTTCCTTGAAACCAGTGATAAGAAACAGGGAAGTGTGCATGGAAGTGAAAAAGTTAATACATGACAGTATTGTGATACCAACTCTAACGTATGGAAGTGAAGCTTGGACTTTGTTGGAAGGACAAAAGTCAAGAGTGAGAGCAGTGGAAATGAGTTATTTAAGAGGAGCCTGTGGAGTCACATGGAGAGAGACTGACAAATGAGGATGTGAAGAAGCGTTGTGGCGTGGATGTGGATGTGATGGGAAGCGTTTGGAGGAACTCACTGAGGTGGTTTGGCCATGTGGAGAGGATGGAGAGTGAAAGACTGATGAGGAGAGCGTATGTGAGTGAGGTGGAGGAGTGGAGAGGGAGGGGGAGGCCGAGGATGAGATGGAGGGATGGAGTGGAGAGGTATATGAGACGTGGAGGCGATTTGTTTGAGGCCACTCCGTAGAGGATTGAGGCATTTGGCAATAGATAGACAGATAGAAGTCATTAGGTTCTTCATATGTTTTTCAGAAGTTTTTTTTCTGGAACATTCATCAATCCTAGAGGCACAGTTCCTAAGTGCAAAAACGGTTCGAAGTCACTCAGTGGTGTTAGGTTTGGGGCAGTGTTCTCAAATTATGTGAGGGAAGGAAGTGTTCTTCTGGATACTTATATTTTTTACTGCAGAACTGTCTCGTATTATTTTAACTTTTAACCCAACAACTGCTGCATTAGGTTTCCTGGTCTATCCCCTATGTGAAAAAAAAAAAAAAAAAAACAGGAAATATTTTTTAACGAAATTAATTTTTGCTCATATGGAATGAAAGAGCGCATGGAAAAACAGAGGGACACAGACACGTATATATATATATATGGAATGAAAGAGCGCATGGAAAAACAGGGGGACACAGACACGTGTATATATATATATATATATATATATATATATATATATATATATATATATATATATATATATATATATATATATATTGTTACGGAACAGAGAGATAATGAACACTTCAAGTGAGAATACTAATATCACAACTGTCCCGCAAAGTTCCAGGTTCAAAACAAAGAGTTAGGTAAAATTACAAGTTAAAGTTTAATGCTCAAACTAACAACTAAACATTCAGGACTCATAAGGATAATGCAATGGTAAAACAGGTTACATATATGGTTAACTGCAATAGCCTCTATTAACATGAATTTAGCAAGAGCAAATTTATCTAAGTCAGCCCTGATAAATGAGAGAACCTAATAATGCTCAGTTAAAGTAAGATATAATATTATTACAGATACAAAATATTTCACACACACCGCAACTCAGCCAGGAGACAGGGCGTGTGTGCTGGGCATTCCCCAGGCCCTGTCTTCCCCCTTACCTTTACTCAAGACAACCACCAGCAACCGGGCTACAGCAAGGCCCGGTCTCCTCGAATTGAGGAGAGAATCATCAACAACAACAACAAAATATTACTAATACTGGCTGACATTGAAAACTCTACATGAATCACAAAAACCTCACCAGGCCTACGAATTATTGCCTTAGGTTATACAGTACAAGAAAAATGGTAACAACACTTATACTCAAATTATACAGCAGCTAGATGGCTGGAGACTTCCTGAGCACTCACAAAAATAATAATACACTATACAGGGGAGGACAGAGATGTGGACAAAATGAGGAGTAGATCTAAGTGGCAACTAATGCAGAGACAGCTCATTATATAGGGGCCGGCAGAGCTTGATTCAACTTGCAAGAAGGACGCGCAAATGAAGGCACAAAGGACGAAGAGACTCCTGCTCTGAACAACAGAAAGAACGACTTACTCTACTATAAGGGGGAGAAGAGGGGAATGAGGTAGAACACGCAAGCCTGGTCACTATGGAAGCCACGTGGCGAATCGTGATCAAACATGCAGCATACTGTACATTAGAATTATACAAAGGATGATGAAATCATAGGCTATGTAACAATATATATATATAGAGAGAGAGAGAGAGAGAATATATATATAGATATATATATATATATATATATATATATATATATATATATATATATAGAGAGAGAGAGAGAGAGAGAGAGAGAGAGAGAGAGAGAGAGTAATATATATATATATATGCCGGTATATACACAAGTGCTCGTGGGTCCTTGAGGCCCCTCGCTCTACTCCTGGGCCCAGATTCTACAAACCGTCATAGCTAAGTCCGTCGTACATATCTAAACAAAATGGCGCATTTTAGACATAACTCCGTCAGAAACTCGTATGGTCGACCATAAACTCCTATGGACGACCATAATAAGACGCGCGATGGTATGTTCGGGTTCACCCTGTCTTAACGCCGCCTATGACCGTCAGAAGTGTGTCAACATGGCCGCACCACAGCAAGCAGATCCCCAGCCGAGGAATATTTTCCGAAGAAGGGACGTGCTTAACGAGCTCAGTGATGCTGAGCTTATCAAGCAGATACCGGCTAGACAGGGACGGTATTTTGTATGTCACCAATCTTGTGAGAGACGCCTTATCGAGTGACACCAAGAGGAGAAACCCACTCACCCCGGAGCTTAAGGTCATCATAACACTACGTTATCTTGCTACCGGAAAAATGCAAATGTGCAGTTTAGTTAGGTTTAGCAGACATTACCTGTTGGAAATTGACAAACTGAACCAATCACATCACATACCCATTATATACAGAGTTTGGGCTTTACAGTACTTGTAGGGCTAGCCCCAGCAGGTTAGGTTAATTATGGACGTCTAAAAAATATTAAATAATAAATAATTAAATATAATAAAATAATAATAATGGGATAGGTAAAGTTTAGACTGGTCGAAAAATAATACTTTAGGTTAAGGTTAGTGTAAAAAATATGAAAATATTAAATAAACCAGAAACATTATAGAAATATATAACTCAACCTAACCCAGATGAACTGGTTATTGTCCCATTGCTGTTCATAGCAATGAACAATTTCTTTAACTTTCTTTGGACTTAAGAAAATATTTGTAATGTAGGTTAAGTATATTATAATAAATAATGATATGAATAAAAATATATATATATATATATATATATATATATATATATATATATATAATAAAATTTAACCTAACCATGTTTAGCCTAGCCAACAAAAAAATACTAATATGAAATTAGATGAAATTAATAAGGTAGGTTAAGTTTACACTAGTCAGACAGTGTTTTTGGTTACACACTTTTCAACGGGAATACGTTTCAGCGCATTTTCTCACAAACGAATTCCTATTTTACCTTGTCTAACTTCCCCAAAAGTCGTAATATGAAGTTAAAACAATTTAAATCCAAGAAAATAATGCCAAGAACCTATTTTATTCCATAAATTTAAAGTTGACAAATTGTGAGCGGTGCGTTCTAGCAGCTGACGGTGTTGTTGGATTAGTGAGGTATGGCCGACGACTTCCGACGGCCATAAGACTGACTGTCATAAATTTGCTTAGCTATGACGGTTAGCTAGGGTCGACCATAAGCACTATGCAGAATACAGGCCCACGCAGAGTAGGGTGGATCGAAGATGGGGGAGGTTTAACTTTTTGGGGAATTTCAAATTGTAATAGCGTGGAAAATACGTACTATGCTAAGACATTTAATGTCCTAAAATTTTATTGACCTGTATTAATATTATCAGGTGCCCCAAATCCATTATATCTTTTCCTATTTTTCACCATAAGAGAAAATTTCCACATTTTTTTAATGTCTTTAGTGTCAAACAATATCTCTAACCAGTATAATAGTAAGTGTAATTTAACAGTACTTAACCTTCCCTCATTGATTTTCTAAGGTACACAGCTCTCTGTTCATCTTAAATATAATTAAGATTATCCAGAGCTCACCACGAGTAGGTGGCTGTGTCGAGCTCCACCCATGCCCATCCCAGTCACCCAACCTTGAGCATGATACTATAGACTGATTACATTAGGCTGTCCTTACATTTGGTAGTCAGCTTTACTCTCAAAAGAAGGTATCTTTGCCCGTGACTGAAGTCTAGACTTAATATATCCATTTCGTACATCAGACCCACAGACCTTCAATGATGCGTTAGTCACGTCTTTGATCATCCTCTCCATTGCTTGAGTATGGCAAGGGAATTTCTCAAATGTTATTTTACTCTTGTGAACAATGTGGTATTCAATAACTTCTTCTGTCATATGCTTTGTTATTGGGGGTTCAGTGATTTTGACTCCTTGCCAGTCAATCAATTCAGTGTACTTCTTGGCATCACAATTAAGAGGAGGTATCTTAAAATATCTCACATTTTTGCCTTTATCAGTCTGTCTTGCTTTCTTTATCCTCCTCCAAGCTAATTCTCATATTCCACTGCTCTTATCATCAATCATTGACACTAGAATGTTTTCTGGATGGGTAAAAAATGCATTTCTTTGAATTACTGGATAAACCACATCAGATACTTCTTTACCTAGTGTTCTTGTAAGTTCAACTGTCTTGAATTCGTGCTTTGGGCCATTTACATATGAGGAACTACATTTAATTGAGAGCCACATTGGTACATAAACTCTCATTATGTAACAGACAATGCTTTGGAAGTTCTTGGAGAGATTCTCAGTAGAAATGTACAGTCGAAGTAGGCGATTGGCTGTAGGTACCCGACGAGAATGGGCCATCTTTTCTGGATTACGTTGAGCTAGATCTGGTGGACAGAATCCTTTGGTGATTGCTTGGTGAATTTCAAATAAGTACTTTTGGTCTGTACTAAGATCTTTGTAGTCTACAGTTGGCACTTCAGCTTGAATTTTTTTCAAATTTTACTAATGGTTTGTTCTCACAGCTCTGTAGTTGTTTGTCAATGGGGCCAGTGAATCCATGAGGGCCAGATGTTTTCCCATCAAGGTATTCCACTAAATGACGAAGTGGCAGCTCATTAGTGTGAAGTTTGCAAATGAAGTGATGAACTGGTCTATTAAGTTTCACCTCAATCAACCTTATAGCTCCTCCCTTTTCTCCTGTGTTGACTGCGGTGCCATCACTTCCAATTACAATAAGCTCCTTCATATCAGTTTTATTTTCTTCAGAAAAGTCAAACAAACCTTTGCTTATTGCCTCTGCTGAGCCAGATTTCACACTGTAATGCCCTATGTATTGTGATCCAGGTACTTGCACTAGAGTTATGTATTCTTCAAGTACCTTTTTCCTGTAACATTTTGTCCCCTTCTTTTCTTCGGTTATTGTCAGATCCTTCCGGCCATCTAAATAAATGCCTCTAACAGTTGTTGATTCTTTATCTTTCAGAAATGAAGATCTCTTCTTCTGCCTCGCTCTTCTAACTTTGTTTCTGTCTACAACTTAAGATGTATCTTGGCTGGACACAACTCTTAGATCTTGCATAAGAGAACTTGCAATAAGTGCTGCAGCTCGGTCCGATACACCAACACGATCACAAGCAGTAGCAAGTGTTGGTAGATGTCTAATTTTCTTTTTCTTTGGGGTGCTTGTATCCTTTTGTTTAAGCAATCTCTTACAACTTGATGGTCCAGGTCCGGAATATGTCTCATCTTCGTTTATGTTATCATACATGCTTTCATCATCAGTTGACAAGTCTTGCTCTTCTATGTTTGTGACCATTTCTACACGATCACTTTGGAGTAACAGGTCTTGTTGTCTTTGCTTTCTTAACATTCTTGCAGCTAATTTCTTAGATAATTTCCAATCCACACCACCAATGGCCATTTTCTTCTCACTTCTCTGATCTAATAGGAAATCGTGCTCTTCTTTTGGAATTCTTTCTTTTGGGCATGAACAGTTTGATGGTAATTTGCACTTGCAGGCTGCAGTATCAAATAGTTTTCTTTGCGATTCAGTCTTGAATGCTTCAACTTTTTCACGGTAAGCTTTACAGTCTTTTCTGCCTTTCAGGGGTTTTAGGATGTTGTGATATTTTCCATGGTAATTTTTCAGCATTCCTTCAATTCTCTTATCTGACACAGTTGGGATAGAAGCAGTTTTCCAAATAGTTCTTAGCTTTTCAACAACATGTTTTGCAAATCTGACACTGCTGGGTCCTTGTTTGTCTCTCGTTTTAAATTCTTTTTCACAAATAGGTAATATTTCATAACACTTTCATATGTTGGTAACTGACGATGCAATAGATCTTCCCCAAACCCAAAAATAGGGAAACTGTCTGATAGTCTAGTTTGCTGTTTTTTTAGCCATTTTATTGTTTCCAAATCTGTAAAGAAAGATGTTTGCCTTTTAATTATAAATTCTTCATCTTATCAACACAAACACATAAGACCAGCCAGCTATACATCACGACCAAGCTTCAACTATGGACTATGGAGTATGGACTGAGTGAAGCTTAGCACTGACTCCCGGGACCCGGAGTTACACTCATTGGGGTGTCGTACCCTTTCATAACGATGCAATCATACAGCCCAATGTAAGTTTTCAGAGAAACTGGCACTTTTTTAGCAATAACTTGTGTATTTAATTCCATTTTAAGTATTTTAGATATAATTTGGTTTTGCTGTAATAATTATTAAAAATTTAGAGAAAAAGTGATTTTATACGTATTTTCTAGATTTTTGATGAGCTTGGGGCACCTGAAGATATATACCTATCAAAGAAAAAATTTTCCTAGTTAAAAGTAACGTCATCCCCCATGTTTTCCACACTATTACAATGAAATTATATAAAACAAAAATTTTTGATCCACCCTACTGCAGAGGGCTCTCGCGATTATGTGCTGTTCTAGTGTAAAGTTGTCACTTGGTTTTTTTGCAGCTAACTAATTGATCCTGTTATTTGCAGCTTCGGGAATGGAACCCAAGTTGTCCGAATGAAAGTCCGAAGGACACACACAGACACACGGCTACTGCTACAGTATATTATATATATATATATATATATATATATATATATATATATATATATATATATATATATAAAGTTCAATATTTATCTTAGTTCAGCCGTGAAGTAATGAGGTTGGGCATCTGACCTCTCACCTATATACCAGTAACAGAAAAGTTCGGAGGATTCGTGAGTGGTGGCGGGACACACAGGAGGTGACGGAAATACAGTGAGCTTCCAATAATCCGGGATCCAATGGTTCTGAAACCCGATGGTTCGGAATTTTTCAGCCCAGGGTCATTTTTAGCTTTTTGGGGTAAAAAATCGATGAAAAATCGAAATATATTGAAAAATAGCCGAAACTGGTGCGCCAAACTATCCAAGTCCACATCTATGCTGACATTCGGGAGTGCCTGGATGTTATTTTTTTGGCGTGTGTTTTTTGGGTGTGTTTCTTGAGTGTGTTTTGAACATTTTCAGGTACCTGTCAGATAGTCTGGAAAATCTGATAATCCGGAAGGTCTGTGGTCTACTACATTCCGGATTAAAGAACTTTTACTGTAGTTCTGTTGAGATGCCAAATGGCATTAGAAACACGCCCATTTAAAAATCTTGGTGATATTATGTATGTCTCATCTACACGTTTTCCATCATTAGAAATATGTAGTAGAAACTGAGTTAAATTGATTTTAGCATACAATGAAGGTTCATTTAACATTTTTCATGAGTTTTAGAATGCCTATTTGGCCCTTAAGTGTTTTCACTCAGCTCATCACTTGGTACTACCTGTTCTCGAATGGCTTCTCCTGATCTATTTATCTGATTAATGATTTTACTTTATTACTTTCTCTTTCAGGTTATTAAAACTGGTAGCTTATAGGTAAAGTATTATAGAATATAAATTTTCCTTTTAACCCATGGATTCCGAGCCACAGCTGAGGGTGGGTAGTGTTACATTGTGAGCCACAGCTCAAGTTGTGCTGGTAGTGCATCACCGTTAACTACTTGACCCCTACGCAAACTTACGCATAGCGCTGTGCTAAGACGGAGAGAGGGATATTTTTTTTCTTTTCACGTGATGATTCCCTGGATGTTTATCTTCAAGTTTATAGTAAACAAAACCAAAAAAATTGTTTTGTTTATAATTTATTTTTTCACTACTCGCCTAGGAAAACTTACCCATGGCTCTACACAAAGAGGAAGAGAGAGAGATTATTTATTTATTTCTATCAGATGATGCCCTGGATGTTTATCTTCATGTTTTAATAAACAAAAGTAAAAATAATTTTTTTTTCTTCATTTTTTGCGCACCATGGGGTGAAAAAAAAAAAAAAAGGTAATTGCGCAATCCACGGGTTAAGTCTTTCCTAAGAAATTTCCATCTCAATTCTTTAATGCTGCATGGTGGTCCTTCTCACTTTTTCCTGCCAGTTTTAACTGGAGAGTTTGAAAACAGGGCGAGCTTTCTTGCTTTACTAACCTAATCGTTCAGCATGTAGAACTGGATCTGGTATTTATAGTCTACTCCGTAACAAGCAGCCTCGAAAGGATCATTAGGTCTGATGCTGTCTGCTTGCCTTTGTGTTCCTTTGTAAAGTAATTTAGTCCAGCTTTGTTGAGTTCTTGGACATGTTTTTTGTGGACAGCAATGAAAGGACAGATACATTAGCTAATGCCGCATCTTCTCGATGAACCTCTGCATATTACTCACTTTCTGCTCCTGATATGACACCTTCCTTGAATGATACAGTTATCTGTTGGCAAAGACGATGGGATGCTGTTATTAATTGTAAACATTAAAGATTTCTCAGACAGTGCTATCATTGAGGGTTCTCCCTTCCATGCATCAGTGATTAGAGGTTGATAGAGGTCTCTATAGCCTGGCTATGCACTGGGCACCCCAGCTTCCACACTGGTTCCTAATGTTTGCTGGAACTCAGCCGTATTGAGATAAGTGCCTAGCTCTGCTTAGTGTTCGGCACTTGCTGTTCGAGTGTCCGAGTATGAGAAACCTGCGTCACAGGTTTCTCCATCGGCATTGGAGAGCAGATGGTGATTACTGTCTGTCTTAAATGCTAGGAGGAACCTCTGGCTATCTGGTTGGCATTTTTTTTATTTACCGAAGTAAGCAGATCTCCTCCACCTTTTATAGTTATTATTTTTTTATTTTACTGTTCTTATTTATCCTTGAAAATAGATGTTTTCTTCTTGTATGCAGGTTATAACGATTTTTCAGCATCATATTACAGAGTCGTTATTTAATAAGTTATTATTTAATAATTAACTTCGTTCCTCATTAACCATACCCCACAGTCTATTGTAATAAGGAGATTTTTGGGGGAGGGGGGAGCAGACATAAATTGAATTTGTGGACACAGTATTTACATTAGAGGAGTGAAAACCCACTGAACAACTTTAAGCCAAATCTGTCATGCGCTACAGCCTACCTAGTTTAGCACCTATTACAAATTTATGTAATGGCTACCCCTAAAGACCGCAAATCGTTGACCCTGCTTTCCCTAGAAACCGGAAAATTTTCCCGATTTTTCAGCTCTCACCAGTGTAAAATGTTTTCTCATAGATTACAAGAGCTTGAATTAACATACAAGAAAATGCAAAACTTAGTCCCATAGGCATGATGGTTACTGCACAGTCGACCACCAAAAAATAAAATAGAATAAAATAAAATAAAAGCTGCCTCTCGCATTGGAGTGAAAATAAGGATATTTCGGAAAAATGCATATTTTTCGCCAAATAAACTTACCAGAGACTCACCAAAAGCAATATAGAATCTTGTGGCCATGGCGCATGAAACAAGTCACGGGAATGTGCATAAATGAGAAAAAACAAACAAGAAAAGGGGTAAAAATCCCTTTTCCTGCAAGGCATATATATATATATATATATATATATATATATATATATATATATACATATATATATATATATATATATATATATATATATATATATATATATATATATATATATATATATATATATATATATCAGTAAAGAATATTTATACTATATATAGAAATGTATAAACGAAGGAAAAACAATGTGATAAATATTAACTACACAATATATCAAAAATTCTACCTTCCTACATCTCTCGAGCCATAATAAATATGGGTAATTCACACTTCCGACCCATAATCTCCCTTTTCACTATCCCAGGGCTTATTAGGATTTCTGGTGCCAGTGTGGGTGTGATTCTGGGTATCACGGCTATTACTAACAAATGGGTGTATTGGGTGGGTAGGTGGGAGGGTGTAGATAGGCGTTCGCAATGGTGTCCGGGTTTGTTTGCTAGCGGTCTTGTGACATGCATCACACGCTTCCACCACTTTCACCACTGTTCATGTCTGGCCTTCTCTCGTACTTTTTACTTTTACACTTTTCTTACATTTTACGTATTCCGAATCTTTATCATTATGTTTCTCTACTTCCCACACTGTATTTTCTGAATTCTTACTGTGTATCATTCTATGTTTTTCACTCACTTCTTATTTCTATTGTAAACTGGTCTTACATTTTACTTATTCTAATTTTTTGTCACTATATGTACTATTTGTCGTTCTAGATATCTCAGAAGTTTTGGTAAGTGTGATACTCCACGAAGCAGGGCAGGCACTGTGAAGCTTTGCACTCATTCCATATGAGTGAAGTCGACATCTTGCTCTTATTACGAGTTGTCTTAGACTAAACAACACACAGACTCTGGCCATGTGATCGTTGCCGGTGCCGTACTTGTGCAGTCAGAGGGATGTAAGTGACGTGTCGAGCAATGTACTCTTTCGCTAGGAGGCGGTCAGGTTGCAAAGCAACAGGATGCACGACCTGCTTCTACTCGCTCCAGTAAGACATGCCTTTCAAGCAGCTGGATGACTAAGTCGTGAACAAAATTTCGTAGTGTGACTTTATTTGTGTGTGTGGACCTTGTAATATATGTAAGAGTTAAGCACAGCCACATCCACCAAGAGGATGAATAGATGTTTGTACAACTTCACTGTCTTCCTGACACATTCCACTTGTCCAATCACTTTTGTCCATGAGACGCATGTTCGCTTTATACTCTAGGATCAGGTCAGCCTACCTGATATTTTCACCTTGCATGTTCATTACCTCACTGTCCACCAGTCGTCCATTATGCAAAGTGGACAAAGTTGTCAAACTTCACTTGTCCTTCCACTCAAGAACCAGCACACTTCCAAACCTTATTTGACAAATTAACTCTGTCACTGCTTTTTGGGGCAGTGTCGGCATCTTCTTTCGGTGTTCAAGCACTGTGCCACATGAACCAGTTTTCAAGGTTTAGCATATGACTCTTACCCATTTTTTTTTATGCGAGGAAGAAGGAACCAAAGGCTGTAGGCCACAAAACGTTCCTTAAAAAAAAAAAAAAAAATAAGACAATACGAAAGAGTCAAATTCAAGATCCATTCATTTCGAGATGCCTGGACACATTGCATTTGAAAGACTGGAGATCATAAGAAGTTGGAAATACAAAGGGAGACAGATCCAGAGTTGACCTGCTGCATAAATGAAGGACTGGGAGTAACGGTTAACACTTGCATTAGAGAGTTTGACAGAAAAGGGATGAGAGTTTGTTGCTAGATGGGTGCTATGTGCCAGTCATAAAGGTGGAGGGATGCAAGCAGACAGTTCAGAGGAACAGTGACCATTGAAGCAGCGACAGAAAAAAAGATAAAGAGGTAACAGTGCGGCAAAGAGACAGAGGTTGAAGGGAGCCAGTAAGAGAAGAGTTGATGAGACGAATAGCCACTGACTCCACCCTATTGAGAAGAGCTGTATGTGGAGCACCTCTCCATACATGAGAGTTGTACTCTGAACAAGGGCGAATAAAACCCGTAAACAAGGTCAACATCATACAAGTTAAAGAAAGCAAAAAGTCGAAGCACTTTACTCTCTTGGAAGCAGATTTTACAAGAGATGCAATATAATCTTTCCAAGATAAGTTCCGTGTGAATGAAACCTCAAGCATGTTCAAAGATGATGCAGGATTGAGCTGCATATTGTTAAAGATTAGTGGGTACTCCTGTGGAGGATTTTGATGGCTTGATAGTCGGCATCCCTCCTTTTAGGACTTTGACGAAAACTTTGCAATTGCACCTAACATCTCAAAGGCTTTCGATCGAGTCTGGCATAAATCTTTCATTTCCAAACTGCCCTGGTACGGTTTCTATCCTTCTATTTGTGCCTTCATCCCTAGCTTCCTTTCTGGTCGTTCTATAACCGCTATTGTAGACAGCCATCGTTCCTCTCCTAGATCTATTAATAGTGGTGTTCCTCAGGGCTCTGTCCTATCACCAATTCTCTTCCATTTATTCATCAATGACCTTCTATGCTGTACATCTAACCCTATCCACTCATACGCTGATGACTCCACCCTTCACCTTTCATTCGGTTCCAACAACGTCCATATAAGCAATTTAACCCAACTAACAAAGGATGAGACTCTGGCACACCTAATGTCTGACTTAGCTCGTATCTCTGACTGGGGTAAAAATAATCTTGTTGTTTTTAATAAATCAAAGACTCAGTTTTTACACCTATCAACCGGACAAAATCTTCCACAGAGTGTACCCACTAATGTTTAATAATACTCAAGCAATAAAATTGCATCATCCTTGAACATGTTTGAGGTTTCAATTACTCGGGACTGATCTTGGAAAGATCCTCTTCACATCTCTTGTAAAATCTGCTTCCAGGAGATTAGGCATGCTCAGCTGACTCCATTTCTGCTTTATCCCTGCCCCTGTTGTTGACTCCTGCAGGGGTTTTGCATCCTCCCCTGTGCGAATTGCAACTCTCATGTGTGGGGAGATTTTATACAATTCTTCTCAAAAGGATTGAGTCAAAGGCTTTTGTATCATTAATTCTCCTCCTCTTAATAGGCTCCCTTCAACCTCTGTCTCTTTGCCGCACTGTTGCATCTTTATATCTTTTCTCTCGCTACTTCACTGCTCCTCTGAACTGTGTGCTTGCATTCCTCCACCGGCCAGACGATAAGCACCCGTCTAACACCAAACTCTCATCCCTTTTCATCCAACTCTCTAATGCAAGAGGTAACCGTTACTCCCAATTCCTTCATTTACCAGCAGGTCAACTCTGGAACTGTCTCCCTCTGTCTATGTTCTCTACTAGCTATGATCTCCAGTCTTTCAAATGCAGTGTGTTCAGGTATCTTGAAATGATCAGATCTTGAATTTGGCTCTCTCTTGTATTTTGTTTTTCTCTTGGAAGGAACAACTTTTTGGTATTTTGACATTTGGTTCTTTCTTCCTCACATTAAAAAAAAAAAAAGAGTCTTTGATGCATGAAAACCAAAAAGATTATTTTTACCCTAGTCAGAAATACAAGCCAATTCAGACATTAATGTGACCTTATAGCCTTGTCCCTTGTTTGTTGAAGGAACTGCCCAAAATGGACATTGCAGAAACCAAATGGAACGCTGAAGGGTGGAATCATCAACGTGTGAGTGGATAGGATTAGATGTACAGCTTAGAAGATCATTGATGAATAAAAGGAAGAGAGTTGGTGATAGGACAAAGCGCTGAGGAACACCACTGTTGATAGATCTAGGAGAAGAACGATGGCCGTCTACAACAGCGGCTATAGAACGACCAGAAAGGAAAGCCATAGATGAAACACAGATAGAAGGATAGAAACCGTAAAAGAGGCAGTTTGGAAATGGAAGATTTATGCCAGACTCGATCGAAAGCATTTGAGAGGTCAAGTGCAATGGCAAAGCTTTCGCAAAGTCCCGAAAGGAAGATAAACCAGTAGTCTGAAAGGTAAGTGAGAAGATCGCCAGTGGAGCGCCCTTACAAGAACCCGTAATGACGATCAGATAGAAGGTTGCTGATAGGAAGTATGCTTTAAATTTTTTGTTAAGAATCGACTCAGAAACTTTTGAGACACAGGATGTTTAAGCATAGTGGGCGATAGATAGGGGGTTGGGAATGGTCACCCTTCTTTGGGACTGGCTGAATAAGAGCAAACTTCCAGCAAGAAGGAAAGGTACAAGTTGACAGACAAGGCTAAAGAAGTTTGCCTAGGCAGGGTGTAAGTACAGAACTGCAGTTTTTGAAGACAACAGGAGGGACTCCATCAGGCCCATATGCCTTGCTGAAGTACTGAGGCCAGTGATGGCAGAATATACATCTGCTGAAGAAATTGTAATGTCAGCCATGAGGAAATCAGAGGGGAAGTGATGAAGGAACAGCACTGGAATCATCTA
>NC_136993.1:7544156-7806422 GCF_032717465.1 Coenobita brevimanus | reverse complement strand
TTATGGTTGTGAAATGTATTCCTCTGCTGCTGTATTGCAGCTTTGTGTCCTTGATCCTGTGCATCACGCTGGTTTTGCAAACTGAATCCTGCTGATTTCAAGTGGAAGCCTGTTGTTGGAGGCTTTTGTGCCTCCCTTAGAGTTGCAGCATAAGTCTTTAATCATTCGTTGCTGGAACACTGTGAGACATCTCCCAGAATCACATCACGGCTATTTGTGTGGTAACCCTCCTTTTTTGAGTATTATAATTTTCATCCTTGCAGTCCACATCCCTATACTTATAGGGTCAGGGAGATCATTGTGTACTGGGGTCTCTAAGCAGTGCCTGTCCATGCCCTAAGAATCGTTCAATGGTTCCTTCCTGAGGTGCAGGACTCCTGAGATTTTGAAGGCAATAAGTCATGCGAAGATGTGTAATGGATGCAAGAGCTTATAGAGGGGGAGTGCACTTTCTGACCACTGTTTGGTGGTGGCCAGAATCAAGATCCAAGTACGATAGAGAAATAGAAGAACGGAAGGACGGGAGGAAGGAGTAGTTGCAAGGAGAGTGGAAAGGTTACAAGAGAGTGAGAACAAGGCGGAATATAAGAAAGAAGTGGAGGAACGATTGGGTAAATAAGAACTGGAGCAGATGGGGGACGTGGAAGGTGTGTGCAAGACATTCACAGAAGAAATATGTGCAGCATGTGGTGTGGTGTGTGCGGTGAAGAGAAGACGGAGGGGGGGTGCAAGAAACAGCGTGGTGGACTGAAGAGGTGAGACAGGCTGTGGCACAAAAGAAGAAAGCATACAATGAATAGATGAGAAATAGGGGCGTAGAAGTTGAGAGGCGGAAAATAATTATATGCAGAAAGGAAGAGAGAGGTGAAAAGATTAGTAAAAGAGAGTAAGAAGAGGGTGGATGAGGAAATTGAAAGGAATTTGAGTGTAAAGTGGAGGGACTGTAAAAAAATGTTCTGGAAGGACGTGAAGAGAGTAAGTGTAGTGGACAATCAAATGTCGATGTTGTCGTGACACTCCTTTATTACCGCAGCCCAGCTCGTACAATTGATACACAAGTCTACGCTGCTTGAGGGCTGGAGGTCGTCTGCCTGCCTCGGTCTCGCTGGCCGTCCCTCCTCACCTCCCTCTAACTGCACCCCCCCCAAACCATTGACGTCACAGAGGCATAAACAAGCTGTTCAACACCCTCGCACACACACACACGCACACACCACTGACAAATACATAGATAACATAACATTGACAAATACATACCACTGACAAAAATATAGATAATATGACATTGAAATATACATAGATAACATGACATTACAGTAAGACAGGGTGGTAAGTGAAGGTTAGCAGGGGAGTGAAAGATAAAAATGGTAGATTACTAGTGGAGAAGGGAAAAAAAATTGGGCAGATGGAGAGAACTCTTTAAGGAATTGTTGAACATAGAGGATGGAAGTAATGCGAGTATAAGTGGCTGGGGAATGGCTGGGAGAAGGAGGGAGGTGAGAAGACAGGCAGAAATCAGTGGGATAGATTTTGTGGAAGCTATGAAGATAGTCAAATTTAGGAAAGCCACAGGAATTGATGGTGTGTGTGGTGAAATGCTGAAGCATGGGAAGAGAGATAGTGGTAGAATGGATGTGGAAGATGTGCAGATTGGCCTGGGAGGAAGGTAGAGTCCCGGAGGATTGGAAGTCAGGTATAATTATTCCCTTGTACGAAGGAAAAGGGGAAAAAGAAGCGTATGGTAATCATAGGGGCATTTGTCTTCTTTGTGTAATAGGAAAAGTGTATGGTAGGATACTTATTGGCAGAGTTAGGGAAATAATAGAGGAATTAGTTGGAGAAGAACAGGAAGGCTTTAGGAAGGGAAGAGGTTGTGTATATCAGATATTCATTCTTAGATCGTTAGTGGAAAAGTTTCTAGAGAAGGGAAAGAAGTTGTATGCAGCTTTCATGGATCTGGAGAAAGCATATGACAGGGTGGATAGACAAGGATTGTGGAAAGTATTAAGTATATAATTATGGAGTAGATGGGAAGTTGTTGAATGCTGTGAAGAGTATGCATGATGGTGCTAAGGCTGCAGTGCAGGTGGATGGTGAACTAAGTGAATTTTTCCTTTGAAGGTTGGGTTGAAACAGGGATGTCTTATGTCTCCATGGTTGTTCAATCTGTACATGGATGGGGTAATGAAAGGGGTACAAGGTAGGGCAGTGGATGTTGGAGTGGCCGTGGTGAGAGAAGGCAGTGCTTGGAAACTCCTGTACTGTTGTTTGCAGATGATACTGTGTTGTTAAGATGAAGGGAAGCTGCAAGGCTTGGTGGATGAGTCTGGGAGAGTGTGTAAGAAACGGAATCTAAAGGTGAGTGTAGGGAAGAGTAAAGTGATGGTGTTTGCGAGAGGTGAAGTCAGTGAATGTACATTGTACAGTGACGTTGGATGGTGAGGAAATGGAAAATGTGAGTACGTTTAAGTACTTGGGTAGTGTGATGAGTAAGGATGGAAGTTTGGAGGGTGAAGTGCTTGAAAATGTACATCAAGGAAGAAAGGTTGCTGGTTCCTTGAAACCAGTGATAAGAAACAGGGAAGTGTGCATGGAAGTGAAAAAGTTAATACATGACAGTATTGTGATACCAACTCTAACGTATGGAAGTGAAGCTTGGACTTTGTTGGAAGGACAAAAGTCAAGAGTGAGAGCAGTGGAAATGAGTTATTTAAGAGGAGCCTGTGGAGTCACATGGAGAGAGACTGACAAATGAGGATGTGAAGAAGCGTTGTGGCGTGGATGTGGATGTGATGGGAAGCGTTTGGAGGAACTCACTGAGGTGGTTTGGCCATGTGGAGAGGATGGAGAGTGAAAGACTGATGAGGAGAGCGTATGTGAGTGAGGTGGAGGCGGGGAGAGGGAGGGGGAGGCCGAGGATGAGATGGAGGGATGGAGTGGAGAGGTATATGAGACGTGGAGGCGATTTGTTTGAGGCCACTCCGTAGAGGATTGAGGCATTTGGCAATAGATAGACAGATAGAAGTCATTAGGTTCTTCATATGTTTTTCAGAAGTTTTTTTTCTGGAACATTCATCAATCCTAGAGGCACAGTTCCTAAGTGCAAAAACGGTTCGAAGTCACTCAGTGGTGTTAGGTTTGGGGCAGTGTTCTCAAATTATGTGAGGGAAGGAAGTGTTCTTCTGGATACTTATATTTTTTACTGCAGAACTGTCTCGTATTATTTTAACTTTTAACCCAACAACTGCTGCATTAGGTTTCCTGGTCTATCCCCTATGTTAAAAAAAAAAAAAAAAAAAAACAGGAAATATTTTTTAACGAAATTAATTTTTGCTCATATGGAATGAAAGAGCGCATGGAAAAACAGAGGGACACAGACACGTATATATATATATATGGAATGAAAGAGCGCATGGAAAAACAGGGGGACACAGACACGTGTATATATATATATATATATATATATATATATATATATATATATATATATATATATATATATATATATGTATATTGTTAGGGAACAGAGAGATAATGAACACTTCAAGTGAGAATACTAAAATCACTACTGTCCCGCAAAGTTCCAGGTTCAAAACAAAAGACTTAGGTAAAATTACAAGTTAAAGTTTAATGCTCAAACTAACAACTAAACATTCAGGACTCATAAGGATAATGTAATGGCAAAACAGGTTACATATATGGTTAACTGCAATAGCCTCTATTAACACGAATTTAGCAAGAACAAATTTATCTAAGTCAGCCCTGATAAATGAGAGAACCGAATAATGCTCAGTTAAAGTAAGATATAATATTATTACAGATACAAAATATTTCACACACACCGCAACTCAGCCAGGAGACAGGGCGTGTGTGCTGGGCATTCCCCAGGCCCTGTCTTCCCCGTTACCTTACTCAAGACAACCACCAGCAACCGGGCTACAGGAAGGCCCGGTCTCCTCAAATGAGGAGAGAATCATCAACAACAACAACAAAATATTACTAATACTGGCTGACATTTAAAACTACATGAATCACAAAAACCTTACCAGGCCCACGAATTAACGCCTTAGGCCATACAGTACAAGAAAAATGGTAACAACACTTATACTCAAATTATACAGCAGCTAGATGGCTGGAGACTTCCTGAGCACTCACAAAAATAATAATACACTATACAGGGGAGGACAGAGATGTGAACAAAATGAGGAGTAGATCTAAGTGGCAACTAATGCAGAGACTGAGCTCATTATATAGGGGCCGGCAGAGCTTGATTCAACTTGCAAGAAGGACGCGCAAATGAAGGCACAGAGGACGAAGAGTTGACACTCCTGCTCTGAACAACAGAAAGAACGACTTACTCTACTATAAGGGGGAGAAGGGGGGAGTGAGGTAGAACACGCAAGCCTGGTCACTATGGAAGCCACGTGGCGAATCGTGATCAAACATGCAGCATACTGTACATTAGAATTATACAAAGGATGATGAAATCATAGGCTATGTAACAATATATATATATAGAGAGAGAGAGAGAGAGAATATATATAGATAGATAGATATATATATATATATATATATATATATATATATATATATAGAGAGAGAGAGAGAGAGAGAGAGAGAGAGAGAGAGAGAGAGAGTAATATATATATATATATGCCGGTATATACACAAGTGCTCGTGGGTCCTTGAGGCCCCTCGCTCTACTCCTGGGCCCAGATTCTACAAACCGTCATAGCTAAGTCCGTCGTACATATCTAAACAAAATGGCGCATTTTAGACATAACTCCGTCAGAAACTCGTATGGTCGACCATAAACTCCTATGGACGACCATAATAAGACGCGCGATGGTATGTTCGGGTTCACCCTGTCTTAACGCCGCCTATGACCGTCAGAAGTGTGTCAACATGGCCGCACCACAGCAAGCAGATCCCCAGCCGAGGAATATTTTCCGAAGAAGGGACGTGCTTAACGAGCTCAGTGATGCTGAGCTTATCAAGAGATACCGGCTAGACAGGGACGGTATTTTGTATGTCACCAATCTTGTGAGAGACGCCTTATCGAGTGACACCAAGAGGAGAAACCCACTCACCCCGGAGCTTAAGGTCATCATAACACTACGTTATCTTGCTACCGGAAAAATGCAAATGTGCAGTTTAGTTAGGTTTAGCAGACATTACCTGTTGGAATTGCCAAACTGAACCAATCACATCACATACCCATTATATACAGAGTTTGGGCTTTACAGTACTTGTAGGGCTAGCCCCAGCAGGTTAGGTTAATTATGGACGTCTAAAAAATATTAAATAATAAATAATTAAATATAATAAAATAATAATAATGGGATAGGTAAAGTTTAGACTGGTCGAAAAAATAATACTTTAGGTTAAGGTTAGTGTAAAAAAATATGAAAATATTAAATAAACCAGAAACATTATAGAAATATATAACTCAACCTAACCCAGATGAACTGGTTATTGTCCCATTGCTGTTCATAGCAATGAACAATTTCTTTAACTTTCTTTGGACTTAAGAAAATATTTGTAATGTAGGTTAAGTATATTATAATAAATAATGATATGAATAAAAATATATATATATATATATATATATATATATATATATATAAAATAAAATTTAACCTAACCATGTTTAGCCTAGCCAACAAAAAAATACTAATATGAAATTAGATGAAATTAATAAGGTAGGTTAAGTTTACACTAGTCAGACAGTGTTTTTGGTTACACACTTTTCAACGGGAATACGTTTCAGCGCATTTTCTCACAAACGAATTCCTATTTTACCTTGTCTAACTTCCCCAAAAGTCGTAATATGAAGTTAAAACAATTTAAATCCAAGAAAATAATGCCAAGAACCTATTTTATTCCATAAATTTAAAGTTGACAAATTGTGAGCGGTGCGTTCTAGCAGCTGACGGTGTTGTTGGATTAGTGAGGTATGGCCGACGACTTCCGACGGCCATAAGACTGACTGTCATAAATTTGCTTAGCTATGACGGTTAGCTAGGGTCGACCATAAGCACTATGCAGAATACAGGCCCTGGGGCTTGAATGATGAGTGAATGGAAGCATGGCCCATTGGATTGGGCAAATTATGGGCTCTCTGGACACTGCTACTCCTCACCCTGCCCTAGGGTGGGAAAGGGAGGAGTCGGATGATGATATTATTATTATGATGATGATGATGATTATTATTATTATTATGAATAAAAATAATAATGATAAAATTAATAATAATGACTAGAACATAGCAAAAATTGTCGAATGAATATTTTAATAAAGAAAAACTTCCCATGGCCATTATCTACTAGAAGCTAAGCTATAAAGGGGACCTTGAGGTCAAGGTCACTGATTTTGTTCATGTCACCTTAGGCATCATAGTCTATTGTCGATC
Organism: Coenobita brevimanus; assembly: GCF_032717465.1. Taxonomy (NCBI): domain Eukaryota; kingdom Metazoa; phylum Arthropoda; class Malacostraca; order Decapoda; family Coenobitidae; genus Coenobita; species Coenobita brevimanus. The sequence goes on along the minus strand of NC_136993.1, from coordinate 7,800,010 downwards.
AAGTTTGGTTGCTGTATCTTTAACCCTTACACCGTGGGCTTGTTTTGCTTTTTCTTGCGGCTCCCGCGGGCATATTCGCGCTTCGATAGACTCTCTAAAAATATTTGCCAAAAATCAGTTATTAGACCTAGAATATTAAAATCATATAATGATTATCGCACATACCTTCAGCTTTCTCCTGGGGTGTTTGTTGAGCCTTCGTCTAGTACCATAGGACTTGTGGAGACCTCTGAAGTTGGGTTACAAAGTCTCCACTTTACACTTCCCGACAACCCGTAATATGATTACCACAGTCTGATATTATCACTAGAAACACTATTCTATGATTCTCAAATAGTTTGGAATCCATACTCCAAAAAAAACCACTGTGTAAGAAATGAAAATTACGAGGGCGTGTGACCTTCCCTTGCGCTAGTTCGCCGCTGGTGTTCTGTCATTTATTATTCATAAAAACACTCACAGTTTATATTTCTATTACTATATAACACTTATATATATCTGGAGTCTTTATCCATAAGTTTCCTTCAGTAACAGTAGTTTATTGTCACTGTAGGCATTCAATTTCTTTCAGTAATACGTAGCATTCACTTTCTCGTCCCACACTGTATACTGTAGTCCATTGAGAGTGAATGTCACACTCACCTTCACTTTCATAACTCATAATATTCATTCATGCTAGAGTGAAACTTTCACTTTCATTACTCCTAAGGTATATACTCGTATTCTTATAATACTACTCATTTACATTTCTATTTACGTTCTCTATTTTATTTACGTTATTTACATTTTTATTTTATTTACACTGTGTTATGCCCTGTCACTTGAAGTAACTTATAAAACTATTTTCCACTGTTCACGTATATGTACATTCATTGCTTTCACTTGCTGTTTACACATTATTTACACATTATTTACAATTCCACTTGCACTGTTTCACTCAATAGAAAGATCGTAGTCACGCTTTTATCAATTGTCAGCCCTTTACCTCTTTCCACACGAGGTTTAGTAGGGGGTAAAGGTCACAGGGCCCTTTGCATGGGGCTGAAAAACGACGGTAGTTAGCAGGAGCAAACAGACGTACCTTCACTTTGAAAGCCGCCTGGCTTGGGTGAGTGCAATACTACCAACTTTAGCCTTGTGAGACCTGCTAATATGTAGCAATGAAATCATTGGCAGGAAACCAAAACAATACATAATAAATTAGGTAGTTCCAGGTGAATGTAAATATCACTCAGGCTTCTCCCTTCCCTCCTTATATGTATATTTATTAAGAAAATAGATTATATGGCATAATTCAAGGGAAAATAAACAGCAAAAAGGTAGCGAACGAGTGCACATGAGGTGTTGTCAGGTGATAATTAGCCAATTCCAGGTGTATGGCACTATCACTACTTATTTCTCTTTTGTATATATTATTTGGTATAAGAATAGTGCATAAGGCTTATTTCAATTGATGAAATCAGTGGAAAATTCAGGGAAGATTTACTAAGTGTTGTATACAGTGTGGTGGACTGCAATAATTAGGTAGTTCCAGGTGAATGTAAATATCACTTATGCTTCTCCCTTCCTTCCTTATATATATATTTTTATTACGAAAATAGATTATACAGCATATTTCAAGAGGAAATAAACAGCGAAAATTAGCGAACGAGTGCACATGAGGTGTTGTCAGGTGATAATTAGCCAATTCTAGGTGTATGGCACTCTCACTTACCTTATTTTTTTCTTGTATATATTATTTGGTGTAAGAATAGCGCATAGGGCTTATTTCAATGGATGAAATCAGTGACACATTCCAGGGAAGATTTACTTAGCGTAGCACGGCCGGGCAGGCGAAAGGATAGGGTAATGGAGGGGAGGTAGGGAGGGGAGTCAAGAACGGGGAGAAATGGCTAAATTGTTAATCCTTCATGGAAAATTAGGTGACATGCAGAATATTGCGAAAAGCTCCATTTATTTACCCCAGCCAGTCTCAGGGAATAATCAACCGATTAGCGACCTATTCCTTTCTGCACTGCGTCTGCCTTCAGTATATGTTCCAGTAAAATTTTAGCTTCATAGTTTAAGAGGTTCTTGAGATAGGATGGCAGAATCACTTTTCTAAGTTCAGGGTAACATCCAGAAAGCTGGTTGACTGATTGTCACCATTTTTGACCAAATGAAATGGACAGCTCTCTAACTAAGTTGACCAAGTTACAAGACTCTAGGCCAAATAGCCTTTGAAATATCACCTTTCTTCTAAAGTAATAATAATAATGATAATAATAATAATAAATAGAAAAATATACCTTCCCACAGGGATGTGGAGAGACTGAATAAATATTATTTGCCACTAGGATCTATCTTTAGTCTTTTATAGATTTACGTTCACATTATGGCCTAATTATCCCAGGAACCTATTATTTCACAGTCCAGTTCCAGCAACGCATCATACCATCATGATGCTCTTCCCGACTGAAAGAAATTTAACATATATATATATATATATATATATATATATATATATATATATATATATATATATACAACGAGGTTGGATGGTGAGAATTGGAAAATATGAGTACGTTTAAGTACTTGGGTAGTGTGATGAGTAAGGATGAAGGTTTAGAGGGTGAAGTGCATGAATGGGTACAGCAGGGAAGAAAGGTTGCTGGTTCTTTGAAAGCGGTGATAAGAAACAGGGAAGTGAGCTTTATGGAAGTGAAAAAGTTACTACATGACAGTAATGTGATACCAACTCTAACATACAAGTGAAGCTTGGACGTTGTTGGAAGGAGACATGTCAAGAGTGAGAGCAGTGGACATGAGTTATTTAAGAAGGAGCCTGTGGAGTCACATGGAGAGACAGGCTGACGAAGATGAGGATATAAAGGAGCGTTGTGGTGTGGATGTGGATGTGATAGGAAGCGTTAGGAGGAACAGATTGAGGTGGTTTGGCCAGGTGGAGAGGATGGAGGGTGAAAGACTGACGAAGAGAGTGTAGGTGAGTGAGGTGGAGGGGGGATGAGGGTGGGGAGGCTGTGGAGGTGATGGCGGGAGGGGGTGGAGGTATATGAGAGAGGGTGTGTGAGTTGGGAGCAGGGCAGTGAAATGGCGGGGAACAGGGCGACCTGGAGACGATTTGTTTGTGGCCACCCCTTTTTTAAACGGGATTGAGGCGTCTGGCAATATATATATATATATATATATATATATATATATATATATATATATATATATATATATATATAAAGTTCAATATTTATCTTAGTTCAGCCGTGAAGTAATGAGGTTGGGCATCTGACCTCTCACCTATATACCAGTAACAGAAAAGTTCGGAGGATTCGTGAGTGGTGGCGGGACACACAGGAGGTGACGGAAATACAGTGAGCTTCCAATAATCCGGGATCCAATGGTTCTGAAACCCGATGGTTCGGAATTTTTCAGCCCAGGGTCATTTTTAGCTTTTTTGGGGTAAAAAATCGATGAAAAAATCGAAATATATTGAAAAATAGCCGAAACTGGTGCGCCAAACTATCCAAGTCCACATCTATGCTGACATTCGGGAGTGCCTGGATGTTATTTTTTTGGCGTGTGTTTTTTGGGTGTGTTTCTTGAGTGTGTTTTGAACATTTTCAGGTACCTGTCAGATAGTCTGGAAAATCTGATAATCCGGAAGGTCTGTGGTCTACTACATTCCGGATTAAAGAACTTTTACTGTAGTTCTGTTGAGATGCCAAATGGCATTAGAAACACGCCCATTTAAAAATCTTGGTGATATGTATGTATGTCCTCATCTACACGTTTTCCATCATTAGGAAATATGTAGTAGAAACTGAGTTAAAATTGATTTTAGCATACAATGAAGGTTCATTTAACATTTTTCATGAGTTTTAGAATGCCTATTTGGCCCTTAAGTGTTTTCACTCAGCTCATCACTTGGTACTACCTGTTCTCGAATGGCTTCCTCCTGATCCTATTTATCTGATTAATGATTTTACTTTATTACTTTCTCTTTCAGGTTATTAAAACTGGTAGCTTATAGGTAAAGTATTATAGAGATATAAATTTTCCTTTTAACCCATGGATTCCCGAGCCACAGCTGAGGGTGGGGTGAGTTACATTGTGAGCCACAGCCTCAAGGTTGTGCTGGTAGTGCATCACCGTTAACTACTTGACCCCTACGCAAACTTACGCATAGCGCTGTGCTAAGACGGAGAGAGGGATATTTTTTTTTCTTTTCACGTGATACAGATTCCCTCGGATGTTTATCTTCAAGTTTATAGTAAAACAAAACCAAAAAAATTGTTTTTGTTTATAATTTATTTTTTCACTACTCGCCTAGGAAAAAACTTACCCATGGCTGCTACACAAAGAGGAAGAGAGATTATTTAGTTTATTTTCTATCAGATGATGCCCTGGATGTTTATCTTCAAGCTGTTTTAATAAACAAAAGTAAAAATAATTTTTTTTTCTTCATTTTTTGCGCACCATGGGGTGAAAAAAAAAAAAAAAAGGTAATTGCGCAATCCACGGGTTAAGTCTTTCCTAAGAAATTTCCATATCAATTCTTTAATGCTGCATGGTGGTCCTTCTCACTTTTTCCTGCCAGTTTTAACTGGAGAGTTTGAAAACAGGGCGAGCTTTCTTGCTTTACTAACCTAATCGTTCAGCATGTAGAACTGGATCTGGTATTTATAGTCTACTCCGTAACAAGCAGCCTCGAAAGGATCATTAGGTCTGATGCTGCTCCGCTGCTTGCTCTCTTTGTGTTCCTTTGTAAAGTAATTTCTAGGTCCAGCTTTGTTGAGTTCTTGGACATGTTTTTTTGTGGACAGGCAATGAAAGGACAGATGACATTCAGCTAATGCCGCATCTTCTTTCATTGAACCTCTGCATATTACTCACTTTCTGCTCCTGATATGACACCTTCCTTGGAATGATACAGTTATCTGTTGGCAAAGACGATGGGATGCTGTTATTAATTGTAAACATTAAAGATTTCTCAGACAGTGCTATCATTGAGGGTTCTCCCTTCCATGCATCAGTGATTAGAGGTTGATAGAGGTCTCTATAGCCTGGCTATGCACTGGCACCCCAGCCTTCCACACTGGTTCCTAATGTTTTGCTGGAACTCATTGCCAGTATTGAGATAAGTGCCTAGCTCTGCTTGAGTGTTCGGCACTTGCTGTTCGAGTGTCCGAGTATGAGAAACCTGCGTCACAGGTTTTCTCCATCGGCATTTGATGGAGAGCAGATGGTGATTACTGTCTGTCTTAAATGCTAGGAGGAACCTCCTGGCTATCTGGTTGGCATTTTTTTTTTATTTACCGAAGTAAGCAGATCTCCCTCCACCTTTTTTATAGTTATTATTTTTTTATTTTACTGTTCTTCTTATTTATCCTTGAAAATAGATGTTTTTCTTCTTGTATGCAGGTTATAACGATTTTTTTCAGCATCATATTACAGGAGTCGTTATTTAATAAGTTATTATTTAATAATTAACTTCGTTCCTCATTAACCATACCCCTACAGTCTATTGTAATAAGGAGATTTTTGGGGGAGGGGGGAGCAGACATAAATTGAATTTGTGGACACAGTATTTACATTAGAGGAGTGAAAACCCACTGAACAACTTTAAGCCAAATCTGTCATGCGCTACAGCCTACCTAGTTTAGCACCTATTACAAATTTATGTAATGGCTACCCCTAAAGACCGCAAATCGTTGACCCTGCTTTCCCTAGAAACCGGAAAATTTTCCCGATTTTTCAGCTCTCACCAGTGTAAAATGTTTTCTCATAGATTACAAGAGCTTGAATTAACATACAAGAAAATGCAAAACTTAGTCCCATAGGCATGATGGTTACTGCACAGTCGACCACCAAAAAATAAAATAGAATAAAATAAAATAAAAGCTGCCTCTCGCATTGGAGTGAAAATAGGGATATTTCGGAAAATGCATATTTTTCGCCAAATAAACTTACAGAACTCACCAAAAGCAATATGAATCTTGTGGCCAGGCATGAAACAAGTCACGGGAATGTGCATAAAAGAAAAACAAACAAGAAAAGGGGTAAAAATCCCTTTTCCTGCAAGGCATATATATATATATATATATATATATATATATATATATATATATATATATATATATATATATATATATATATATATATATATATATATATATATATATATATATATATATATATATATATCAGTAAAGAATATTTATACATATATAGAAATGTATAAACGAAGGAAAAACAATGTGATAAATATTAACTACACAATATATCAAAAAATTCTACTTACATCTCTCGAGCCATAATAAATATGGGTAATTCACACTTCCGACCCATAATCTCCCTCACTATCCCAGGCTTATTAGGATTTCTGGTGCAGTGTGGGTGTATTCTGGGTATCGGCCATTACAACAAATGGGTGTATTGGGTGGGTAGGTGGGAGGGTGTAGATAGGCGTTCGCAATGGGTGTCCGGGTTTGTTTGCTAGCGGTCTTGTGACAGCATCACACGCTTCACCACTTTCACCACTGTTTGTCTGGCCTTCTCGTACTTTTACTTTACACTTTTCTTACATTTTACGTATTCCGAATCTTTATCATTATGTTTCTTACTTCCCACACTGTATTTTCTGGTCTTACTGTATATTCTATGTTTTTCACTACTTTATTTCTATTGTAAACTGGTCTTACATTTTACTTATTCTAATTTTTTGTCACTATATGTACTATTTGTCGTTCTAGATATCTCAGAAGTTTTGGTAAGTGTGATACTCCACGAAGCAGGGCAGGCACTGTGAAGCTTTGCACTCATTCCATATGAGTGAAGTCGACATCTTGCTCTTATTACGAGTTGTCTTAGACTAAACAACACACAGACTCTGGCCATGTGATCGTTGCCGGTGCAAAGGTACTTGTGTGCAGTCAGAGGGATGTAAGTGACGTGTCGAGCAATGTACTCTTTCGCTAGGAGGCGGTCAGGTTGCAAAGCAACAGGATGCACGACCTGCTTCTACTCGCTCCAGTAAGACATGCCTTTCAAGCAGCTGGATGACTAAGTCGTGAACAAAATTTCGTAGTGTGACTTTATTTGTGTGTGTGGACCTTGTAATATATGTAAGAGTTAAGCACAGCCACATCCACCAAGAGGATGAATAGATGTTTGTACAACTTCACTGTCTTCCTGACACATTCCACTTGTCCAATCACTTTTGTCCATGAGACGCATGTTCGCTTTATACTCTAGGATCAGGTCAGCCTACCTGATATTTTCACCTTGCATGTTCATTACCTCACTGTCCACCAGTCGTCCATTATGCAAAGTGGACAAAGTTGTCAAACTTCACTTGTCCTTCCACTCAAGAACCAGCACACTTCCAAACCTTATTTGACAAATTAACTCTGTCACTGCTTTTTGGGGCAGTGTCGGCATCTTCTTTCGGTGTTCAAGCACTGTGCCACATGAACCAGTTTTCAAGGTTTAGCATATGACTCTTACCCATTTTTTTTTTTTATGCGAGGAAGAAGGAACCAAAGGCTGAGCCCACAAAACGTTCCTTAAAAAAAAAAAAAAAAACTAAGACAATACGAAAGAGTCAAATTCAAGATCCATTCATTTCGAGATGCCTGGACACATTGCATTTGAAAGACTGGAGATCATAAGAAGTTGGAAATACAAAGGGAGACAGATCCAGAGTTGACCTGCTGCATAAATGAAGGACTGGGAGTAACGGTTAACACTTGCATTAGAGAGTTTGACAGAAAAGGGATGAGAGTTTGTTGCTAGATGGGTGCTATGTGCCAGTCATAAAGGTGGAGGGATGCAAGCAGACAGTTCAGAGGAACAGTGACCATTGAAGCAGCGACAGAAAAAAAGATAAAGAGGTAACAGTGCGGCAAAGAGACAGAGGTTGAAGGGAGCCAGTAAGAGAAGAGTTGATGAGACGAATAGCCACTGACTCCACCCTATTGAGAAGAGCTGTATGTGGAGCACCTCTCCATACATGAGAGTTGTACTCTGAACAAGGGCGAATAAAACCCGTAAACAAAGTCAACATCTGTGCAGGGGTAAAGAAAGCAAAGAGTCGGCTTAGCACACCCACTCTCTTGGAAGCAGATTTTACAAGAGATGCAATATAATCTTTCCAAGATAAGTTCCGTGTGAATGAAACCTCAAGCATGTTCAAAGATGATGCAGGATTGAGCTGCATATTGTTAAAGATTAGTGGGTACTCCTGTGGAGGATTTTGATGGCTTGATAGTCATCCTCCTTTTAGGACTTTGACGAAAACTTTGCAATTGCACCTAACATCTCAAAGGCTTTCGATCGAGTCTGGCATAAATCTTTCATTTCCAAACTGCCCTGGTACGGTTTCTATCCTTCTATTTGTGCCTTCATCCCTAGCTTCCTTTCTGGTCGTTCTATAACCGCTATTGTAGACAGCCATCGTTCCTCTCCTAGATCTATTAATAGTGGTGTTCCTCAGGGCTCTGTCCTATCACCAATTCTCTTCCATTTATTCATCAATGACCTTCTATGCTGTACATCTAACCCTATCCACTCATACGCTGATGACTCCACCCTTCACCTTTAAATTCGGTTCCAGCAACGTCCATGTCAACAGTTACTTCAACTAACAAGGGATGAGGCTATGGCACACCTAATGTCTGACTTGGCTCGTATCTCTGACTGGGGTAAAAATAATCTTGTTGTTTTTAATGCATCAAAGACTCAGTTTTTACACCTATCAACCGGACAAAATCTTCCACAGGTGTACCCACTAATGTTTAATAATACTCAGCTTAATCTTGCATCATCCTTGAACATGTTTGGGGTTTCATTTACTCGGGACTGATCTTGGAAAGATCATATTACATCTCTTGTAAAATCTGCTTCCAAGAGATTAGGCATGCTAAGCTGACTCCATTTTTTCTTTATCCCTGCACAATTGTTGACTCTATACAGGGGTTTTATCCTCCCCTGTGCGGAGTGCAACTCTCATGTGTGGGGAGGGTCCCCACATACAGTTCTTCTCAAAAGGGTGGAGTCAAAGGCTTTTTGTATCATTAATTCTCCTCCTCTTAATGACTCCCTTCAACCTCTGTCTCTTTGCCGCACTGTTGCATCTTTATATCTTTTCTCTCGCTACTTCACTGCTCCTCTGAACTGTGTGCTTGCATTCCTCCACCTCTACGACGGGCGAGTAGCACCCGTCTAGCACCAAACTCTCATCCCTTTTCTGTCCAACTCTCTAATGCAAGAGGTAACCGTTACTCCCAGTCCTTCATTTATGCAACAGGTCAACTCTGGAACTGTCTCCCTCTGTCTGTATTCTCTACTAGCTATGATCTCCAGTCTTTCAAACGCAGTGTGTCCAGGCATCTTGAAATGATCAGATCTTGAATTTGGCTCTCTCTTGTATTTTGTTTTTCTCTTGGAAGGAACAACTTTTTGGGCCCACGGCCTTTGGTTCTTTCTTCCTCACATTAAAAAAAAAAAAAGAGTCTTTGATGCATGAAAACCAAAAAGATTATTTTTACCCTAGTCAGAAATACAAGCCAATTCAGACATTAGTGTGCCATAGCCTTATCCCTTGTTTGTTGAAGGAACTGCCGAAATGGACATTGCAGAAACCAAATGGAACGCTGAAGGGTGGAATCATCAACGTACGAGTGGATAGGATTAGATGTACAGCTTAGAAGATCATTGATGAATAAAAGGAAGAGAGTTGGTGATAGGACAGAGCGCTGAGGAACACCACTGTTGATAGATCTAGGAGAAGAACGATGGCCGTCTACAACAGCGGCTATAGAACGACCAGAAAGGAAGCCATAGATGAAGGCACAGATAGAAGGATAGAAACCGTAAGAGGGCAGTTTGGAAATTAAAGATTTATGCCAGACTCGATCGAAAGCATTTGAGAGGTCAAGTGCAATGGCAAAGCTTTCACCAAAGTCCCGAAAGGAAGATGACCAGTAGTCTGAAAGGTAAGTGAGAAGATCGCCAGTGGAGCGCCCTTACAGAACCCGTAATGACGATCAGATAGAAGGTTGTGATAGGAATTATGCTTTAAATTTTTTTGTTAAGAATCGACTCAGAAACTTTTGAGACACAGGATGTTTAAGCAATTGGGCGATAGATAGGGGGTTGGGAATGGTCACCCTTCTTTGGGACTGGCTGAATAAGAGCAAACTTCCAGCAAGAAGGAAAGGTACAAGTTGACAGACAAGGCTAAAGAGTTTGCCTAGGCAGGGTGTAAGTACAGAAGCACAGTTTTTGAAGACAACAGGAGGGACTCCATCAGGCCCATATGCCTTGCTAGTACTGAGGCCAGTGATGGCAGAATATACATCTGCTGAAGAAATTGTAATGTCAGCCATGAGGAAGTCAGAGGGGGGAAGTGATGAAGGAACAGCACTGGAATCATCTAAGGTGGAACTGGAGGAGAAAGTCTGAGCGAAGAGATCTGCTTTATCAGTAGAAGACTGAGATACAGAGCCATTAGAGTAGAAAAGAGGAGGGAAGGATGATGAGGTAAAGTTGTTAGAAAGGTTTTTGGCAAGGTGCCAAAAGTAGCCGGAGGATTTCGAGTTGGAGAGTTAAGAGCATTTATTACGGATGAAATTATTTTTAGCAGAGTGAAGAACAGACTTAGGATGCTTCCGGGCAGAAACACAAAAAAGATGTGGTTCAGGGTTGGGTTGGCTCTGGTACCTTTTATAGGCCCTCTTTTTGTTGCGGACAGCATTAGAACAAGCGTGGTTAAACCAAGGCTTTCTTGCATTAGTCAAAGGATATGAGAAAGGAATGTATGCTTCCATGTCCGAGAGAATAACCTCCGTAATGCACAATGTACACACAGATGGCTCCCGGCCATGGAAGCAATAATCATTTCAGGGAAAATCAAAGAAGTACTGCCTGAGGGCCTCCCAATCTGCAGCTCCAAAGTGCCACAGATGACGTTTCTTTGAAGGGTCAACAGGCCGTACCGGAGCAAAAGGACAGGTTAAGGTAACAAGGTTATGATTGGAGGATCCCAAAGGACAGGAAAGATTAGCAGTGTAAGCAGAAAAATTTGTTGTGAGGAAGAGGTCAAGTATGTTGGAGCTTTCTCAAAGGTGGTCAGGGATACAGGTAGGGTGCTGTACAAGCTGCTCTAGGTTATTAAGGATAGAAAAGATTTGGCTTGTTCACCAGGTGGTTCAGTGAAAGAAGAGGAGAGCAAAAGGTGGTGGTGAACATTGAAATCTCCTAGAATGGAGATTTCAGAGAAAGAAGAAATGGATAGAATGTGTTCCACTGTAGAAGATGGTGGAAGAATTTTTGATAGTCTGTAGAGTTAGGAGATAAGTAAACAGCGCAGATATATTTAGTCAGAGAATGACAGGAGAGCCGAAGCCTTACAGTAGAGTAGAGAATTTAGAAGAATCAAGTTCAGGAACAGGAGATCATATAGGTCGTTGTGTACATATACACGACATCCACTTTTGGTTTTGAAATGAGTATAGAGAAAGTTAGTGGATACAGAAAAGGGTTTGCTGTCAGTTGCCTCAGACAGCTTAGTTTCGGAAAGGAAAGAAAGGTGAGGTTTAGAGGAGGAGAGGTGGTGTTCAACAGAGAGAAAGTTAGAGGAAAGGCCGTGAATGTTGCAGAAATGAAGAAGTGAGTCATACAGTGGATTCAGGCAGCTCAAAGAGTCGCCACTGGGAGAGGGGCAGTTATTGATCTCCCCCCCCCCCCCCCGGTGGACTCCGAGGCATGGTGTGGGTGCACCATTTTCCTTTTTTTTTTCCTTAAATTTTGAAAAGGAAGTGTAGTGTGTACTGTGCATGTAGATTGGTGTTGGCAGTTTGAGAAACTTGTATTGGAGACCATGCTGGCCTACTCTCTGTGTTACCAAAACACTGAAAAAGCTCAGCAAAGGGGGATGGTCAGGAGCTAGTCCTGAGGGCTGATGAAACGGGAGCTCCAGCTCTTCCTGTCATCAGCTTTCCATCCAACTTAGGAGTACCGCCCTGCTCGACTGGTGCCCCTGTTCGACTGGTGCTACAGTCTACTCCTCACCATTTCAATAACCACCACACCTGATACACCCAGTGGCGCATGTGTCGTAGCTATGTCAGTGGATTTACCAGTGTACAGAATCATATCCAGTATGGCTCCTGTTTTACAGTCGCAAAGCATAAAAATTTTGAGTCCATATCTGTGTCTTTTCATCCTAATGTAGCCTACTGACAAGATGCAATTCTGCCACAGAACAACCCAAGGCTCTCATGTATAACCAAATTTCGGTACGGTATGAACATTTCCCATAACTTTGCCATTAGGTGTTCAAACACTTCTGATTTTGACGTGGGTCCCCTGTGTCTGTATTATTATTGTCAGCAAAATGAAGAAACCGGAGCAAGAGCTGGTAGTGGTCTCTTGACAGAAAATTGACAAAAACCGGTAAGTAGGTCATTGAGCCTTTCTGCAAATTTTTCCCTGATCGAATGTTTTTTTTCACCATCGGCATTAGCATTGTTAGGGCAAGAAACACAAGCATCTCATTAGTATCTGTGTTTCTTCAGTGCTTCACAGGTGAAAAGACTGATGCACTGTCCTGGCCACCCCTGAAGTTATAGAAAATATTTGTTTGTTCCACTACTGTGTCCATCAGGGCAACATCAAAAACAAGCACAAAAAATCATAGACTGGTGCACTGGAAGGTAAATCCTTCGCCCTCTGTCCACACACCAGAATTCTCAGCACTGAAATTGTAAGTGTTGGGCACAAACAGGTCGATATCATCACCAACTTCAGACCACTAAAATTTGGTAGGGCTAGGAACAGCAATAGGTGGCGGAGCTTGGTGGCGAGCGCATCTAGGTATACTTGTTGCGAGTGGTGGGCCAGGAGGCAATCCTTGTCACATCTTACATAATTTAATTATTCTTCCATGGCACTTCTAAGTTTACCAGAAGAGTCTAGTTTCGGTATCAGACGCAGCCTCACAGATCTTTCAACAGGTGTTAGCCCTTTAGGTGTTGGGGCTCCTAATAAATGATGCACATCATGCTGCCCAGTGAACTGGAAGGCTGAACTAAACCAGACAATGTCTTTCACTACGAGCTTGATCTCGCAAGTGGGACGACTTGACACGGCGAAAATCACAAACGAACTACATGTCAGAAAAGCACAGTATCAATGACACAAGAAAGGCAATCTGTGTTTGCAAAGATGCCCCTGTTTTCGTCGAAACATACTACCAGTGTGTTAATCCAGACTGAGATTGGGTCAGCCACAGTGCAAATAGGCCACGATGGTAGGGTAAAAGTAAATTGTACGTTGTGTAATAATAGAAGGTTCTTGTTAACACTACAATAATATATATATGTTTTATGTAAAGCTATAAAACATGAATTTATATCTGTAAAGGGTCAAAAGATAATAATATAAACGAAATATTTGCACGAGGAACTTTGACGTGCTGAGACCATAACCCGTGAAATCAGGAACGTCACCCATCAAAAAATATTGAAAATGGGCAAATTTGACAGACAAACATTGTTTTTGGCTAGTAACCTTACACAAATATGTAAAAACATATAACTAAGTAAACAACAGTCATTTCATTTGGTCAAGAAGTTGATCATAACTGGGAAAATGACGTGTCACTCTGGACAAAAAATAGGAAATGAAGGTGGAAGGGGTGTAGGGGGTCTCAGGTGGGAGTAAGTGTGGCCAAGGCCCACTATACATGGCCTTGGTGTGCTGACACACACACCCACTACGGTCTGAAGGTGGTATGGGGGGTAGTTTGGGTGGGAGGGGACAAAGAGAGCAGGATAATATGGGGGAAAGGGAGGTAGAGAGATTACATGGGGGGGGGGGACCCTCCTCACATCAGATGGGGCCGTATCATGCCTCCAACCACCTGATCTCTTAGGTTCCATTGGCGAGGTACAAGTTACATCATAAAATAGGTAGGGTTACAGCTCTCCAGTTATTTTTATCTTCTCAACAATCGTTGGACATATGGACTTCATGTACCACGTTCGGAAAGCAACGATCGTAGGACATAGGTATTTACGGGGGGGTTAAGATCCCCAGTACCAATGATAGGAGTCATTTCAAATCTGGTTCCTTGTAAAGATCTTGGTTTTTAATTGCAAGACATTGTTTAGTTTGTGATTTACATGACCTTTTTTTAATAATTTTATTTGATTTGGCAGTTGTAACACCTAAATTATCCTCAAAAAACATATATATAACATATAAATCTCGATGCTTGTATGATAAATGTCATGGGGATATATGTTTGCAAGTGTTTGGCAATCAACATGGCACTATGGAAAAGTAGCAGCCAAGAAAAATGAGCAGAGTTCTATAGCTTTAAGGTTAAAGCATAAAAAAATCAGCTTACTCTTTGCAATGTTCGGTTTACAGTACCACTGGTAGATAAATGCAAGTTATCATGGTACGAATGCTAAGAAAAAATTAACATCAAATGCAACACAGATCAGGAAAAAAATATACAAACAACAGTGTTTATGGGGGGGAAGGGAGGGTTCCCTTACCCTATCATGGTCCTCTGAACTATAATGACCAAGAAATCTGGAAAAACTAAAATAAAAAAGGGAGAGAGGTAAGACTGGGGCCAATAACAATGCACCACACTTTTTGATCTCCAGGGTAGCACTAGGGATGTTGTCAACTGCTCGCCTGGTAGGAACATCAAGCTGCAATTCATCCTCAGTTCTGCTTGTACTGTACATACAAACCAAAAATGATCAAATTAGTGGAGTAATTATAATTAATGAAAATACAAGAATGGACAGGAACATGAACACTTTCATGATTAACACGTCAATTTACGTAAGTATATGGCTAGAGGAGGCATCAGTGATATACACTTAAAATATTAGTTACTTTGACATTTGGGTTAATGTACTATTACATATATTGTCGGAATGCATCTTGAAAGAAATAGGTCTTGATTATAATGCCCGTTTGTTCAGTTTTCTTTGGAAAGAAAAAAAAAATCAGGCCTCTATTCTTAGGTTCGTGTTTGAACCAAGAAATCAAACATGCAGTATAAAAACTACACCACAAGACGACAACCAAAAAAACTTACGAGAAATTCATAGATTGAGCGACAGACTCGAGAAGGATAGCCTTGGCACTCAGAACAATCAGCTTCTTTCCTTCAGGTGCTCTCGGGTCATCCACCACGATGGTCCTTTCATTGGGTACTGGTTCTCGCGCAACTAGCAACCGAGGTCCCTCTGAGAGACTGTGGGCATGAGCACAATAAATTAGGATGATATGGTGATGGTTCAAACTTATTCTTATTATCAACTAAGTATTTTATGTAGCTCAGAGTCCATTCATAATAGAGCAGGTTAACCTTTTCTTGGTCAGCACGTCTCTAGCAGCCAGACCCTCCCACGGGCCGACCAAGTAATTATCAGCTTTGAAAGTCATTAAACTGACGAACTGCATGTCGTTCATTTTGTCTTGTGGCCGCCAGCCCTGTGGTGCGCCACCATTGCAGTCTGTTATGAATACTATTAGATCAGTGTTGTGAACATTGTGTTTAGAGACTTGAAAAATATAAAATAAATAAAGAAAATAATGTATACTTGTCAAAAAAGAGATAAAAGTACTGGTAATGAAAAAAAAAAAATGCAAATACTTTTTCAACTTGTAGACCTCTGGTCTCCCACTTAGGCAACACATCTGTGTGTGTGTGTGTGTGTGTGTGTGTGTGTGTGTGTGTGTGTGTGGTTTAGAAGCTAACAGGGATATATTAACTGCTCCTTGCCATCCTCCTAACGCTACCTAGTTACTGTAATGAAATTGTATGAAACAAATATTTGTATGTTGTACAGCTGTACCATCTGGAGGCTCTGCCAAATACCGTGAACACTGATCTGGTAATCTATTGCACGCAACACCAGGTATTTACAGTCAGCATGGAATGCGTCACAAGACCTTAATTGTTATTGGCATTTGCTTTAATTCATCCATTATAACAGGTTTTCACATAATTAACTTAAATCATCTGGTGGTACAAAGAAACTAAAATAAATGATGTACTCAGAGATGATGGCTTTGATGTTTTTCTAGCAAATTAACCCCTTCAGCCAGATGACGTATATTGTATGCTATTCTAATAATTCAAAAACCACATTTAGTCTTATAAAATACTAAAATCGATAACAGTTAATATGAAAATACACTTGTTTATCTTGTACGTGTACAGGTGTTTTCCTGGCGTTTATAGCAGGTTCAGCGTTTCCAGCTAAGTTAGCTGAAGCCTATTCCAGGAAAGATGCACATGAATGACGAAATTCTTTAAAATCCATTAGAAAATTCTTTAAAAACTTTTACAGTACTTCCCTTGTTTTCCACGCATTTCTTATTACATTTGCTCCCCAAAATCAGTAATGCAGTTAATGTAACGAGCACGATTAGCATTCACCTACTCACGTTGCCTCTGTGAACTTGAGGGTGACGTGGAATGAGCTTATGTAAATTGCAAACTGAAAAGAAATTGATCCAATCGCTTTCATAACGGCAGTAACAATCTGAAGGTCCTCCAAAACTGAATAAATTTTTCTGATGGTAAGGTGAGAATGGACTGAGATGCAATGAGATATTTAGCTGCACTGTTCATCCCTGTAACTTGGTCACTGAGCCAGTGGGGGGATATTCACTCACTTTCCTTGAATACATGGTCACCGAATAGTCGAGATTACCACAACTACCCCTCAAAAGTTTTATCCAGAGGTTCTTTAAACCTTCCAACCCACAGTGGGTTGATGGACACCTGAGTCGGTTGGTGCCAGGTACTCACAGTATGGTTCAAAAATAGGTGTTAACTAGCTCGCAGTTTTGGTCCCAACAATATAACAACTCGGGTATGGCTGTTTTGTAGCTAGTAATGAAACCACTTGGCTATGGGGTAATTATAACAGGAAAATAACCAATCGCCTGTGGCGTCCGACAGTAGCGTGAATGAAATACATATGGCCTCCTGGGGCTGTACTAGTAATCAGTGTCATTTCATCTACTTGACTTGCACCTGAGTTTCATGGTAACCGTCCCATAACTTCAAAAATCGGTGTGTGCTTTCTACTGCTAAAATATCACAAAATGTCTAGAAACGTTATACATCTTGCTGATTTTGGCTCATGGATAGGACGATAATTATGAGGTTTGATTTCACAATGTAGAATACTTCGTAACTTCTTGTAGTGTGTTTTGTAGATCAGTTATGCATAAGTTATACTTTTGGACGAGAGGCAGTTATACGTGAGTAGGTTTGTACGTAGATGATCTTAGCTCCCTTTGTCATGCAATGACAGGAGAGGTAAAGATTAGTATGGGACTATTTATAATTTTATTTGTCTTGAAAAGATTAACTAAAGTCTCTCACACATGAGAGAAGTTCAGAGTCCCGCTGTCACCTCCCAGATCGTCTCGTTAGACCCCTTCTCTCTCTCCCTCTCTCAAACACCCTCTCGGTTCTATAGCTAGCTCCCTTCTCACTTCTCCTCCTCTTTCTTTCCGTATATAAGAACTTCCATCACGTGGGCTACAATGTCGTCGAAATGTTTTAGAAGCCTGTGTGTGTGTATATATATTGTGTGTGTATGTGTAGTCACGAGGCACTATGCTGTGTGTGTTGTCACGAGGCACTGCTGTGTGAGACATTCCGGAGAGGTGCTAACGTCATTTCCTTTGGCCCCTAGGTTTGACATTGACCTAACCTCTAGACACTATTATGTATGTTGGTAGCTATTATGTATTAAGATATTTTAGAGTCCTAACAACAATACAGCTACGTAATCATCAGATGAAACTGAATGTTCCACTATAAATATATCTGGTGATTCCCATGAATCAAGTGTCGGATTCTATTGTCTCCTCTGTCTGCCTCCAAATGATTTGATTCATATTACGGTTGGCATTATGTATCATGCAGGTCGATGAAAACTATTCCAGTCCCCCACAGTTCAAAATTCTCTCCTAAGCTGAATACAATAGACCTGTGGTAGAATGAGTAACAGAAAAATGGTTTATATTCGTTTGCTTTAACCTTACTACGTCTTGATTCTCTGAACTCGCTCATATGGGATTGTCAAGGTAAATGAAAGATAAATTTGATTTTGGCTCATTCTTGCGAAACACATTTTAACGATTGGGACACTGAAGAAAAGAATATACGAAAGTGTGGTGGTTGGGACAAACAGAAGAGAGAAACTACGAACGAGTTACATAATGTGCGGGTGTATGCAAGGGACAGTGTTATGGCCTGGGAAGCTGGATTGCTACTGAGTAGATACCTGGTAGCCCTTTTGGTTAGTCCATCCCTCACAGGATGCCATCAGTCAGTATATGCATATACTCGTAAACAGAGCAAAACATTCTCTTCACTGTTATGAAAACATTTTTCTTACTGACGATCGGACTAAGTGGAGACCACTCACAGTTTTATGGTTATAAGTCAAAAGGGAGGGGAGGGGGGAATGTGTGCATTTGTCAAATCCGATAGGCAAGATACTCAAAACCCGTCAACACAGTGAGAGTGATTGTAAGACTGATCTGGTATATAAATTTTACTCTCTATTTAAAATTTCAAAATAATTGTGTTAAGTACTCAAGTATTGGTAAGTAATATGTTATTGTATGATAAAAGCAGAATACTATATATCAATTGAATTAACTCATTTTTCTATAATTCTTTATCGCATCTGATAACAATTTTCAATGTAAAAAACAGAATATTCCTGACAACATTCATGAATATTGTTACGCCCCCATCCCACATGCCACAGGCTCCAACAGCAGTAGTACAGTACAGGCAGGACGTTGCCCAGTGAGTTGTTCTTCCTATGGTCAGCCTTTAGGTGTACAGTAGCCCACACAGGATCAGCTCAGGCGTCGAACACCCACACACCAAAGTTTCTGTATCCCCGTCGGTGGAGGGAAGTGGAAGTCAGGGTTAGGGAGAGGGCAGGCGAACGGACAACCGTGAGCGGTAGTTTGGTACTGAGCCACGAGGCGAATGGATTCGAAGTGGATTCGAAATATTTCCATGCTATTCACCTGCAAAACACTATGCATTCCTAACATACACAGCATATATTACAACATAGACTACTATGTTATCGTGGAGTCCTATGAAACTGGTACAGACACAACCCATCTGTTTTGGATCCTCAACATACAAATAAAGCACTGAGCCAGTTGTATACACGCTGCGACTGGTCATTATCACTGCAGCGATAATTTTTGTGAATATGTTGTTCCTGGATTGTCTATAGCTATAATATAGAATGATTGTGGATTAATGGTGACTCCCACAGTAGTTGTGCGGGTGGTTGTATTTGTTAAATTATTTTTCTGTGGACGAATAAACCACATTGTGATGGGCAACGGAAAGCATTCACCAATAATTAACCATAACGAGATGAAATTAAAGGTAAATTACAGGAGATATTATGAGACAACAAAGATACCGCTGTAGTATCCTGCTCCGCCTCCTTACCCAGGCCTTAGCCGTTGCTTCACCTCATACATGCATTTTTTTCCATGCATTTCACTGACTCGGGGTCAAGGTCAAGGTCACCAAAATGGCTGCCTAAGGTCAACTAATTTTCATCCCCCGCCTTTAGCACCATAATGTCTCATGAACGGCGTGAGCTATCAACATGAAACCTTCAGGGTATTTCAGGGTATCAAGATATGGCCAAAATCTTGGGCGAGTTCGAAAATAGGCACTCGGGGTCAAGGTCAAGGTTACCAAAATGGCTGCCAAAGGTCAACTAGTTTTTATAGCCTGCCTTTAGCACCATTATATCTCATGAACAGCTTGAGCTATTAACATGAAACCTTCAGAGCATCAAGATATGGCCTAAAGCTTAGACTTGGCCAACAGCATATTCTGATGGGCGATTAGCATTCGGCTCTCTATACCTTTCTTTCATTATTAATGCATACCACGTATATTCAAAGTTAGAGGGTGGACAAGAGGCCTAGTAGCCGAGGGATGAGGTGAGGGGTAGTATGGTGTCAGAGTGGAGGAGGAGTAGGGTCGATGGTGGCTGGGAGAGAGGGATGTGCCACTGGGGTGGAGGTGGGGGATAAGTGACCGAGTTCTCAACGGTGGGACAGGGACAATATAGTTAGCAGATACACAGACATAAGGACAATCATATGTATAATCATACAGATTTACAGTGGATTAGTAGTAGGAGTAGCAGCAGTTGTAAAGTGAAGGAGATTAGACACAGTCAGTAGGAAATGGAGGGTTGGTAGTGACAGTGCCAAGAATGGTAGTAACAGATTCGGCAGTCTTGTGCTAACGTTGTTTGTGCTGGAGTGATGATGTGACGAATAATGTAATACAGTAGGGCTTATAGGACCGGACGACTAGATACCTTCCTAAGGAATATGACGGCTCACAGTAAGAGGATACCGGGAAGTAATAGTAATACAAGAGACAGAGACCGAAGGAAAATAATGCATGTATGAGGTGAAGCAACGGCTAAGGCCTGGGTAAGGAGGCGGAGGAGGATACTACAGCTGTATCTTTGTTGTCTCATAATATTTCGTGTAATTTACCTTTAATTTCATCTCGTTATGGTTAATTATTGGTGAATGCTTTCCGCTGCCCATCACAATGTTGTTTATTCGTCCACAGAAAAATAATTTAACATATACAACCACCCGCACAGCTACTGTGGGAGTCACCAGCAATCCACAATCATTCTATAATGTAGCTATAGACAATCCGGGAACAACATATTCAATAAAATTATCGCTGCAGTGATAATAACCAGTTGCAGCTTGTATACAACTGGCTCAGTGCTTTATTTGTATGTTGAGGATCCAAAACAGATGGGTTGTGTCTGGACCAGTTTCATAGGACTCCATGATCACATAGTAGTCTATGTTATAATATGAGGCCCCTAATAACATAGTGTACCGAACGCCACTGCAAGCAAAACTGAGTTAAGTATACCACTATGTAGCCCAAACCCTCTTTGATCTGGAAAGCAACCATGAGGTACAGAAAGCAACTGGCATTAGGGTCCAAATTCTCCTTCTGTAATATGGTCTCACTGCCCGCTTCACCTTACTGCGTCGACAAGCCTTCATGCTGGTCACAGAGTGTGCCAAGTGCCTCCCAGCAACATGTTGTCTGGTGTTACCAGATATTGGCATTTCTTTATGCTCACAGTCATGCATTTTTTTTTTTAGCATTATTAATTATTGTACCATTATTCTAACATAATGGAATATTTTCGCATAAAATTGTATGATTTTAAGGGTAAGTTAGCCATAATGTACAGAAAATGGGATAGGCAGAGAGCTCAGTAAGACATTGGCAACTGTAATCTGGGAATCTGTTGCGATGTGACGCAGTTTTTTGTTTACCAGCCGGCCTAGAACACTGCCTGGATTAACTGGCTATTTTCAGAGCTGTTTTAGTGTTTTTTCTCATTGTCTCGAGAATATGAGTGACTCTAGTAGTGAGCAAAAAGCTGCTGGTCCTTCTCATAACAGAAAAAGAGCTTACCATTATTCCTAAACGGCTAAAATGAAAGACTTCTTTTTTATAATGGTTTTTAATTTCTGAAAATAGTATTACATACATCTATTTTGCTTTTGTAAACATTCCCCATTGATATCTTTGGTTAGTTTGATTGTTAAAAATGCTTACTGAGAGTACGTTTTGTCTCTCAATAACCACACTGGAGAAAAATGCAGCTATTGTTGTGCCTTTCAGATTGCTACTAATTTCTCTTCTACCAAGATTAGCATGACACGAAAGTACGAACTTCAAGCTAAAATATAAAAAAAAGGCACTAAAAAATATTCACTAGTTCCAAAGTTATGGCATTTTTAAAGTTTCAAAACTTTAACTGCGTTTTTCTCCGTTTTCAACATGGCGTTCGGTACACTATGTTATTAGGGGCCTCATATATGCTGTGTATGTTAGGAATGCATAGTGTTTTGCAGGTGAATAGCATGGAAATGTTTCCAATCCACTTCGAATCCATAAGCCTCGAAGCTCAGTACCAAACTACTGCTCACGGTTGTCCGTTCCCCTGCCCTCACTCTAACCCTGACTTCCACTTCCTTCCACCTAGGGGGGTATAAAAACTTTGGTGCGTGGGTGTACATAAACACTGGCTTCTTAAGTTCACTGTCTTTATTTTCCAAATGATTACACATAATGCTTTCCAATTTCACTTCACTATTCTCACAAGCACTAGAGCTATGCAAACTTCAGTAACACTTCACTGTTTGCCAACAACACTTCACTGCTTTCACAAGTACCCAAAATATACAAACTTCACTGACTGACACTGCACTACACTCAGACCGAACTGAAAACCGACTGAACTTCACTAGTCTCGTTCCCATCCTTATATAAGCTTGCACTGTTCTAGATTTACCACCTACATCCTACAAGAACAAGTTACCAACTCGAAGACAACCAAAAATGCCAGAGTTTCGTACACTGTAAATTATTTAGCATACAAACTTAAACTGAATTACACAATTTAACAAACAATCACATAAATAAAACATCATAAAGAAAAAGTGGTCAAAAATTAATGCATAACTTACGAAACAACTACACTCACAAACAGCAGGCAAACTGGCAACTCTGACTCGTACTGGTACTGGAACTACCGAATGAGAAACGCCAAGAAACTTCTCGAGTACCTAACTGGCAAATCCCGCTTCTTAACACTACTCCTTCCCTAGTTCTTTATCCCAGCAAACCTACACAGTATATACAAGCATAATTAATCCTAATGAAACATCTAACTATACACCAAATAATCCTTCAACTTATCAGGTCTTCTTCAATGCCACTTCCGGCTACGTCCTTGCTCCTCCACACAGTCCACACCTCCAGGAAGGTCTTGGTCCTCTTCCTGATTCACTTCTTCCCTCGGGAAACTGTCACCAGCCTCTTGCACTTCAGCTCCTTTGTCCTACTTAACATCCTTGGCTGGGGGAGAGCACGATTCCTTGGAGACATCCCAGCTCTACTGTCCTGGCCCATGGTACTGCCACAGACGGTTCACGTTACTGCCTTTGGGCGAGACTTCCTGCCTCCCTGACAGTAATTGCAGTTTTGATGACTCCTTTCTTTCGCTGAGGATTGTTGCTCCTCTGATGTCTCTTAAAGTTGTTCATATTGTTCTTGTTGTTCCACACGTTGTGCCTGCAGTTGTTCACTTTGCGGCTTCAACTATACACTTTGTGCCTGTAATAGTTCTTTTGAGTTCTTTCTGTCGTTCGTTCCGTGCCTGTAATTGTTCTTTGAGTTCTTTAATTTCTGCCTGTAATTGTTATTTGAGTTCTTTAGTTTTTGCCTGTTATAGTTCTTTGAGTTCTTTCTGTCCTTCATTCAGTGCCTTGATAATTGCCACCAATGACATCTCGTCCTCCTGCCCAGCTCGGGATCTTGTCTGCCCACCCCCTTGCTCCATGTCAAAGATTAGACTTACTGCAGCACTTTCAAAAAAAATCCACTCTCCTAACACCAGTGTTATGTCCCCATCTCACACTGTCACAGGCTCATACAGCAGTAGTACAGTACAGGAAGGACGTTGCCCAGTGAGTTGTTCTTCCTATGGTCAGTCTTTAGGTGTACAGTACAGTACACAGGATCAGCTCAGATGTCGTACATAAACACTAGCTTCTTAAATTCACTGTCTTTCTTTTAATGCTTTCCAACTTGACTTCACTATTCTCACAAGCACTAGAGCTATACAAACTTCAATAACTTCACTGTTTGCCAAGAACACTTCACTGCTTTCACAAGTACCCAAAATATACACACTTCACTGAGTGACACTGCACTACACTCAAACTGAACTGAAAACTGACTGGACTTCTCTAGTCGCTTCCCCATCCTTATATAAGCTTGCTTTGTTCTGGAATTATCTACATCCTCCAAAAACAACAGTTGCCAACTCGAAGACAACCAAAACATGCTAGAGTTTCTTACACTGTAAATTATTTGCTGACATAGATGAGAATAGCAGTGCGTTAATAGACATTTGTGCAGGGAGGGAGTTGGTGATAGCCAATACCCACTTCAGGCACAAAATGATCCACAGGTATACTTGGCAGGTGATGAGAAGGGTGGGTGGTGAACTGAATGAAAGGATGCGAAGATGTGTAATGGATGGAAGAGCTTATAGAGGTTGGGGGAATGGACTTTCTGACCACTACTTGGTGGTGGCCAGAATCAAGATCCAAGTAACATAGAGAAATAGAAAAAGGGAAGGAGGGGAAGAAGTAGTTGCAAGGAGGGTGGAAAGGTTACAAGAGGATGAGAAAAAAGCAGAATATAAGAGAGAAGTGGAGGAACGATTGGGTAAATATGAATTGGAGCACATGGGGGACGTGGAAGGTGTGTGCAGTATGTATGATGGTGTTAAGGCTGCAATGCATGTGGATGGTGAACTGAGTGAATTTTTCTCTTTGAAGGTTGGGTTGAAACAGGGATGTGTCATGTCTCCATGGTTGTTCAGTCTGTACATGGATGGGGTATTAAAAGAGGTACAAGGTAGGGTAGTGAACGTTGGAGTGGACCTGATGAGAGAGTGTAGTGTTTCGAAACTCCCTGTACTGTTTTTTGCAGATGATACTGTGTTGTTGGGTGAAGACGAAGGGGAGCTGCAAGGCTTGGTGGATGAATTTGGGAGAGTGCGTAAAAAACGGAATCTATAGGTGAATGTAGGGAAGAGTAAAGTGATGGTCTTTGAGAGAGGTAAAGTCAGTGAATGTACAGTGAGGTTGGATGGTGAGGAAATGGAAAATGTGAGTACGTTCAAGTACTTGGGTAGTGTGATGAGTAAGGATGGAAGTTTGGAGGGTGAAGTGCTTGAAAGGGTACAACAAGAAAGAAAGGCTGCTGATTCCTTAAAAACAGTGATAAGAAACAAGGAAGTGAGCATGGAAGTGAAAGTTACTACATGACTGTATTGTGATACCATCTCTAACGTATGGAAGTGAAGCTTGGACGTTGTTGGAAGGACAAAAGTCAAGAGTGAGAGCAGTGGAAATGAGTTATTTCAGAGGAGCCTGTGGAGTCACATGGAGAGACAGGCTGACAAATGAGGATATAAATGAGCGTTGTGGTGTGGATGTGGATGTGATAGGAAGCGTTAGGAGGAACACACTGAGGTGGTTTGGCCATGTGCAGAGGATGGAGGGTGAGAGACTGATGAGGAGAGTATGTGAGTGAGGTGGAGCGGGGGAGAGGGAGGGGGAGGCCGAGGATGAGATGGAGGGATTGGGTGGAGAGGTATATGAGAGAGGGGGGTGCGAGTTGGGAGCAGGGCAGTGAAATGGCAGGGGACAGGGCGACGTGGAGGCGATTTGTTTGTGGCCACCCCGTACGGGATTGGGGCGTCTGGCAATAGACAGATAGATAGACAAACTTAAACTGATATAACACAATTTAACAAACAATCACATAAATAAAACATTATAAAGAAAAAGGGCACAAAAATTAATGTATAACTTACGAAAAACCTACGCTCACAAACTGTAGGCAAACTGGCAACTCTGACTCGTACCGGTACTGGAACTACCGAACGGGAAACGCCGAGAAGCTTCTCGAGCACCTAACTGGCAAATCCCGCTTCTTAATAATATAAAAACAGTGCAGTCAACTGGGTTTTTAGGTTATGTGGTTGATAAAATGAATTAAGGGAACCTAAGACTCAGTAACGGAACGAAAAATGATATGGAATATCTGGAAATAATCTTTTCAATAGGAGTTATCTTGAGCTCACATCAACATTCACATTTCTAGCTTAATGACAGATAACTTTACCTTTTATTATGCTTACTATTTCCTACTAAGCTTTAATACCATTGTTGACATCTTTCCAGCTAGCTTTACTTAATAATTGATCCCTTCATTACAAAATGTGCACGGATTTTGAGGTGTTGGAAGCACGTCCCTCTAGGCCCGTAGCCACGGGGGGCTATGGAGGGGCTTAGCCCCCCAAAAAACTCATTAGCTCCTCCAGAAGTTTTTTACTTAGAAGCGTATATGTTTTGCCTACACACAAACCGGGAAAATATACGAAAATTCAAACCATGTATACTACATATTCATGACACATAATTTAATTCTATAAAGCTACATGTTTAATGATGGTTATCATAATTATGGTCATGATGTAATTCATTTTATGCAAAATAACCTGGTATAGGTTATAGGTGATACACTCGAATTTAATTGAACCCGGTCGTGGTTGAATGAACTGCATCAGCGTGGCAGTGGTTTGCATGTTTTTATGGCACATGCCCCTAGGAAAATGGCGTGCAACACCGTTTCAGATTCAAACTTATACCTACGAAAACAGTGTGAAGCCTACCAAATTGGCAGTCTGGGCCCTGGCACAATAGATAGTAGGCGCAGCATAGAGCGTCACTCAAGAGACAATGCGGAACAGTACTTAGTGGGACGAGTGATCAGATTAACACGTCTTCTCGTAACCTCGTTAGCAATATCAGTGCCAGTTTGCAAATTTCAAATACTGCCCGAGTTATAGTTAGCTTTGAAAAAGGTAGGAGTTGAAACTTATGAAAGTTGAAAAAGCTATGAAGCTTCACGTATTGAGAATAGAATAACGTTCATTTGCGTACCAAAAAACAGGTTTCAGCAGGTTTTAGTGCTTACACTAGTATAATGCAGCATATATTTAGTTCATTACATGTTCATACAATATATTCTAGAAGAAATATACGTGGAAGGAAGAGTATGAAAAAATAAAGCCCCCCTACGATGGAGATTGCCCTCCCAAATTTCAAGTTCTGGCCACGGGCCTGTGCTTCCCCCCTTCACATTTTTAGCAGACCAATGATTATATAAAAAAGAAAAAAAAAATTGTTAGGCAAAATGTTTGTAATAAATGTCTTGCATAATTGTTATCAAACAATACTTTCTGTAAAAGTGGACTTCTTAATGAAACATTTCGATGCATTTGGTCATGAATAAGCATGAATTCAATCTTGTGGTAATGCAGCCTTGAAGCACGCCCCACCACTCCAGAGTACTCGATCCGTCCATGTAAAAGCTAGTTCTTAGTCGATTATAGTTCTCTTCTTGTATACAGAATTAAGACGTACTAGGAGTTCAGGGGTTAACCCCTTACCTGTGGGGATGGCTGGACTGCGCCGTGCCTCTCCCGCGGGGATAGCAGGAAATCTAGATAATACCCGATAAATTAGCTACTTCCAGGTCAATGGAAGTATCACTTAGCCTTTTCCCTTTATATATATATATATATATATATATATATATATATATATATATATATATATATATTTAGTATGAGAATAAGTCATAAGGGATATTTCAATGGGGTAATGAACAGAAAATTAGTGACCAAGTGCATGTGGGGTGTTGCCAGATGATAAATTAGCTACCTCATGGCCAATGGCAGTATCAATTAGCCTTTTCCCTTTATATATATATATATATATTTAGTATGAGAATAGGTCACAAGGCATAATTCAATAGAAAAAGCGAATGGAAAAAACCGCCCGGGAGTTGCGTTGTTCGGCCAGGCTGTATCTAGGCGGGGGAGGGGGTAAGGGAGGGGAGGTGGGGAGGCAAGGCAAACACAGAAAAATGGCTAAATTGGTAACACTGGATGTGAGTATTAGCGATATTAGCAGCGCTGCCTATAGCTACACACTGGCAGTACTGATAGGTGATACAAGACCACACCTGAAAGCCCAGGCAATTTACAAAATCCTTGGATCACAGAAGTGATGCCCCGTGGTATGGAACGAGCGTCATGGTAGTAACGACCCGTGGATAAAGGGTTAAGTAACCTGATATTTGAAAAACAAAACCTTTTGTGCCGAACCTGAAATTTGTAGTATATACCTTGTGTCCAAGGTCATCAATGAGAGCAGAAGCAGCGTGATGTTAACCTGACAACTAAAAACTTTAACTATTTTAATCTTGTTTCCGTAAAGGGATTAGCTACAGAACAGAAATTAACTGTGGACATCTGAGGGTTAATAATTCTACTGTACACTAACTAACTAATACAGACGGATAACAAACATGTTGCTGACACCAAAGCACATTACCAATTTCAGGAGCTGCCTGTTTTTCTAAAACTTAAGGAATAAATGTGGTGTGCTTAGGTCATTAACCCCCAAACACCAGACTATATTGAGCCTGGCATGCTCTCACTATGGGCATCCCTGGTAAAATAGCTCTTTTTTCAAGCCTTAATATCAGCAAAAGTATAATTGAAAAATAATTTAAAAATCATGTAACTCACAGACTCTTTTTCTTGCAAATGAAAGCATCCCCAGGTCTCCGGGTTGTCCCATCCATCAGTAAGAATGAGTAGAAGACAAGTGGTTTTCAGTGTTTTGACGGGGAGTCTCTGAGTGCCCGCTACTGGCACTGGTCTTCCCGAGCCTGGCTAGCGTTGGCAGCACTGACCAGAGTGGTGATTGTAACACTGACTGGCCTTCCTTTGTAAACACCTAAACTTTTCCACTCTTCATTCCACTTTTCCTTATACACCGTCATAAGGATGACTTATTTCCCTGTCCATGTGGCTTGCCATTGGTTTTCCAGCCGTAATGAAGTGGCACGATCCCCCGCAGGTGTATGGATGCTTTTCTTTATTGTTTTCAGGCATCATTTATAATGCTTACCCTACAGCTTACGTTCAACAGAACTTACACTGTACTTCATATGACAAGCACGGTTTATTGCACATGAATAAATCATTGCTCAGCATATTGCAAGCAGTATGGTTGAGTATGAGGTATACACTAGTACATAAATTTGGGCCTTTTTGTACTCTCACTTGAAACAATGATTGCTCAGCATACTGCACACAATATGGTTGTGTATGAGGTATACACATGTACGTTATTTTCTCCCCCTCTTTGCTGCCATCGTGAAAATATTACTTATGTTCTCCACAACTTATAATGTTTGTACTTCACCCCACAACTACGCTTCATATCTCATCTTTGCAAATATTTCAAGAAGAAGTATAAAAAAACCTGTAGTTCTACCCAATAATATAATGCACTAGAAAACATCACTGTGCAACACATTGCATGCAGTACGGCTGAGTATATGGTATAGCCTACACTTGTATGTATATTTTGTCTTTTTTTACTCTTTTCAGGCATCATGATAATAATAATTATGATTCCAGAACTTAAAATATTTGTACTTCAGCTGACAAATACACTTCATATCTCATCTTTGCAAATATTTCAAGATTAAGTATAGAAAAAATGTAGTTCTACTCAATAAAGTATTGCACTTGTAAACATCATCGCTCAGCATATGAGTACTGCATGCAGTATGGTTGAGCCTGAGGTATACATTTGTATATATTTTTTTTTGTACTCTTCTCATGCATCGTGAAAATATTACAACTCTACACAGCTTATAATATCTGTACTTCAGCTCATAAATACACATCATGTCACATCTTGGCAAATATTTAATGAGTAAGTAAACAAAAATAGTTTTACCCAATAAAGTCATTTTCTTATGTGCACTCTTGGTTTTCTTTCATACACCAGGTAAGGTTACTCAAGATATTTTCAAGCATTGCATCATATACAACCATAAAAAATTCGTTATTACTTATCTCATAAACAAAAAGAAAAAAAAAAAAACGTGCACACCTGTTCACTTTGTACAGTTTTCCATGCACCTCAATAATCACGTTGAGAGTGATACTCGCAGAAGTATTTAGGCATAATGGGAACTTGCATTCCTCACATTGGTAAGGGGTTTCCTTCCGTAAGGGGGGGACGGCGTTTTGTCTTGCCACACACATGGCATCGCCTGTAGGCTGGATGACCTGCAGGTGTACAATTTACGTCAACAAGACAGTGATGCTGAAAATACTGAGCTGCCTGTCTGCCGTTGCTGCCTGGTACATCCCCTCCCTCCCAACTGTCAACTGAGCAGTTGCATACTCTGCAGGGGGCTCACGTCCTTGCTCTTTCTCAAACTCTCGTAGAGAAAGATTCCTTCACCAAACCTGCTTGAAAAGTATGTAACTGTTCAGGATGACAATATCAAGATAGTGTAAAAACGCCTTCTTGCACTAGTGACAGGATTTATGGAGACAGTCAACTTCCCCAATCTTCATGTCCGACTTATCAACAAGCCACATGTTGATGTTGTAGTCACTGACAGCATCAGGCTTGAGCACAGGTCCCCTGGTCTTGAAGGTACCTAACACGGCCATATATTTCCCAAAGACAGATATGCCCACAAGTTCACCTATCGACCAGTAATCATGTAGCACACGTTTTCTCACGTAGGCCATCATCATGGTCAAAGCAAATCACATAATTATTTCCCCCACCTCCACTGGTATCCAAGCCTTCATTTGTGTACTCTCGCTGGCTGAAACCTCTGGCCAGCACACCTTGATAGCCTGATGATAGTTTATTTCAACCACCAGTTACTGAATGATCACAGTGGTAAAGATAGCCTTGGAAAAAGACATCATAGTCCTAGGTCCAAGCAACAGCTTATCAACTGCACACCTGCCCCTTCCTCATCCAAGGCAGGCACAGAGGGCTTGAATCCTACTCCCTCCTCCCACACAAAGACATCCATTTTCCCAACACCTGGTAGCCTTGTCCATGATTTTTGGCCAGCATGTCTTTTTGAACCACGTGCACGCCCACACCCATGTGCACGCCCAAGGAGATGGCCACGGACGGGGGGGTGGGGGAAGGGAAGCAGAGACAGAGGTAAAGAACTGGAGTGATGACTCATCTGATGCGAGACTTCTCTGGAGAGATGTTGGCAGCCCAGCTACATGATGTGAAAGCAGTGTGGAACTCTCCACATGTGAAGGGCCAGGTTTGGGAGATAATCCCCTCAAAGTGCTGGGCTGTGGTGATGAGGGATGTCGGAGGGAGAGACAGTGGCAAAATGGCCGAGAGAGTGGTGGTGAGATGCGGCAGCAGCGTTTATGGAGGAGATGACCGTCACCATCTCCCTAGCTTTCTTGGTGACCTGGGTCCTCCATCTCTTCCTCAGAAGTGAATCCATCACTGTCATAGGCCCTGCCCTCCTCCTGTAGCAATCTGAGAGGCTTTTCAGGCGTCCCAGGGCAGGTCAGGGACAGAAGGTGCAATACATCACTTTCCACATAATAGCTTCTCCCTGCTTCGGAGGAAGTCTCACCACTCATGCTAAGGAAAGACAGTTTCCTCCAGGGCACGACCTATGACATTGTCACTTAGCCCTTTCCCCGGAGGTAAGGGCTGATCTCTGGCGGGGGTAGATGATGCAATTGGCCTGGAAGGTGAGGGGATTGGATTGGATGAGGAGGCTGAGGAAAACATCACGCTGCACTGTACCAATGCCATGTACAGACTGAACTGCACGTCCATGAGGTATCTTGGTTACCTTCCAACCCATGGTAATGAGAGATAATGGCTGTGGGTTCAGACAGTGGCGGGAAGACATTTGCGTGTATAGACGTCACTTGGCGGCCCAATAGCACCCAGATAGTGAAGTGTATAGATGTTACCCGGCATATAGGGGTTAAAAATCTGTTATCACTTGTACTGATTTCACTGCAGATACAGTTTTCTGTTTTATACTTAGTCAACACTGGCAACAGAAAATTCTGGTTATCATTCTTTCACTGAGAACAAGGCTTGGTCCAGACCTGCAATGGACCTCCTTTGGACTGATATGGGTCTGTAGATTGCGTGTGACTTATAAAAACACGTTATATACGGTACTGAAGAATTAAGACATTCATTTCGCTAATTCATTGTTCTCTTGCAGTATTCAGAAAATGTGTGTGTAACTCAAAAATTACATTTGGATTTGACTGTAAGAATGCTGCATATATATATATATATATATATATATATATATATATATATATATATATATATATATATATATATATATACTCAACCTTTTCACTACCAGCTCTCTCGTTTCAGTTGAATATAAGCTGTGGCCCTGTAGTAGCAAGAATAAATAATTCTGACACTGTAAGGATTAAGGTAGTAATACCGGTTTAATTCTTCCAGTCCTGGTCTCGCTACTCACATATTAAATTTCTTCGGAAAAGTAGGATAGTAGTTTCTAAAAATTGGAACTTCAAGACGAATCCACGTCCCAACACGAAGCGGGGTGGCATCCTGATTTCTGTATGGTTGGTAGATGTAAACGTCACACCTGGGGAAAAAAAAAAAAAAAACGTTGGCTTTATAAGTGTGACGAGAAAACAGTACCATTATTATCCACAGGTCTGACCTCAATACCTCCCAGGTGCTTGCCTTGACAATCAACCAGGTGTAGCTACCACATATTGTGAGAATTCATTTATACTGGACATGTGTCCAGGATCTGTACGTAATATAGACTGGCGTACTGTGACAGATGAATGTAATTAATACAAGCGGGTATACAGTATATCTATCTATGTATTTTTCTAGCTGTCCATTTCTCTCTCTCTCTCTCTCTCTCTCTCTCTCTCATATATATATATATATATATATATATATATATATATATATATATATATATATATACAGTATATATATATATATATATATATAATATATATATATATATATATATATATATATATATATATATATATATATATATATATATATATATTGTTACATAGCCTATGATTTCATCATCCTTTGTGTAATTTTAACGCACAGTATGCTGCATGTTTGATCACGAGCGTGTTCTGCCTCAGTCCCCCCCTTCTACCGTTATAGTAGAGTAAGTCGTCCTTTCTGTTATTCAGTGCGGGATTGTCGACCGTTTGTCCCCATCGCTTCATTTGCGCGTCCTTATTACAAGTTGTATCAAGCTCTGCTGGCCCCTATATAATGAGCTCAGTCTCTGCATCATTGCCACTTAGATCTGCTCCTCATTTTGTTCACATCTCTGTCCTCCCTGTACAATTATTATTATTGTGAGTGCTCAAGAAATCTCCAACCATCTAGCAGCTGTGTGTAATTTGAGTATAACTGTTGTTGCATTTTTTCTTGTACTGTATAGCATAAGTTTAATTTGTAGGCTTAGTGAAGTTTTTGTAATTCATGTATGGATCTTTATGTCAGTCATTTTTGATAATAGTTTGTATCTGTAATAATTTATCTGGCATTCACTGAGTATTATCTGGTATCTCATTTTATCAGGGCTGACTTAGATAAATTTACTCTTGCTAACTTCGTGTTAATAGAGGCTATTGCAGTTAACCATATATTTAACCTGTTTATTTGCCATTACATTATCCTTATGAGTCCTGAATGTTTAGTTGTTAGTTTGTGCATTAAACTTTAACTTGTAATTTTACCTAACTCTTTTGTTTTGAACCTGGAACTTTACGGGACAGTAGTGACTCTTCGTATTCTCACTTAAAGTGTACATTATCTTTCTCTGTTCCGTAACATAAATTTGGCGACCTCATATCAGGATATTCAGGATATTATCATAAGGATATTGCTTGATATTTTGTGACTGTTACTTGTTAATTATGTCTACTATTACTACACTTGATGAAGCCAAGGACTTTTTGTCAAATGTGCAAACAGTGTGTGATATAGAAAACAGAACAAAGAATGAACTTAAGCTTGTTGCTCAACAATTGGGAATTGCAGTTCACTCTCATCATTCTAAGGATCAAATTGTTGGCATGATTAATAAAAGCTTGTTTAATGTAACTCCTCCAAATGAGCAAACGCAGATTGAATTAGCTAAGTTACAGCTAGCTCTGCAGGAGGCTCGTGCTAAAGAAGCTGAATTTCAGGCAAATGCTAAGTAGGCGGAGTCTCAGGCTCGTATTCAGGAGGCTGAATTTCAAGCACGTGCTAAGGAGGCTGAGTCTCAGGCTAAGGAGGCGGAATCTCAGGTTCGGATTCAGGAGGCACAGATACAGGCACAAGTTGAACTTGCTAGGATTCAGGCAGACCATGAGTATCGCATGAAACAAGGTGGAACTGGATCATCTAGCTCTGATGATTTTGATGTGGCTAAAAATGTTAAACTTGTCCCTCCTTTTAATGAATCTGATTTAACAAAGTATTTTCAGTTGTTTGAGAGGGTAGCTACAGGTTTTAATTGGCCTAAGGAGTATTGGCCAGTACTCCTTCAAACTGTTCTCACCGGTAAAGCTCAAGTAACTTATGCATCTTTGCCTCAGGATCAATGTGATAATTATGATGTAGTTAAGAGCTTGATTCTTAAGGCCTATGAGCTTGTTCCTGAAGCTTATAGAGTAAAATTTAGGACAACTTACAAGCAAGATAAGCAATCCCATGTTGAGTATGCAAAAATCAAAGAAGATCTGTTAGAGCAGTGGTTAAATTCTAAGAATGTGGATTCTGATTTTGACAGATTTAAGCAGATGATTTTGCTGGAGGACTTCAAAAGGTGTATTTATAAAGATGTAAGCCTATATCTTGATGAGAAAAGAATAGATAATTTGTCTGATGCTGCAGTTTTAGCTGATGAGTATGTTCTCACTCACAAGAGATATTCTAGAGAAAAAGGGAAAGCTGAGAGTAAGTACGTTGCCTCTACTCAGAGTACAGGTAACAGGAAAGAGAATAAAGATGATGTTTCTCAGGAAGTAAATACCAGCTTCACCTCTAGATTTCAGAAAAGTAAATGTACTTATTGTAGTAAGCTTGGTCATACTACGGAGATGTTTCAGGAGACAGCGTGATGTGAACAAAAAGGAGTCTTTAAATATTCAGTCAATTGGTCTAGTGTCCACTCTTGAGAGTTCCCAGAATTCTTTAACTGAGTTAACTGAACCTGCTTTGAGGGGTAACTTAAATTCTCATGATGGAGCTCCTCTTTTGAGCAGTAACGTGGGTGACACTCTCAAGAGTTCATGTGCTAATTTCCTGTCTGATGGTTTTGTCAGTCCTCTGGACAGTAATGACAGGAAATCAGTTAAAATATATCGTGATACAGGTGCTTGCCAATCCCTTATGCTGACCAGTGTTCTAGGCTCTAATTTTAATTCCTCTGATGAAACTGTAATCTTACAAGGTGTAGGGAATAATTACTTCTCTGTCCCTCTGTGCAGAGTGAATTTAGAGTCTGGTTTTGTTAATGGTTCTGTTATGGTTGGGTTGGTTGAGACACTCCCAATGTCAGGTGTAACTTTCTTACTTGGAAATGATATTGGTGGAAGTCAAGTGTGTCCAGCTCCTCAGTTGTCTAGTGAGCCAGTGGCTGCGTCCCAGGATTGTGATGTCCCTGATGTGTTCCCTGCATGTGCTGTCACTAGGGCTAAGTCTAAAGTTACTGGTGATTTAGAGGATAATGATGATGATGATGTTATCCTAGCTGACACTTTTCTTGCTAATTTGGACCACTCACCAGATGAGGCAGTACCCCGTAGTGTTGATAATTTGTCTCGTCAAGAGTTGGTTGAGTTGCATTTTGCTGACCCTGAGTTGAAAGGTCTAGCTAACTCTGCTTACAGTGAAGAAGAGTCAGCCGGTGCTTCTACTTGTTATTATGTAAAGTCAGGAGTACTTATGAGGAAGTGGAGACCCCCAACAGCATCAGCCGACTGTGAATGGGAGGTTGTACATCAAGTCGTCATCCCTCGTGTTTGTAGGCAGGATATCATTAGAGTGGCTCATGATTCCAGTTTGGTAGGACACCTTGGAGTGAGGAAGACTGTGGCACGCATTTTGAAACACTTCTACTGGCCAGGTATCTTCAGGGATGTTTCCTGGTATTGTAAGTCTTGTCACACCTGTCAAGTTGTGGGGAAGTGTAATCAGGCCGAAAAGGTTGCACCTCTAGTTCCCATTCCTCCTTTTGAGGCGCCTTTCACCCGTGTATTGGTGGATATTGTGGGCCCTCTTCCTAAGACTTCTTCAGGATTTTTTTATGTGTTGACCATGATTGATATGGCTACTCGTTATCCTGAAGCCATTCCACTTAGAAACATCTCAGCAAAGAACGTGGTTAAGGAAATGCTGGGGTTCTTCACAAAGTTTGGTCTGCCTAAGGAGGTACAGTCAGACCGAGGAAGTAATTTCATGTCAAACGTTTTCAAGCAGTCTCTGAAAGAGTTGGGCATCACCCAGATCACGTCTTCAGCTTACCATCCCCAGACCCAAGGAGCGTTGGAGAGATATCATCAAACACTCAAATCGATGCTCAAGAAATACTGTTTGGAACATCAGAAAGACTGGGATAAGGGTCTTCCATTCGTTGTGTTTGCTGCAAGAGAATCTCCAAATGAATCACTGGGCTTCTCACCTTTTGAACTACTGTTTGGCCATGAAGTAAGAGGACCCCTTAAGCTACTCAAGGAATGCTGGCTGTCGGAGGAAGATGACGTCAACCTGCTGGAGTATGTGATGAATTTCAAAGAACGGCTGTCCACTGCTTTACAGCTGGCGAGAGAGAATTTAGGAGCTGCTCAGGAGAAGATGAAGACTTGGTATGATAAGAAGTCCAGGTTACGCCACTTTCAGCCAGGAGATCAGGTTTTGATTCTGCTACCAGTTCATGGGCAACCTCTTCAAGCCAAGTTTAGTGGCCCTTATTTCGTGGAGAAGAAACTCAGTGATGTCAGCTATGTCATCGCCACACCAGATCGTAGAAAGAGCAAGCAACTATGTCACATCAACATGCTAAAGTTATATCACAGGCGGGAAGAAAATAATCCAGTCTGCACTGTAGCTGTTCCACCCGAGTCTGCAAGTGAAGCTCTCCCATGCAGTATGAGCCTGAGTGATAGTTTGGGGAAGAATCCTGATATCATGAATGATCTCCAGACTAAGCTTTCTCATCTACCTCCCAAGGAAAGGCAGGAGTTTTCGGCATTACTGCAGGAGTACCCGCAAGTGTTCCGTGCTACTCCAGGAAGAACCACTGTGTTGATGCATGATGTCGATGTTGGAGACGCAAAGCCAATTAAATTGCCTCCTTACCGTGTGAACCCAGTGAAAGTTCCTCTCATCCAGAAGGAGCTTGGCTACCTGTTGGACCACAAGATGATTGAGCCCTGTCAGAGCGAGTGGAGTTCTCCTGTCACTCTAGTCCCTAAGCCAGGTGGGTCACAGAGGCTTTGCATCGACTACAGACGTGTTAATCAGATAACCAAAACAGACACTTACCCTCTCCCTCGTGTGGAAGATTGCATAGACAAGATCGGAAAGGCTAGGTACATAAGTAAGTTTGATTTGTTAAAGGGATACTGGCAAGTACCTATGACTGAACGTGCTAGGGAGATCTCATGTTTTGTAACACTAGGAAAGGTTTTTGCATGTTCTGTAATGCCGTATGGTATGAAGAATGCACCAGCCACATTTCAGAAGCTCATGAATGTTGTAACAGAGGGTTTGGCAGGGTGTGTTGTTTATATTGATGATGTATTAATCTTCAGTGACAACTGGAAAGATCATCTATGCCATGTCAGTAAATTTCTTGACCGTTTAGTTCAGGCTAATCTTGTAGCTAATTTATCAAAGTGTGAGTTTGGTCAAGCTAAAGTTCAGTACCTTGGGTATGTAATTGGTGATGGACATGTTGCACCACCAGGAGCTAAGGTTCAGGTTATAAGTGATCTTCCCAGACCTAAAAGTAGGAAAGAGCTACAAAGATTTTTGGGAATGGTAGGTTATTACAGGAGATTTGTTCTTAACTTTTCTATTCTTGTATCACCACTTAGAGACCTACTGAAAAAGGGAGTTGAATTTGTCTGGACCGATAACTGTGAATCCTCTTTCAACAAACTTAAAGCTATTCTATTAAGTCAGCCAGTGCTCGCTACTCCAAATTTTGCTAAGCCTTTTAAGATGGCTGTTGATGCAAGTGATACAGGAGCTGGGGCTGTTTTGCTGCAAGAGGATGATCAGGGTATTGAACATCCTGTATCTTATTACAGTAAGAAGTTCACTCCACCTCAAAAGAACTACTCCACTATTGAGAAAGAGCTTTTGGCCTTGATTTTGGGTTTACAGCAGTTTTCATTTTATTTGTGTTCTGGTTTTGACCCCATAGTCATTTATACCGATCACAACCCACTGAAATTCCTTAGTAAGTTTAAAGATAAAAATCAGAGATTGACAAGATGGAGTCTACTTCTTCAGGAGTATTCATTAGACATACAACATGTCAAGGGGAAAGAAAATGTTATTGCAGATTGCTTATCTAGACTTTAGACAGATTGTTTTAGAGTAATAAGAAATTTCCTTTGTAAATTTCTTTTTCTTTGTGGGGAGGTGTTACATAGCCTATGATTTCATCATCCTTTGTGTAATTTTAACGCACAGTATGCTGCATGTTTGATCACGAGCGTGTTCTGCCTCAGTCCCCCCCTTCTACCGTTATAGTAGAGTAAGTCGTCCTTTCTGTTATTCAGTGCGGGATTGTCGACCGTTTGTCCCCATCGCTTCATTTGCGCGTCCTTATTACAAGTTGTATCAAGCTCTGCTGGCCCCTATATAATGAGCTCAGTCTCTGCATCATTGCCACTTAGATCTGCTCCTCATTTTGTTCACATCTCTGTCCTCCCCTGTACAATTATTATTATTGTGAGTGCTCAAGAAATCTCCAACCATCTAGCAGCTGTGTGTAATTTGAGTATAACTGTTGTTGCATTTTTTCTTGTACTGTATAGCATAAGTTTAATTTGTAGGCTTAGTGAAGTTTTTGTAATTCATGTATGGATCTTTATGTCAGTCATTTTTGATAATAGTTTGTATCTGTAATAATTTATCTGGCATTCACTGAGTATTATCTGGTATCTCATTTTATCAGGGCTGACTTAGATAAATTTACTCTTGCTAACTTCGTGTTAATAGAGGCTATTGCAGTTAACCATATATTTAACCTGTTTATTTGCCATTACATTATCCTTATGAGTC
Source organism: Coenobita brevimanus (assembly GCF_032717465.1). Taxonomy (NCBI): domain Eukaryota; kingdom Metazoa; phylum Arthropoda; class Malacostraca; order Decapoda; family Coenobitidae; genus Coenobita; species Coenobita brevimanus. Next base: position 7,761,058 of record NC_136993.1, on the reverse strand, counting down.
CTGAATGTTTAGTTGTTAGTTTGTGCATTAAACTTTAACTTGTAATTTTACCTAACTCTTTTGTTTTGAACCTGGAACTTTACGGGACAGTAGTGACTCTTCGTATTCTCACTTAAAGTGTACATTATCTTTCTCTGTTCCGTAACAATATATATATATATATATATATATATATATATATATATATATATATATATATTTATAAATATATATATATATATATATATATATATATATATATATTGTATATATATATATATATATATATATATATATATATATATATATATATATATATATATATATATATCCAGCAAAAGAGGTGGCCGCAGACAAAACGCCTCCAAGTCGCTCTGTCACCCACCATTTGACTACCCTCCCCCAACTCACCCCCCCTCCCTCATATACCTCTCAACTCCATCCCTCCATCTCATCCTCGGTCTACCCCTCCCTCTCCCTCCCTCCACCTCACCTACATACACCCTCTTAGTCAATCTTTCATTCTCCATTCTCTTCACATGTCCAAACCACCTCAGTGTATTCCTAATCTTCTCAACCACATCCACATCCACCCCACAGCATTCCTTCACTTCATTCGTCAACCTGTCCCTCCACGTCACTCCACATGCTCCTCTTAAGTAACTCATTTCCACTGCTCTCACTCTTGACTTGTTCCCCTCTTGCAAGGTCCATGCTTCGCTTCCATACGTCAGGGTAGGGATCACAATACTATCATGCAGTGACTTCTTAACTTCCATACTCACCTCCCTATTTCTCAGCACTGCTTTCAGTGTACCAACAACCTTCCTTCCCTGCTGTACCCTTTCACGCACTTCATCCCCCAAAGTTCCATCCTTACTCATCACACTACCCAAGTACTTGAATGCACTCACATTCTCCATATCCTCACCATCTAACCTCACTGCACACTTTGTGACTTCATTCCTCTCAAGCACCATAACTTTACTTTTGTTTACATTAACTTTCAGATTCCTCCTCCTACACACTGTCCCAAATTCATTCACCAAACCTTGCAACTCCCATTCATCGTCACTCAACAGTACCGTATCATCAACAAACAGCAACACCGGAAGCTTCCGAATCTCACCCTCATTCATTAGAGCCACCCCCACATCCACTGCCCTACCTTGCACCTCCTTTACAACCCCATCCCTGTATATATCAAACAGCCATGGAGACATCACACACCCCTGTTTCAGTCCCACATTGAGATCAAAGAACTCACTCAGCTCACCATCCACTCGCACTGTAACCCTAGCTCCCTCATAGATAATCTTCACTGCACTCAACAATATCCCCTCCACTCCATATATTCTTAATACCTTCCACATACCTTCCCTATCTATTCTGTCATAAGCTTTCTCCAAGTCCATGAAGGCAGCATACACTTTCCTTCCCTTCTCTAGATACTTCTCCACTAAACATCTTAGAACAAATATCTGATCTACACACCCTTTTCCCTTCCTAAATCGCCCTTGTTCTTCTCCAACTAGCTCCTCTGTCATGTGCCTAACCCTATCAATGAGTATTCTACCATATATTTTACCAGTCACACTTAAGAAGGCAAATACCCCTATGGTTACCACATACTTCTCTCTCCCCTTTTCCTTTGTATAAAGGAATAATTATACCTGATTTCCAGTCCTCTGGAACTCTTCCCTCTTCCCAAGCCAATCTACACAACTTCCATATCCACTCCACAACAATCTCACCCCCATACCTAAGCATTTCACCAAACACTCCATCAATTCCTGGGGCCTTTCCCAACATAATCTTCTTCATCGCTTCCACTACTTCCGCCCTACTGATCTCTTTCTCCCTCCTCTCATCTCTTCTTCTTCTCCCAGCCATTCCCCAACCACTTATACTCGCACTGCTGTAACTCTCTACATTCAACAAATCCTCAAAGTGCTCCTTCCATCTCCTCAATTTCTCTCTCTTCTCCACCAAGAATCTATTATTCCTATCTTTCACTCCCCTACTATTTCCCCTTTCACACTGCCTTACTTTCCTTACCTCCTTCCAAAACAATTTCTTACTCTCCCTCCATTTCACACTCAGATTCCTCCCAAACTCTTCATCCACTTTCTTTTTACTCTCCTTCACCAGTCTCTTAACCTCCCTTCTCCTGCTCACATATACCTCTCTCTTCTCTCTCTCATCTTATTTCTTTATCGCCCTGCCTAACTCTCTTTACCTCTTTGCAGAACATTTTCTTACATTCCTTTCCCTTTACACTCAATTTCCTTCCAAATTCCTCATCCACTCTCTTCTTACTCTCTCTTACCATTATTACCAGCCACAATTGCGAAGCTGGTATTAAATTCAGTTAGTCTACCTGTGTGTCTGTTCGTCAGCACGATAACTTCGGAACCGCTCAAGATATTATCACAAAGTTTTGCAGGTGCATTATAGGGTAAAAATCTATCATGAGTTCGAAATAGATGAAAGTAGGTGAAGGTCTGTGTGTCTGTTACCACAATAACTTCGCAACCGTTCAAGATATCATCATAAAATTTTACAGGTATGTAGTAGGTCTGAAAATCTCTTACGAGTTCGAAAATGGTGAAAGTGGGTCAAGGTCTGTGTTTCTGTTAGCACGATAATTTCGCAGCCGCTGAAGACATCTTCACACAATTTTACAGGTGTGTAGTAGGGATGAAAATCTCCTATGAGCTTGAAAATGGTGAAAGTATATCAAGATCAAGGTCATATTCCAAGCCGCGCAAGATAGGTATCGGCTCGCGGCTGATGTGATTCCCCCCTTGGGGGGGCTTTTAGTTAGGTAATTGTTACATCCACAGTTGTATCAATGAAAGCCAGCCCCCATGACACCATCACTGGACAGTGCAACCCACAAAGTGATGCCTGGCTGGTTCATTTTAGTTATGGTAGTCACATGAGGATTTTCATCTGCCCAGTACACACAATTATCCCTGTTCACATGCCCTGACAACTTTAGACAGGCTTTATCTGGCCAGATGATCTTATTAACCCCTTAACAGCGGGGTTGTTGGGAGTGTGCCATGCGTGTCCCTTGGGGATATTCGCGCTCTGACTGAATTTTAAAAAATATTTGCCAATAATCAGTTATTAGCCCTAGAATATTATAATTAAATAAGCATATGGCACATACCTTCAGCATTTTCTTGGGATGACTGTTGAGCCTTTGTCTTCTACCATAGGACTTGTGGAGACTTCTGAAGTTGGGTAACGAAGTCTCCACTTTACACTTCCCGATACCCCGTAATATGGTTACCACTGCCTGATATTATAACCACAAACACTGTTCTATGAATTTCAAGTAGTTTGGAATCCATATTAAAAAAAAAAAACACTGTGAAAGCAATGTAAATTACGAGCGCATACGAGCTTTGCTCCCATGCTGGTTCCCCGATGGTATTATGAGGTGAAACTGTCACTTATTATTTATAAACACACTCACATTTTATATCCCTAGTACTTTATTACACTTATTTATATATACAATATTTATCTATGAGTTTCTTTCAGTACAAGTAGTTTATTTTCACTCCAGGCATTCACTTTCTCGTTCTGTAAACTAACTTAGAGAGTGAAGCTGCCACTTTCACTTTCATTACTCCCAGTATTTATACTGTACATGCTAGAACGAAACTTTCACTTTCACTTTCATTACTCCTAGTATTTATACTCATATTCTTATATTATTACTTATTTACATTTGTATTTACATTCTCTATTTTATTTACATCATTTACATTTCTATTCTATTTACACTATGTTATGCACTATCACTTACAGCAACTTATAAAACTATTTTCTGCTGTTCATTTGTATTTATATTCATTGCTTTCCCTTGCCTTTTACACATTATTTACATTTCCACTTGCACTGTTTTAGAGTCACCAGAAAGATTGTAGTCACTGTCCATCATTATCATTGATAAATTAGCCAGTTCACGTTCCATAGCAGAGTCACTTAGCCCTTTACCCCTTCCCACATGAGGTTTAGTAGGGGTTGAGGTCACAGGGCCCTTTGCATGGGGCTAAAAAGTGGCGGAATTGGACAGGTGCGAATCCAACGTAGTTTCACCTTGAAAGACGACAGTAAACTGAATGCTGTGGCCTAGGCCCTAGAGGCAGTGAAGGGTTGCCAATGTTAGTGTGGTGACAGCTGCTATTATATACACTATGAATTGAGTGGCAGGAAATCTAGACAATACATAATAAATTAGGTAGTTCCAAGTGAATGTAAATGTCATTTAGATTTCTCCCTTCCATTCTTATATATAATTTTATTATGAGAACAGGTCAAACAGCATACTTCAAGGGGAGATAAACATGGAAAATTAGCAAACAAGTGCACATGAGGTGTTGCCAGGTGATAATTAGCCCATTCCAGATGTATGGCAGTATCAATTACCTTTTCTCTTTCTTTTATATATTATTTTGTATAAGAATAGGGCAAAGGGCACTTTTCAATGGATAAAAAGAGTGGAAATATCTGTCCAGAATTTGTGTAGCGCAGCGCAGCTGGTCAGGTGGGAGGAGAGAGTAATGGAGGGGAGGTAAGGAGGGGAGTCAAGGACAGGAGAAAAATGGCTAAATTGTCAACAGTGGATGGGAGTACAGGTGACATTAGCAGCACTGTGTATAGCTGGACACTGGTAGTACTGATAGATGATACAAGCTACCACTTGAAAGCCCAGGCGAATTCAGAGTACCACAGAATCACAAAAGTGATGCTCCTCAGTATGATCCCTTGCTCCTGAGCATCACAAAAGTGATGCCCTGCGGTTAAGGGGTTCAGAAGGTCTGGTTGTTGAGAAATTTGGTTACACATTATCTCACAGAATTGAAACTGACAGTCTGAATCTCCTCTTGAAGGCCATAAAAGAGTCTTGAATAGTGTGGATTCAGTTTCAGTTTATGCATTGAGCATCACAAGAATGTTCTTGGTATGGATAGCCCCTGAGATGAACGTTGCATCGACTTTCTCAGACTGTTCACAGATATCAGGGTGACTCTTATCTCATTCTCCTCTGTCACAGGCATCCTAGGACGTCCAGATTTCGGTGCATTAACCACTGAACCCATTGCATCAAACTTGTCTCTAGTATTATAAATTCAGACGTGTTGGTGGAGTAGTGTCAAATGCCTCTTGCCACACTCTGTGCACCTTCCCAGCATTTTTAGTCTTCCACTATTGCTTCAGAATCCACTGTCTTTGTTCTTTGCTCAGATTTCCTGTCACTGTTCTCAATACAGATAAAATAGAAAATAAATACTAATTAAATATTAAAATACAAAAACATGAAATACAAATCATATCAGAAACTGTATAACTAAATATGACTCAATCAGTGCAATATACATACTAAGTGTAGTGGTACACTAAGGTACCTCTACAAAGGCAAGCCAAACTATTGCCAGGAAACCAGGAAATCATTGACAACACTGGGTGGTAACCTTATAACCAACGAACACTTGTTCCATACATAACAACAAGTGGATTGGTGGAGAGTCAGTGCCTCTCCTCAGAAAATAGCTAACTAAAAATATGAACAAGAAGCCTCAGACCAGAACTGACCAACAGGTGATGACTAATGACCGAACAAAGAAAATGGTACGGATTGTAACATGAAATGTAAAGGGTGCAAATAATGAAGTGACGGAGAGAGAGAGATTGTGCAAGTGCTTGAGGATGAAAAAGTGGACGTATGTAGAATAACTGAGACAAAATGGAAGGTGAGACTGAGAGAATGTGAGTATGATCGGGTATATGTGTGGGAGTAGGTGAGAATGAGAGGGCAAAAGAAGGAGTTTGTATTGTTGTGAGCAGGAGATGGAAAGAGAATCTAACAGCATGGATCCGCCAGCTGAAGGACTGCATGGTCAAGATTGAAAGTTGGAGTACAAATGTGGGTGATTATGTGTGTGTGTGTGTGTGTGTGTGTGTGTGTGTGTGTGTGTGTGTGTGTGTGTGTGTGTGTGTATGCACCAACGCAAGATCGTGCAAGCAGAGTGAAAGAAGAGTTCTGGACAAATGTGGATGTGTGCATGGAGAAGTTTGAAAAGGATGAGAGAGTGTTTTTGATTAGAGATATGCAAAGAAAGTGGGGAATGTGAAGCTTGGTGGAGTAGTTGGAGAGCGGGGTGTGCCTGCAGAGGTGGATGAGAATGGCAATGCTCTAATGGACATTTGTGCAGGAAAGGGGTTGGTGAATACCAATACACTCTTTGGTCATAGAATGATCCTCAGGGATGCATGGCGAGTGATGAGAAGGGTGTTTGGTGAACTGAATGAACGAAGGCAATGATTGATTATGTGTGTGTGGATGACAGAATGAGAAGGTGTGTAATGGATGCAAAGGCAAACAGAGGTTGGGGGAGTGGACTTTCTGACCACCATTTGGTAGTGGTGAAAGACAAAGTTCAAATGAAATGGAGGAGTAGGAGAAGAGAAGGACAGAAGTAGTACATACAGGGATGGCAGAAATGTTGCAAGACAATGGAAAAAAGGCAGAATATGAAAGAGAACTAGAGGAGCGATTGGATAAATATGATTTGGAGCACATTGGGGACCAGGAAATTACGTGCAGATGTTCACAGAAGAAATCTGTGCAGCATGTAAGGTGGTGTGTGGGGTGAAGAGAAGATGAAAGGGGGTGCAAGGAACAGCATGGTGGAATGAAGAGGTGGGACAGGCTGTGGCACAAAAGAAGAAAGCATATAGTGAGTGGATGAGAAACAGGAGCATGGAGGAAGTGGAGAGACGAAAGAATATATATATATATATATATATATATATATATATATATATATATATATGCAGTTTAGAAGAGAGAAGTAAAAAAAAAATGGTAAGAGAGAGTAAGAAGAGAGTGGATGAGGAATTTGGAAGGAAATTGAGTGTAAAGGGAAAGGAATGTAAGAAAATGTTCTGCAAAGAGGTAAAGAGAGTTAGGCAGGGCGATAAAGAAATAAGTCGGGGAGTGAAAGATAAAAATGGCATATTATTTGTGGAGATTGGAGAAGAAGTGAGTAGATGGAGAGAGAACACTTTAAGGAATTGCTGAACAAAGAGAATGAAAGTAATGCAAGTATAAGTGACTGGGGAATGGCTGAGAGAAGGAGAGAAGGAGGGAGGTGAGACGAGAGGTAGAAATTAGTAGGATGGAAGTAGTGGAAGTAATGAAGAAAGTCAAAATGGGGAAAGCCCCATGAATTGATGGAATGCGTGGAGGAATGCCTAAGCATGAGGGACAGATAGTAATAGACTGGATATGGAAGATGTGGAGATTGGCCTGGGAGAAAAGTAGAGTCCTGGAGGACTGGAAATCAGGTGTAATTATTCCCCTGTACAAAGGAAACGAGGATAAAGAAGTGTGTGGTAATCATGGGGGCACTGTCTTTTTAGGCTAGTAGGAAAAGTATATGGAAGGAGACTTATTGACAGAGTTTGAGAAATAACAGAGGAATTAGTTGTAGAAGAACAGAGGGGTTTTAGGAAGGGAAGAGGTTGTGTAGATCAAATATTCTTCCTTAGGTCTTCAGTGGAAAAGTTTCTAGAGAAGGGAAAGGCGTTTCCTACCATGATTGGCCTGTGTCTGTCTACTTTCACCAAAAAAAAGAAAGTCTTTTTTACGTTTCTTTCACGCTGACTCCTGCACCTACTTTTATCAACAGAAACATATTTTACATGATTTCTTTGATTTTGGTATGGTTCTGTAAAAAAAATTAGGTTTTTGCCAAAATTTTCCTGGTTGGGAAAAAAATATTTGTTCTTTTTTAAAAAGTACTTGGGTAGTGTGATCAGTAAGGATGGAAGTTTAGAGGGTGAAATGCATGAAAGGGTGCAACAGGGAAGAAAGATTGCTGGTTCTTTGACCTAAATCACCAAGAATAATGATCGTCAGTTTCCAAGTTTGCCACGTAGAGGCCTATGACTGACGATCGTAGAACATTTGTTAAAAACTGCTGAATAGTAAGCCAGCCCTTTTTTGGTGTAAATGGTTCCTACCCAATCAGAACTTGGGGATGAGGCAGTGGGAAGGAAGATCCAAGCCCCTCACCTAGTCTATGGGGAGGACCCCCAGCCACTTCTCCACTTATCTCTGGCTGATTGGATACAGCCTGCTGTCCCCACCCCCCCCACCCAAACTACTCACCAATACCACATCTACATCATATGGGGGATTGTCTTATGCCTGCATACCCCCCAGAACCCCAAATCCTCCACCACCTTCCAGCCCCCCCTTTATATCGAATGATGCGGTATTTGAAGGAGTAGACTGTTGCACCAGTCGAGCAGGGCAGTACTCCCGAGGTGGATGGAAAGCTGATGACAGGGAATGCTGGAGCTCCCGTTTCATCAGCCCTCAGGACTAGTTCCTGACCATCCCCCTTTGCTGAACTTTTTCAGTGTCACAGTTACACAGAGAGTAGGCAGCATGCTCTCCAACGCAAATTTCTCTATCTACACCAAACTACATGCACAGTACACACTACACTTCCTTTTCCAAAATTCAAAAAAATCATGGAGTCTCATCACCCAGCCTCAGAGTCCCCATGGGTGGGGACTCGAGATGCCTAGAACCACTGTCTGACTCTCTTCTTCTTCATTTCTGCAACATTCGCGGTTTCCTCTAACTTTCGCTCTGCTGAGCACAACCTCTCCTCCTCTAAACCTCACCTTCTTTTTCTAACTGAGACTCAGCTGTCTGAGGCAACTGACAGCAAACCCTATTCTGTATCCTTCTACTTTCTCTATACTCATTTCAAAGCAAAAGGTGGCTGTTGTGTATATATACGCAACGACTTATCTTGCTTTCGTTTTCCTGAACTCGATTCTTCTGAATTCTCTACACTCTGGCTTCGGCTTTCCTGTCATTCTCTGACTATATATATCTGTGCTGTTTACTTATCCCCTAATTCTACTGACTATGAAAAATTCTTCAACTATCTTACTTCAACGATGGAACTCATTCTATCCATTTCTCCTTTCTCTGAAATCTCCATTCTAGGAGATTTCAATGTTCACCACCACCTTTGGCTCTCCTCTCCTTTCACTGATACACCTGGTGAACAAGCCTCCATCTTTTCTATCCTTAATGACCTAGAGTAGCTTGTACAGTAACCTACCCGTATCCCAGACCGCCTTGGAGAGAGCTCCAACATACTTGACCTCTTCCTTACAACTAATCCTTCTGCTTACACTGTTAATCTTTTCTCTCCGTTGGCTCCTCCGATCACAACCTTATCACCTTAACCTGTCCTATCACTCCAGTATGGCCTGTGGACCCTCCAGGGAAACGTCGTCTGGGGCATTTTGGAGCTGCGGATTGGGAGGCCCTCAGGCAGTACTTCTTTGATTTTCCCTGGAATGATTATTGCTTCCATGGCCGGGAGCCATCTGAGTGTGCCTTGCGCATTACGGAGGTTATTCTCTCGGGCATGGAAGCATACATTCCTTTCTCATATCCTTTGACTAACGCAAGAAAGCCTTGGTTTAATCACGCTTGTTCTAATGCTGTCCGCAACAAAGAGAGGGCCTACAAAAGGTACCGGAGCCATACCACCCCTGAATCACATAATATTTACATTTCTGCTCTGCCCGGAATCGTGCTAAGTCTCTTCATCGCTCTGCTTAAAATAATTTCATCCGTACTAAATGCTCTGAACTCTCCAACCCGAATTCTTCCCGCTCCTTCTGCCACCTTGCCAAAAACCTTTCAAACAACTTTACCTCATCATCCGTCCCTCCTCTTTTCTACTCTGATGGTTCTGTAGCTATTTCTTCTACTGATAAAGTAGATCTCTTCGCACAGACTTTCTCCTCCAATTCCACCTTAGACGATTCTGGTGCTGTTCCTCCATCACTTCCCCCCTCTGACTTCCTCATGGCTGACATTAAAATTTCTTCAGCTGATGTATTTTCTGCCATCACTGGCCTCAGTACTAACAAGGCATACTTGCGTGATGGAGTCTCTCCTGTTGTTCTCAAGAACTGTGCTTCTGTGTTTACACCCTGCCTAGGCAAACTGTTTCGCTTTTGCCTGTCAACTTGTACCTTTCCTTCTTGCTGGAAGTTTGCTCGCAATCAGCCAGTCCCAAAGAAGGGGGACCACTCCCAGTCCTCCAACTATCGTCTAATTGCTTTAACGTCCTGTATTTCTAAAGTTTTCGAGTCAGTTCTCATTAGAAAAATTTTAAGGCATCTTTCATTTCACAACCTTCTTTCTGATCGTCAGTACGGGTTTCGTCTGGGTCGCTTTACTGGCGATCTTCTCACCTACCTTTCAGTCTCCTAGCCATCCTCCTTTCGTGACTTTGGCAAAAGCTTTGCCATTGCACTTGACATCTCAAAGGCTTTCGATCTAGTCTGGCATAAATCTTTAAATTCCAAACTGCCCTCTTACGGTTTCTGTCCTTCTATCTGTGCCTTCATCGCTAGCTTCCTTTCTGGTCGTTCTGTAGCCGCTGTTGTAGATGGCCGTCGTTCTTCTCCTAGATCTATCAACAGTGGTATTCCTCAGGGCTCTGTCCTATCACCAACTTTCTTCCTTTTATTCATCAATGACCTCCTAAGCTGTACATCTAACCCTATCCACTCATATGCTGATGACTCCACCCTTCACCTTTCCATTCGGTTCCCGCAACGCCCATCTCAGCAGTTACTTCAACAAACAAGGGATGAGGCTATGGCACACCTAATGTCTGACTTGGCTCATATCTCTGACTAGGAAAATAATTTGGTTGTTTTTAATGCATCAAAGACTCAGTTCTTATACCTATCAACCTGACAAAATCTTCCACAGGTATACCCACTAATGTTTAATAATATTCAGCTTAATCCTGCATCATCCTTGAACATGCTTGGGGTTTCATTTACTCGGGACTTATCTTGGAAAGATCATATTACATCTCTTCTAAAATCTGCTTCCAAGAGATTGGGTGTGTTAAGCCGACTCCGCTCTTTCTTTACCCCTGCACAATTGTTGACTCTATACAGGGGTTTTATCCGCCCCTGTGTGAAGTACAACTCTCATGTGTGGGGAGGCTCCCCACATACAGCTCTTCTCAATAGGGTGGAGTCAAAGGTTTTTTGTCTCATTAACTCTCCCCCTCTTACTGACTCCCTTCAACCTCTGTCTCTTTGCCACATTGTTGGATCTTTATCTCTTTTCTATCGCTGCTTTAATGGTCACTGCTCCTCTGAACTGTCTGCTTGCATTCCTCCACCCCTACGACGGGTGCGTAGCACCCGTCTGGTGACAGACTCTCATCCCTTTTCTGTCCAACTCTCTGATACAAGAGTTAACCGTTACTCCCAGTCTTTCATTTATGCAACAGGTCAACTCTGGAACTGTCTCTCTTTGTCTGTATTTCCTGCTGCCTATGATCTCCAGTCTTTCAAACGCAGTGTGTCCAGGCATCTCAAAATGATCAGGTCTTGAATTTGGCTCTCTATTGTGTTTTGTTTTTCTCTTGGAGGGAACTGTTACTGCGGGCTCATGGTCTTTGGTTCCTTCCTCGTATAAAAAAAAAAAAAAAAAAAAAAGGTGGCTCAAGGACTGTGTGGGTAAGGTTGAAAGTTGGACTACAAATATAGGTGATTGTGTGTGTGAATGCGCCAACGCAAAATAGTGCAGGCAGAGTGAATGAAGAGCTCTGGACTAATGTGGAAACATGCATGGAAAAGTATGAAAGGAATGAGAATTGTTTTGATTGAAGATATGAATGGAAAAGTAGGGAATGTGAACGTGGATGGGGTAGTTCGGGAGGAGTCATTTTTGCTCACTGCGCCAAGCGAGCCCTCTGGTGGGCTGTCAGGCTGTCCAGACAGACATCTCGGCTACCCACTAGGGGACCCTGGTGGGTGGCAGAGTTGCCCACCAGGGAACAAACTTGCAATAGCCAAAATCCCACTGATCGGGCTAATATATGGCCCAACCTTCACTATAGGTGAAGGATATCTTCAAACGAACGAACGAACGGTGAGAGGTGTGCCTGAAGAAGTGGATGAGAATGGCAGTGCTCTATTGGTCATTTGTGCAAGAAGAGGGGGGTGGTGATAGCGAATACCCTCTGTAGACACAGACTGATCCACAATATATATGTGGCGAGTGATGAAAAGGATGGATGGTGAACTGAATAAATGCAAGGCAATGATTGATTATGCGGGTGTGGATGACAGAATGAGGTGTGTAATGGATGCAACAGCGTATAGAGGTTGGGGGAGTGGTCTTTCTGACCACCACTTGGTGGCGGTGAAAGTCAAGGTTCAAATGAAATGGAGGAATGGAAGAAGGGAGGGAAAGGAGGAAGTAGTTCATACAAGGAGAGTAGAAACGTTGTAAGAGGATGGAAAACAAGGCAGAATATAAGAAGAAGTGGAGGAGCGATTGGGTAAATATGATTTGGAGCACATAGGGAACGTGGAAGGTGTGTGCAAAATATTCACGGAAGAAATCTGTGTAGTATGTGAGGTTTTGTGTGGGGTGAAGAGAAGACTAAAGGGGGTGCAAGGAACAGCATGGTGGAATGAAGAGGTGAGAGAGGCTGCGGTGCAAAAGAAGAAAGTATATAGTGAGTGGATGAGAAACAGGGGCATGGAGAAGTTGTGAAACGGAAAATTATAAATTATCTTGAGAGGAAGAGAGAGGTGAAAAAGTCAATAAGAGAGAGAAAGAAAGTAAGAAGAGGGTGGATGAGGAATTTGGAGGGAATTTGAGTGTCATGTGGAGAGAATGTAAGAGAATATTCTGGAAAGAGATAAAAAGAGTTAGACAGGGTGATAAAGAAGTTAGTTGGGGAATGAAAGATATAAATGGTAGATTGCTTGTGGAGAACGGAGAAAAAGTGAGCAGACGGAGAGAACTCTTTATGGAATTGTTGAACATAAAGAATGAAAGTAATGCTAGTATAAATGGCTGGGGAATGGCTGGGAGGAGAAGGTATGTGAGAAGAGAGGAAAAAATCATAGGATGGAAGTTGTGAAAGCAATGAAGAAAGTCAAAAAAGGGAAAGCCCCAGGAATTGACGGAATGTGTGGTGAAATGCTGAAGTATGAGAGAGAGATGGTAGTAGAATGGATGTGGAAGATGTGCAGATTGGCCTGGGAGGAAGGTGGAGTACCAGGCGATTGGAAGTCAGGTATAATTACTCCCCTGTACGAAGGAAAAGGAGGAAAAGAAGTGTGTGGTAATCATAGGGTCATTTGTCTTCTTAGTGTAGTAAGAAAAGTATATAGAAGGATACTGATCGACAGAGTTAGAGAAAGAAAAGAGGAATTAGTTGGAGAAGAACAGGGAGGTTTTAGCAAGGGAGGAGGATGTGTACATCAGATATTCGTTCTTAGGTCATTAATGGAAAAGTTTCCAAAGAAGGGAAAAAATTTGTATGCTGCCGTCAGGGATTTGGAGAAAGCATGTGACAGGGTGGACAGACAAGGAATGTGGAATGTTTTAAGATTACATGGCGTAAATGGGAAGTTGTTAAATGAAGTGAAGTGTATGTATGAGGGTGCTAAGGCTGCAGTGCGTGTGGACAGTGAACAATTTTTTTTTTTCTGTTTAAAAGTTGGTTTGAAACAGGGATGTGTCATGTTTAAATGGTTGTTTAATCTGTATATGGATAGGGTTGCACCAACAACAATATTATCACTGATTCACAATTTGGTTTTAGGGAGAAACTGTCTACCGAGAGTGCTTTGCTGCCATTCACCAAGGACGTGCTGGCTTCATTTGATGAAAAATTTACTATGGGTATATTTCTAGATCTGGCCAAGGCATTTGATACAGTTAATCACTCTATATTACTAAAGAAGCTTGACCACTATGGTATACGAAGCACTTCAAATCAATGGTTTGCTTCCTACTTAGCCAATCGCAAACAGTTTGTGCAATACAAACAGTGCCAGTTTACCTGTATGCCAGTAGAATCTGGAGTTCCCCAGGGGTCGGACTTAGGACCACTCTTGTTTATTTTGTACATAAATGACATTGTGTACGTTACCTCACATATGAAGCCAGTACTATTTGCTGATGATAGTACCTTTTATGCAAGCCACCAAAATCTCAATGAACTCTCAAATGTTGTAAATAGCAGCCTAACAAATATTAAAAAATGGATAACAAGCAACAAACTCACGCTAAACGTGAGCAAATCTCATTACATTATATTTAGAAGGAAACTGCAAATCAACCCAACATCTACATAGGTGCCCAGTCAATTGAAAGAGTGGTCAGTATAAAATTCCTTGGTGTTATAACTGATGAAAGTTTGTCATGGCATTTACATATCCAGTATCTCCATACAAAGATTAGGAAACAGTGTAGTATCATGTACGAAATTAGTAATCAACTAACAACACGGTCTTTTAAGCTCATTTATTACTCGCTGATTTTTCCTTCATTGTTTTATTGTAACAATGTATGGAGTGGTGCTTATAAGACACAACTAAACCTCTTATTTATAGCCCAAAAGAAATCGGTTCGTATAACGGAAAACTTACGCAAATATGACCACACTAATCCATCTTTCAAGAAATTGGGTATCCTAAAACTGCCTGATATAAAATCCTACTGCACTGCTTTGTTTGTTTACAAGTCTCTACACAACCTGTCATTTAACAGTTACTTTGATTTTAATATGAATGATCGGTATAATCTCCGAAATAACTGTAATCTTAAAATACCACCCATGGCTTCAACCTAGTCCCAGTCACATATCACTTATCAGGGACCCAAAATTTGGAATGATATCCTAATGGCCATTCGGGAACTAAGTGAGGCTGTATCTTTCAAATCTGCTTATAAATCCTACTTACTATCAAAGTAATAATTCTTTTAATTAGTTGACTTTCATTAACATTATAATTTATTATTATTATTGTTATTGTGGTAGATATTATTATTTTTACTATTATTACTGGTATGAATATAAAATTACCTCCGTTTTGTTGTAGTGCTATCTTGTATATACCCTTTATTAAAATCTTATAATATTGTCATTCGGGGATGACCATTATTACTTAAAAGTCATACAGCTGAATTAGTCAAATCATAGTTTTAGCCTTACTAGACAATTGATTTTTACCAAAAATGCAAGAACTACAGGGTGCCTTTAAAGAGAGTTCCCGGACTCTCAAAAGGCTCAGCCGCTAGTAAACTAAGTGTTATGTCAACTATTGTAATATCTATGGCTAAATAAAAATTTGACTTTGACTTTGACTTTGACTTTGAGATATAAGGTTGGGCAGTGGACGGTGGACTGGCTCTAATGAGAGAGGATCGTATTTGGAAACTCAGATGATACTATGTTGTTCAGTGAAGACGAAGGGGAGCTGCAAGGCTTGGTCGATGAGTTTGGGAGAGTGTATAAGAAACGAAATCTAAATGTGAATGTAGGGGAAGGTAAAGTTATGGTTTTAGAGAGCAATGAAGCCACTGAATCTACAGTGAGGCTTGATGAGGAGGAAATGGAAAAAATGATTGCATTTAAGTACTTGGGTAGTGTGATGAGTAAGGATAGAAGTTTAGAGGATGAAGTGCTTGAAAGGGTACAACAGGGAAGGAAGGTTGCTGGTTATTTGCAAACAGTGATAAGAAACAGGGAAGTGAGCAAGGAAGTAAAAAAGTCGTTTCATGACAGTATCGTGATTCCAACTCTACCGCATGGAAGTGAAGCTTGGACATTGTTGGGGGGACACAATTCAAGAATGAGAGCAATGGAAATGAGTTATTTGAGAATAGCATATGGAGTCACATGGAGAGACAGACTGACAAACGAGGAAGTGAAGGAGCGTTGTGCTGTGGACGTGGGTGTGATAGAACGTGTTAGGAGAAGTACTTTGAGGTCGTTTAGCCATATGGGGAGGATTTAGAGCGAAAGACTGACAAGGAAAGTGTATGTGAGTGAGATGGAGGGAGGGGAGAGGGAGGGGGAGGCCAAGGATGAGATGAGGGGATGGAGTGGAGAAGTATATTAGAGAGGGATGTGTGCGCTGGGAGCAGGGCAGTGAAATGGCAGGGGATTGAGCGATTTAGAGGCGATTTGTTTGTGGCCATCCCTTATGGGATTAAGGCGTCTGCAATAGATAAATAGAAAGTTCTTGGTGTTCCATGTGACTGAACTCGTAAAATTCTATGGTGCTTATGAGGAAGCAGTTGGGTTAGAGAAATACATGTATACCGTGAAATATTCTGCACTACGAAAAAACTAAACGGGTTGTGAAAAGGAAATCTGATCTAGCTGAACATCATCTAGTATTACACACTGCACTAAGCTTAACCTCAGTACTGGTGTGTGTCTCAGCAGAATCAACACTGAGTTTGTCTTGGAGAGGGTCTTCTTTAGAAACTGGACATGCTGGAGTGGCAGGCGAGTCACCATCAGTAATCTTGTTGACCACACCAGGAGGTGGCCCTTGAGTGACGAATCAGAGAAGGTGGAGAGAAAGGCTGGGTTGTCACTCAGCACCACCAGCATCACGGACCTGGACACCTGACGCATCTGCAAAGGTTGCAGAGATAACATAGTCAGTGGGTCACCCAACTCAAGTTCTTCTTTTGGATGACATACTTCTTAGTTCATTCCCCAGATATTACTCAGTATAGAATAATCTTGCTCGTTTACGAGGTTTAATACACTCTTCTTCATACCCTGAGATGCTTCTGAGCTAAACAGAAAGAAGGCCTCAGTGTGCCCTAATCGCCAGTTAAATTCCTGTAAAATGTAAACAAGTGATGTTATGATCCGTGTGATTCATACTATCTTTTCACATGGTTAAAAGTGGTTTTCAAGGGATGATTCTGCCCATTTTATCAGGGGGAAAAATTCCTTCTCCGAACTGTAGGGGTGAAACTTAATGTCACTGATAAGGCTGCCTTGATTCATCTGTTGTTTATGGATTACAACTGTAATATATCAGGTATAAACACATAATACCTAGCCCCGGGCTGTTATGCTCCTCATGGGGCAACGTAGGATTGAATGAAGAATGAATTAGTGAAAATAAACAAAGAAATATCACTGTTGGTAAGCAAGGTAAGCCTACTGACAAAAGAAACAGAGATACGCAGACAGCCGCTACACAGAGGCAGTGAGACTTTCCTTGCTGATGAGTTAAGTTGCAGGGAGGGGGTAGTGGTCGCTGGGAGGGAGGTTTGGTAGCTGGGAGGCGGGTATAAGTATCTGGAATGGGGGTATTGGTAGCTGGGAGGCAGGTATAAGAATCAGGGATGTGGGTATTGGTCGCTGGGAAGGGGCTATTGGTAGCTGTGAGGGGGTACTGGTAGCTGGGAGGGGGGTATTTGTAGCTGGGAGAGGGATATTGGTAATGGGAAGGGGGGTATAGTAGCTGTGATGAGGGTGCTGGGAATTTTTTGGGGGAGGGGGGTAAGAGTAGCTGTGAGGGGGGTATAAGAAGCTGGGAGAGAGTTATTGATAACTTGAAGGGACTACTGGTACCTGGGAGGTAGTTATTGGAAGGATGGAGTGGATAGTACTAGCTGGGGGGAGGTAAAATCAGTTGGGAGTGGGTAGTGGTCGTTGGCATGGGGGTAGTTGGAGCAATGTGGAGGGTATAAGTAGCTGAGATGGAGTAGGGCGACAACGAGAAGGTAGTGGTAGCCGGTGGAAAGGGGGGTAAGGGCGATAATGTTGGAGGTAGGAGGGGTATAAGGAAGATGCAAGTGGTAAGTAGGTTCAAGCACCGGGTATACAAGTACAAAGGGTCGGGGTTCGAGGATTGTGGTTAGCTGGTATAATAGATATATGAAGTCAATTATTCTGGCCTAAGGATGACTTAAACACTTGAATGTGAGATATTAAAAGATATTGCAATATATGTCAAATTATTCAGGATAAATGTTCACGAAGTGGATCATCGAGGAATCCAATCGTACCAGATGTGAAAACCAACTGTTGGATTTTAACCTTGCCTTTGGAAATTAAGTATGATCTCACTATGGCTTGGATTATTATCCTGGTAAACCTAGCTGAATATGATATAGAATTGATGGCCTTAAGTTTCTTAGTGTTTGTTTCATAGCAAGAGGTGTTTGAAATTAGATGTTGAACACCTCTAGGCAGGTGTATGAATGAACGAGCTATAATCTGTGTGAGACACCACCGGGAAACTTGGTTTATATATATATATATATATATATATATATATATATATATATATATATATATATATATATAAAACGGTGTTTCAAAAAAAAATCGAAAACTTGAACGTGTTCTCCTCGCTCTAGTTCCACTTTATGGTAAAACACTTCTGGCTAAGTTCAACTGATATTGGGGTGTATTAAATTTCAAGATATAAAAAAAAAAGGGAAACTTTTTTTTTTTTAAATATCTGGAAAAATTCACTTTTTCTGATGTGACGTTTCTGTGCAATTTGACAGAAAGGTTTTGTGTTTTTTAATACAACATTTTCTGACAGTAATTTGTAGCAGCTTATTTTCCCCTCGTAAATTACATTCTCATTTCTCACATTGTTTTCACAGAGACAGCATGGTAACCAGAAGTGCATCATCGGTCTGGTTGATCGGAAAGCCACAGTCAGATATAACTGGGAGCCGCTTACCTCTGTGGAACAGGTACTAAAAGCATTTATGTTCCATCATGTGGAAAAGAGAAAGACAATTTCCAAAGCTGCAAAAGAAACCATATTCAAGGTGAGGGAAATCTGGAAAATTGCCAGCCTTCCACAATTTGACGACGCTTGGCAAATCAACAAGTTCAAGAAACTGTATGAGCAGTAGGTAAAGTTGAAGAAGAATAAGGGCAAAGACAGTGGGAAAGAGAAGATGAAGCGGGGTCTCTTTAAAGCGGATCTGGAGGAGATATTCGGCGTGGCACACTCGAAGGCACTGAGCTTGAACATACCAGATACAAGTTTCTCTAACACTCAACACCAAACTACATGCACAGCACACACTGCACTTCCTTTTCCAAAATTCTAAATGAAATCATGGCTTTGGAATACTCAAACTCGGAGTCCCTGGGGGGGGGGACCATAAATGCCCCCACCTTCTGCCCCTCTTCCGGTGACGACTCGAGCTGCTTGGAACCATTGTCTGACTCACTTCTTCTTCATTTCTGCAACATTCGTGGCCTTTCCTCCAATTTTCATTCTGTTGAGCACCACCTCTCCTACTCTAAACCTCACCTTCTTTTCCTAACTGAGACTCAGCTGTCTGAGGCAACTGACAGCAAACCCTTTTCTGTATCCTCCTACTTTCTCTATACTCATTTCAAAGCCAAAGGTGGCTGTTGTGTACATATACGCAACGACTTATCTTGCTCTTGTGTTCCTGAATTCGATTCTTCTGAAGTCTCTACACCCCGGCTTTGGTTTTCCTGTCATTCTCTGATTAAATATATCTGTGCAATTTACTTATCCCCTAATTCCACTGACTATGAATAATGAGTAATGAGTAGTGGGTGAGAAGTGCCTGGTGTCAGTCACACGTTGCTTGGCATGGCAGACTCACGTTGTGATGTCATCTCAGCACATGGTGACGTCGGCTTCCCACACTGGTAGCTGTGGTGAGTGAATGAGTAGCGATGAGTAACTTGAGTGAAGACGGGTGAGTAAGACGAGTTGTGAATATGGACTTGGTGTTTTGCTGCGTGTCTTGACCTCTGGGTCAGCAGGCGGGAGGGAGTGGTGGTGGCTTGTGTGCTTGTTGCTTCGGTGTTTCCTCTTCTTTACTTGCTTTGTTTTATATTCTTCTTGTTGCTGCTTGAAGTTACGTGAAGATTATAGAGTTGTTTCGTAGACTTGTAGACTATTTGCATTGTAGACTGTATTTTGTAGGGATTCACTGTAGACTGAAGCTAATCTTGTAGAGTCTCGCTTGCTTTTGTAGAAATTTGCTTTTAATTCGGAGACGATGTCCGTAGATTCGCTGGTTCATTGTAGAAATTGCAAGATCGTATCAATATTTTGTTAAACTACTTGCAAGGCGTCGTGTGATCCTTTCACCTCTGCATCAGCATGATGATCTGGGAGACGGTGGGGGCTGGTTGGAGAGAAGTGTCAGGAGCTGGTTGTAAGTTGTTGGTTGTGAGAGGTATTCTTTTTGTTTTCAATCTTGATATTTTGTAGGAATTTAATGTTGATTCGTAGACAAGGTTCGTATACGTTCGCTGCTACCAAATGTTATAAATGACTTTGTGTCATAAAAGACTGTGTAGGTTCCTTGTGGTTGAGATATATATATATATATTTTGTTATCCAATTAGAATTCTCCAGAGTAGCTAACAAAGTTCTCTTGATTGTGGAGACATCAGCAGTTATTTCACTGAGCACATGGTTTGTAGTGTGCTCCCTTACAAGATCTACAATTTTATGTAATTCTGGAATTATACCTGGCAAGAAGTTCATACCTCCAGAAAATTTCTTCAGAAATTCAGTTTTAAATTCATCATATGTCCTAGCACGATTGAGCTTATCTGAGCGCAATAAATTGCTTGCTGGACATCTTTCCTGGCTTATGCAAGATGAAAAAATAGCTCAGGTACTAACATACCAAGATAAATTCATCACAGGACAGAACTCAGCAATGAAGACAATTGTGAAAAATCTGAAACAAGCAGAAAACGTAGCTCTCGAGAGTGTAGATAAAATAAATGAATTAGAGGGAAACGTTACTCTTTTCCAGCACTTCTCCATCATCACAGAACATATTGACACGATTCTACTCCAATTAGAGAACACTAGAGATCGTTTCAGGGCACTTATGCAAGGAATTTCGAATGCTGGTGATGGCAAGATCACAAATGACTTACTCCCAGTTCATGAGCTACGTCAGATAGTTAGTCAAGGCATACATAAACATAAATTGAAGCCGTTGTTCCGCAGTAGGGAATTTATGCAATATTACCCGTATTTAGAAGCAACACTAACACCAACATCAGTGGTAGTTCATGTACCATTCATCACTGAAGACCTGTTCACAGTATACCAAATTCACCCCTTCCCCTATAAAAATAACAACACTTTGGTCATCATCAACATCAACACAGACTCCGAACTCATCATGGTCTCCAAGAGACGGGACACTGTCACTTTCGCCAAGTGAGTCAACGATTGAACGAAAGTGCCGCACATCCTTACATGCTGTTCATCTTTGTCCTGCGTACATTTTCACGTTTCAGCCTACTGATACAGTCCCTTGTGAAATGGCTATCATCAGCAATAACAATATTCATCATCACTGCAACTTCACTTTTGCTCCAGATAAACTTGTACACCATCAACGCATTGGACACTCACAGTTTTTTTATTTCCCTCATAACACATCAGTTTACATAGTCTGTCCAGATATACCACCATCTCATACATCAGCATCAGGATTATACATAGCACCAGACTACTGTGCGGTATTTACACCAGCCATGTCTACTTTATCCACCATCAATCACTACGCCATTCTCAATCATATACACAAACATTTCCACCCACTGCCTGATATGAACTTAAACATGAGCACAAGTATTAAGTTGACTTCACCTAAGTTTGAAACTATGCAGCTGATCAGTGAAACAATGAAGCCCTGGGAAGATTTGAGTTTATGTTCAACCCATATTATGTGTATAGCCCAGCACCTACTATCTTTATAATCGTCTGCATTGTAGTTGCAGTACTGCTGTTCGCAATGCACAGAATGCATGCAAGAATTGCTAATTTAGAGTCATTATTTAGTGGGGGGAGAGTTAACATCACAGTTAACCACCCTGAATGAAGTGTATATATTTTGTATATAGTACTAATTATATATATATATATATATATATATATATATATATATATATATATATATATATATATATAAAATACAAAGAAAAAAATGACCCATATATGGCAGACCAGTACCATTATCTTTAAATGAAATATTAATAACTCTTACAATAATCTTAATTTTAAACTATTTTTTATTCTTGCATGTATGCATTTCACTATAATAACCCAAGTACATACTGTATTACAGTTAAATAATTTACTTTAATGCATTTATTCAAATATGTATACAACTTGTTTAAAATGTAATATTACTGAATAATCACTATTTACCATGAATAATATATGTATACAATATTCATACAATTATGTTACTTTTACAATATTATGTATTTCACTTAATTAGCTTATAAGTTCATTATAATGTGTATATAGTATGTATTAATATATTAGGACTATTAACTGTCGATGGTACGCCATTTTCGCGCGGCCGAGCAGATGTCAAGACTACATGTTATAATTACAAATCATAATAGATGGATAGATAAATAGATAGATAGACAGCCCTCTGCGAGCCTGGGAAAAGGAAATGAGGTTGCAAGTTACACTGAGGAAAGCTGACAACAGCGACCAGTAAGGAGATGATGCAGTTAGCTGTCTGCAGTCCTCTCGTGAACAAAGACCTAGTAACCATACACACACATATACACACATACTCACACACAGGCTTCTTAAACTTTCCATCCACGAGGAACACACGTGATACGTCTCCTGTTTCACCAGAATTTAGGAAAGAGAGCTCAGAAGGGGACAAGCGATACTAGAGGCAGGTCGAAGGGGAGAAGGGCTTAGCAACTTGAGAGAGAGAGAGAGAGAGGGACGAGACTCTATACTTACGCTCTGTGTGAGAGACTTGTTAATATTTCCAAGACAAATAAAAATAGTCCCATACTATTCTTTACCTCTCCTGTCACTACATGACAAATGGGAAGCTACTCCAAGATATAAAAACCGCTCGTCCATCAATCTAAAATATATATATATAACTCAACCACAAGGAACCTACACAGTCTTTTATGACACAAAGTCATTTATGACACTTCTACGATTGAACACATTCTATCCATTTCTCCTTTCTCTGAAATCTCTATTCTCGGAGATTTCAATGTTCACCACCACCTTTGGCTCTCCTCTCCTTTCACTGATCCACCAGGTGAACAAGCCTGCACCTTTTCTATCCTTAATGACCTAGAGTAGCTTGTACAGACCCTACCCGTATCCCTCACCGCCTTGGAGAGAGCTCCAACATACTTGACCTCTTCCTAACAACTAATCCTTCTACTTACACTGTTAATCTTTCCTCTCCGTTGGGCTCCTCCAATCACAACCTTATAATCTTAACTGGTCCTATTGCTCCAGTACGACCTATGGACCCTCCCAACAAACGTCGTCTGTGGCACTTTGGAGCTGCAGATTGGGAGGCCCTCAGGCAGTACTTCTTTGATTTTCCCTGGAATGAGTATTGCTTGCATGGCCAGAAGCCATCTGAGTGTGCCTTGAGCATTACAGAGGTTATTCTCTCGGGCATGGAAGCATACACTCCTTTCTCATATCCTTTGACTAATGCAAGAAAGTCTTGGTTTAATCACGTTTGTTCTAATGCTGTCTGCAACAAGGAGAGGGCCTATAAAAGGTACTGGAGCCAACCCACCCCTCAATCACATCTTTTATACGTTTCTGCCCGGAATCGTGCTAAGTCTGTTCTTTGCTCTGCTAAAAATAATTTCATCTGTACTAAATGCTCTCAACCCTCCAACTTGAATTCTTCTCGCTCCTTCTGACACCTTGCCAAATACTTTTCTAACAACTTTACCTCAACATCCTTCCCTCCTCTTTTCTACTCTGGTGGTTCTGTAGCAATTTCTAATGATAAAGAAGATCTCTTTACTCAGACTTTCTCCTTCAATTCCACCTTAGACGATTCTGCTGCTGTTCCTCCATCAATTCCCCCTCTGATTTCCTCGTGGCTGTCTTTAAAATTTCTTCAGCTGATGTATTTTCTGCCATCAGAGGCCTCAATACTAACAAGGCATATGTGCCTGATGGAGTCCTTCCTGTTGTTGTCAAGAACTGTGCTGCTGTGCTTACACCCTGTCAAGGCAAACTCTTTTGCCTTTGTCTGTCAACTTGTACCTATCCTTCTTGCTAGAAGTTGCTCTCATTCAGCCAGACCCGGAGAAGGGTGACCATTCCCAACCCTGTATTGTCCAGTTGCTTTAACATCCTGTATCTCAAAAGTTTTCAAGTCAGTTCTTAATAGAAAAATTTTAAAACATCTTTCCCATCACAGTCTTCTTTCTGATTGTCAGTATGGGTTCCGTCAGGGACGGTACACTGGTGATCTTCTCACCAACCATTCAGACTCCTGGTCATCCTCCTTTCAGGACTTTGGCGAAATCTTTGCCATTGCACTTGACATCTCAAAGGCTTTCGATCTAGTCTGGCATAAATCTTTAATTTCCAAACTGCCCTCTTATGGTAGTCCTTCTATCTGTACCTTCATCTCTGGCTTCCTTTCTGGTCATTCTATAGCCGCTGTTGTAGACAGCCATCGTTCTTCTCCTAGATCTATCAACAGTGGTGTTCCTTGGGGCTCTGTCCTATCACCAACTCTCTTCGTTTTATTCATCAATAACCTCCTAAGCTGTACATCTAACCCTATCCACTCATACGCTGATGACTCCACCCTTCACCTTTCCATTCAGTTCCTGCAACGCCCATCTCAGCAGTTACTTCAAAAAACAAGGAATGAGGCTATGGCACACCTAATGTCTGGCTTGGCTCATACCTCTGACTGGGGTAAAAATAATCTTGTTTTTAATGCGTCAAAGACTCAGTTCTTACACCTATCAACCCGACAAAATCTTCCACAGGTGTACCCACTAATGTTTAATAATATTCAGCTTGATCCTGCATCATCCTTGAACATGCTTGGGGTTTCATTTACTCGGGACTTATCTTGGAAAGATCATATTACATCTCTTGTAAAAATCTGCTTCCAAGAGAGTAGGTGTGCTAAACCGAATCTGATCCTTCTTTACCCCTGCACAATTGTTGACTCAATACATGGGTTTTATCCGCCCCTGTGGGGAGTACAACTCTCATGTGTGAGGAGGTTTCCCAGATACAGCTCTTCTCAATAGGGTTTTTGTCTCATTAACTCTCCTCCTCTTACTGACTCCCTTCAACCTCTGTCTCTTCGCTGCACTGTTGCATTTTTATCTCTTTTCTATCACTTCTCTGAACTCTCTGCATGCATTCCTCCACCTCTACGACGGGCGCATAGCACCCGTCTAGCAGCAAACTCTCATCCCTTTTCTGTCCAACTCTCAAATGCAAGAGTTAACCGTTAATCTCAGTCCTTCATTTATGCATCAGGTCAGCTCTGGAACTGTCTCCCTTTGTCTGTATTTTCTGCTTCCTATGATCTCCAGTCTTTCAAACGCAGTGTGTTCAGGCATCTCGAAATGATCGGATCTTGAATTTGGTTCTGTCTTGTATTTTGTTTTTCTCTTGGAAAGATCAGTCATTGTGGGCTCGTGGCCTTTGGTTCCTTCTTCCTCACATAAAAAAAAAATAATAAACGATTTCTGATTGGTAAGTGCGAGGACAGAGCCTCTTCCTCAATGGCTGGTATCGACGTTGTAATGGCCAAGGTCAAGGAGTCAAAGAGGAAAAGCACTTCAGACACCTTAGAGCAAAAACAGTAAGGCTTAGATGAAAGAAGGAGGTTGGAGGAGGCAGTCATTTTGGAGGAAGCCAGCTCTACATTAGCGACTTCTGCAGATGATGATGAATTTGTCACTTTGACTTCAGCCAAATCTCCCTGCTGTCGTCATGCAGCAACAAGCAGGAATCGGAAGGCTGTCTGGAACAAGAACTTAACTGCTGCCTGGGATCAGGACAATACTTTGGTGCAGCAGGCAAAAAGTTCGTATGCTGCTGCTACACAAAGCCTCGGTCATAAGCTCGAGGAGCTTGTGATTACGCCTGGTACAATCTGTAGAGCTTGATGCATGAACACAGAGGAGATAGCAGCTGGAATTTCTGCATCAATCAGGGGAAAGATATTGCACTGACACTTCACAGGGATGAAAATCTACTTCCAGTTATCTGTTAGGACAAGAGTTTGCAAAACCGGATTGCTGTACTGCTTTCTGGGGAAGAGACTGAAGACTTCTAGGTGTTCCAATAGCACTGAATGGAACTGAAGAACAACTCGCTCGTGTTGTGCTCAAAGAGTTTCAGGAGGCCATATTCAATACAGAATTGTTGTGTTAACCGCTCCTTGGTTGCTGGCATCAAATGACGTTTAACGGATAAATGGCCGCAAGTGTCATTTGAGCGTGGCCTACAAAAAACACCAGCAATTTATGGGAAGGGAACAAACGTATTGAACGTCTTCAGACTGACCTACATTACACTCCCATACGCCTCATCAAGAAGTTCAGAGCCCGCTGCTGTGATGAGTGGATTTTTTTTTTTTTTTGCTCCTGGCCATGCCTAAACAAGCATGACTTCACCCATTATCTTGACCCGGGCAGAAAATATCATCTTTGCCCTCTCTTGCAAAACACACAATCCCCTGTTTATGATTATTAAGTAATACAGGCACAAACAAAAAAGGCATGATAAGTGAAAAATACATTTTTGTCTCGGTATATTTACCTGTTTGCTCAGGTTTGTTGTACTGATTTGGATCATTTGATGCAGTGCGACTTGTAGAAAACTGTGAAAACTTTTGAGAAGTGAACGAACATCTGGGACATGAGACTGACATTCACGCTCTCACATCTCATCTGTCAGTTCACCAGCTGCTGCCGTGACGAGTGGGTGTACGATTTTTTTGCTCATGGCCATGCCTAAACACACATAGTTACACCCATTATGTCGAAGAGGGGGGTGGTGATAGCGAATACCCTCTGTAGACACAGACTGATCCACAATATATATGTGGCGAGTGATGAAAAGGATGGATGGTGAACTGAATAAATGCAAGGCAATGATTGATTATGCGGGTGTGGATGACAGAATGAGGTGTGTAATGGATGCAACAGCGTATAGAGGTTGGGGGAGTGGTCTTTCTGACCACCACTTGGTGGCGGTGAAAGTCAAGGTTCAAATGAAATGGAGGAATGGAAGAAGGGAGGGAAAGGAGGAAGTAGTTCATACAAGGAGAGTAGAAACGTTGTAAGAGGATGGAAAACAAGGCAGAATATAAGAAGAAGTGGAGGAGCGATTGGGTAAATATGATTTGGAGCACATAGGGAACGTGGAAGGTGTGTGCAAAATATTCACGGAAGAAATCTGTGTAGTATGTGAGGTTTTGTGTGGGGTGAAGAGAAGACTAAAGGGGGTGCAAGGAACAGCATGGTGGAATGAAGAGGTGAGAGAGGCTGCGGTGCAAAAGAAGAAAGTATATAGTGAGTGGATGAGAAACAGGGGCATGGAGAAGTTGTGAAACGGAAAATTATAAATTATCTTGAGAGGAAGAGAGAGGTGAAAAAGTCAATAAGAGAGAGAAAGAAAGTAAGAAGAGGGTGGATGAGGAATTTGGAGGGAATTTGAGTGTCATGTGGAGAGAATGTAAGAGAATATTCTGGAAAGAGATAAAAAGAGTTAGACAGGGTGATAAAGAAGTTAGTTGGGGAATGAAAGATATAAATGGTAGATTGCTTGTGGAGAACGGAGAAAAAGTGAGCAGACGGAGAGAACTCTTTATGGAATTGTTGAACATAAAGAATGAAAGTAATGCTAGTATAAATGGCTGGGGAATGGCTGGGAGGAGAAGGTATGTGAGAAGAGAGGAAAAAATCATAGGATGGAAGTTGTGAAAGCAATGAAGAAAGTCAAAAAAGGGAAAGCCCCAGGAATTGACGGAATGTGTGGTGAAATGCTGAAGTATGAGAGAGAGAGATGGTAGTAGAATGGATGTGGAAGATGTGCAGATTGGCCTGGGAGGAAGGTGGAGTACCAGGCGATTGGAAGTCAGGTATAATTACTCCCCTGTACGAAGGAAAAGGAGGAAAAGAAGTGTGTGGTAATCATAGGGTCATTTGTCTTCTTAGTGTAGTAAGAAAAGTATATAGAAGGATACTGATCGACAGAGTTAGAGAAAGAAAAGAGGAATTAGTTGGAGAAGAACAGGGAGGTTTTAGCAAGGGAGGAGGATGTGTACATCAGATATTCGTTCTTAGGTCATTAATGGAAAAGTTTCCAAAGAAGGGAAAAAATTTGTATGCTGCCGTCAGGGATTTGGAGAAAGCATGTGACAGGGTGGACAGACAAGGAATGTGGAATGTTTTAAGATTACATGGCGTAAATGGGAAGTTGTTAAATGAAGTGAAGTGTATGTATGAGGGTGCTAAGGCTGCAGTGCGTGTGGACAGTGAACAATTTTTTTTTTTTCTGTTTAAAAGTTGGTTTGAAACAGGGATGTGTCATGTTTAAATGGTTGTTTAATCTGTATATGGATAGGGTTGCACCAACAACAATATTATCACTGATTCACAATTTGGTTTTAGGGAGAAACTGTCTACCGAGAGTGCTTTGCTGCCATTCACCAAGGACGTGCTGGCTTCATTTGATGAAAAATTTACTATGGGTATATTTCTAGATCTGGCCAAGGCATTTGATACAGTTAATCACTCTATATTACTAAAGAAGCTTGACCACTATGGTATACGAAGCACTTCAAATCAATGGTTTGCTTCCTACTTAGCCAATCGCAAACAGTTTGTGCAATACAAACAGTGCCAGTTTACCTGTATGCCAGTAGAATCTGGAGTTCCCCAGGGGTCGGACTTAGGACCACTCTTGTTTATTTTGTACATAAATGACATTGTGTACGTTACCTCACATATGAAGCCAGTACTATTTGCTGATGATAGTACCTTTTATGCAAGCCACCAAAATCTCAATGAACTCTCAAATGTTGTAAATAGCAGCCTAACAAATATTAAAAAATGGATAACAAGCAACAAACTCACGCTAAACGTGAGCAAATCTCATTACATTATATTTAGAAGGAAACTGCAAATCAACCCAACATCTACATAGGTGCCCAGTCAATTGAAAGAGTGGTCAGTATAAAATTCCTTGGTGTTATAACTGATGAAAGTTTGTCATGGCATTTACATATCCAGTATCTCCATACAAAGATTAGGAAACAGTGTAGTATCATGTACGAAATTAGTAATCAACTAACAACACGGTCTTTTAAGCTCATTTATTACTCGCTGATTTTTCCTTCATTGTTTTATTGTAACAATGTATGGAGTGGTGCTTATAAGACACAACTAAACCTCTTATTTATAGCCCAAAAGAAATCGGTTCGTATAACGGAAAACTTACGCAAATATGACCACACTAATCCATCTTTCAAGAAATTGGGTATCCTAAAACTGCCTGATATAAAATCCTACTGCACTGCTTTGTTTGTTTACAAGTCTCTACACAACCTGTCATTTAACAGTTACTTTGATTTTAATATGAATGATCGGTATAATCTCCGAAATAACTGTAATCTTAAAATACCACCCATGGCTTCAACCTAGTCCCAGTCACATATCACTTATCAGGGACCCAAAATTTGGAATGATATCCTAATGGCCATTCGGGAACTAAGTGAGGCTGTATCTTTCAAATCTGCTTATAAATCCTACTTACTATCAAAGTAATAATTCTTTTAATTAGTTGACTTTCATTAACATTATAATTTATTATTATTATTGTTATTGTGGTAGATATTATTATTTTTACTATTATTACTGGTATGAATATAAAATTACCTCCGTTTTGTTGTAGTGCTATCTTGTATATACCCTTTATTAAAATCTTATAATATTGTCATTCGGGGATGACCATTATTACTTAAAAGTCATACAGCTGAATTAGTCAAATCATAGTTTTAGCCTTACTAGACAATTGATTTTTACCAAAAATGCAAGAACTACAGGGTGCCTTTAAAGAGAGTTCCCGGACTCTCAAAAGGCTCAGCCGCTAGTAAACTAAGTGTTATGTCAACTATTGTAATATCTATGGCTAAATAAAAATTTGACTTTGACTTTGACTTTGACTTTGAGATATAAGGTTGGGCAGTGGACGGTGGACTGGCTCTAATGAGAGAGGATCGTATTTGGAAACTCAGATGATACTATGTTGTTCAGTGAAGACGAAGGGGAGCTGCAAGGCTTGGTCGATGAGTTTGGGAGAGTGTATAAGAAACGAAATCTAAATGTGAATGTAGGGGAAGGTAAAGTTATGGTTTTAGAGAGCAATGAAGCCACTGAATCTACAGTGAGGCTTGATGAGGAGGAAATGGAAAAAATGATTGCATTTAAGTACTTGGGTAGTGTGATGAGTAAGGATAGAAGTTTAGAGGATGAAGTGCTTGAAAGGGTACAACAGGGAAGGAAGGTTGCTGGTTATTTGCAAACAGTGATAAGAAACAGGGAAGTGAGCAAGGAAGTAAAAAAGTCGTTTCATGACAGTATCGTGATTCCAACTCTACCGCATGGAAGTGAAGCTTGGACATTGTTGGGGGGACACAATTCAAGAATGAGAGCAATGGAAATGAGTTATTTGAGAATAGCATATGGAGTCACATGGAGAGACAGACTGACAAACGAGGAAGTGAAGGAGCGTTGTGCTGTGGACGTGGGTGTGATAGAACGTGTTAGGAGAAGTACTTTGAGGTCGTTTAGCCATATGGGGAGGATTTAGAGCGAAAGACTGACAAGGAAAGTGTATGTGAGTGAGATGGAGGGAGGGGAGAGGGTGGGAGGCCAAGGATGAGATGAGGGGATGGAGTGGAGAAGTATATTAGAGAGGGATGTGTGCGCTGGGAGCAGGGCAGTGAAATGGCAGGGGATTGAGCGATTTAGAGGCGATTTGTTTGTGGCCATCCCTTATGGGATTAAGGCGTCTGCAATAGATAAATAGAAAGTTCTTGGTGTTCCATGTGACTGAACTCGTAAAATTCTATGGTGCTTATGAGGAAGCAGTTGGGTTAGAGAAATACATGTATACCGTGAAATATTCTGCACTACGAAAAAACTAAACGGGTTGTGAAAAGGAAATCTGATCTAGCTGAACATCATCTAGTATTACACACTGCACTAAGCTTAACCTCAGTACTGGTGTGTGTCTCAGCAGAATCAACACTGAGTTTGTCTTGGAGAGGGTCTTCTTTAGAAACTGGACATGCTGGAGTGGCAGGCGAGTCACCATCAGTAATCTTGTTGACCACACCAGGAGGTGGCCCTTGAGTGACGAATCAGAGAAGGTGGAGAGAAAGGCTGGGTTGTCACTCAGCACCACCAGCATCACGGACCTGGACACCTGACGCATCTGCAAAGGTTGCAGAGATAACATAGTCAGTGGGTCACCCAACTCAAGTTCTTCTTTTGGATGACATACTTCTTAGTTCATTCCCCAGATATTACTCAGTATAGAATAATCTTGCTCGTTTACGAGGTTTAATACACTCTTCTTCATACCCTGAGATGCTTCTGAGCTAAACAGAAAGAAGGCCTCAGTGTGCCCTAATCGCCAGTTAAATTCCTGTAAAATGTAAACAAGTGATGTTATGATCCGTGTGATTCATACTATCTTTTCACATGGTTAAAAGTGGTTTTCAAGGGATGATTCTGCCCATTTTATCAGGGGGAAAAATTCCTTCTCCGAACTGTAGGGGTGAAACTTAATGTCACTGATAAGGCTGCCTTGATTCATCTGTTGTTTATGGATTACAACTGTAATATATCAGGTATAAACACATAATACCTAGCCCCGGGCTGTTATGCTCCTCATGGGGCAACGTAGGATTGAATGAAGAATGAATTAGTGAAAATAAACAAAGAAATATCACTGTTGGTAAGCAAGGTAAGCCTACTGACAAAAGAAACAGAGATACGCAGACAGCCGCTACACAGAGGCAGTGAGACTTTCCTTGCTGATGAGTTAAGTTGCAGGGAGGGGGTAGTGGTCGCTGGGAGGGAGGTTTGGTAGCTGGGAGGCGGGTATAAGTATCTGGAATGGGGGTATTGGTAGCTGGGGAGGCAGGTATAAGAATCAGGGATGTGGGTATTGGTCGCTGGGAAGGGGCTATTGGTAGCTGTGAGGGGGTACTGGTAGCTGGGAGGGGTATTTGTAGCTGGGAGAGGGATATTGGTAATGGGAAGGGGGGTATAGTAGCTGTGATGAGGGTGCTGGGAATTTTTTGGGGGAGGGGGTAAGAGTAGCTGTGAGGGGGGTATAAGAAGCTGGGAGAGAGTTATTGATAACTTGAAGGGACTACTGGTACCTGGGAGGTAGTTATTGGAAGGATGGAGTGGATAGTACTAGCTGGGGGGAGGTAAAATCAGTTGGGAGTGGGTAGTGGTCGTTGGCATGGGGGTAGTTGGAGCAATGTGGAGGGTATAAGTAGCTGAGATGGAGTAGGGCGACAACGAGAAGGTAGTGGTAGCCGGTGGAAAGGGGGGTAAGGGCGATAATGTTGGAGGTAGGAGGGGTATAAGGAAGATGCAAGTGGTAAGTAGGTTCAAGCACCGGGTATACAAGTACAAAGGGTCGGGGTTCGAGGATTGTGGTTAGCTGGTATAATAGATATATGAAGTCAATTATTCTGGCCTAAGGATGACTTAAACACTTGAATGTGAGATACTAAAAGATATTGCAATATATGTCAAATTATTCAGGATAAATGTTCACGAAGTGGATCATCGAGGAATCCAATCGTACCAGATGTGAAAACCAACTGTTGGATTTTAACCTTGCCTTTGGAAATTAAGTATGATCTCACTATGGCTTGGATTATTATCCTGGTAAACCTAGCTGAATATGATATAGAATTGATGGCCTTAAGTTTCTTAGTGTTTGTTTCATAGCAAGAGGTGTTTGAAATTAGATGTTGAACACCTCTAGGCAGGTGTATGAATGAACGAGCTATAATCTGTGTGAGACACCACCGGGAAACTTGGTTTATATATATATATATATATATATATATATATATATATATATATATATATATATATATATAAAACGGTGTTTCAAAAAAAAATCGAAAACTTGAACGTGTTCTCCTCGCTCTAGTTCCACTTTATGGTAAAACACTTCTGGCTAAGTTCAACTGATATTGGGGTGTATTAAATTTCAAGATATAAAAAAAAAAAGGGAAACTTTTTTTTTTTTTAATATCTGGAAAAATTCACTTTTTCTGATGTGACGTTTCTGTGCAATTTGACAGAAAGGTTTTGTGTTTTTTAATACAACATTTTCTGACAGTAATTTGTAGCAGCTTATTTTCCCCTCGTAAATTACATTCTCATTTCTCACATTGTTTTCACAGAGACAGCATGGTAACCAGAAGTGCATCATCGGTCTGGTTGATCGGAAAGCCACAGTCAGATATAACTGGGAGCCGCTTACCTCTGTGGAACAGGTACTAAAAGCATTTATGTTCCATCATGTGGAAAAGAGAAAGACAATTTCCAAAGCTGCAAAAGAAACCATATTCAAGGTGAGGGAAATCTGGAAAATTGCCAGCCTTCCACAATTTGACGACGCTTGGCAAATCAACAAGTTCAAGAAACTGTATGAGCAGTAGGTAAAGTTGAAGAAGAATAAGGGCAAAGACAGTGGGAAAGAGAAGATGAAGCGGGGTCTCTTTAAAGCGGATCTGGAGGAGATATTCGGCGTGGCACACTCGAAGGCACTGAGCTTGAACATACCAGATACAAGTTTCTCTAACACTCAACACCAAACTACATGCACAGCACACACTGCACTTCCTTTTCCAAAATTCTAAATGAAATCATGGCTTTGGAATACTCAAACTCGGAGTCCCTGGGACCATAAATGCCCCACCTTCTGCCCCTCTTCCGGTGACGACTCGAGCTGCTTGGAACCATTGTCTGACTCACTTCTTCTTCATTTCTGCAACATTCGTGGCCTTTCCTCCAATTTTCATTCTGTTGAGCACCACCTCTCCTACTCTAAACCTCACCTTCTTTTCCTAACTGAGACTCAGCTGTCTGAGGCAACTGACAGCAAACCCTTTTCTGTATCCTCCTACTTTCTCTATACTCATTTCAAAGCCAAAGGTGGCTGTTGTGTACATATACGCAACGACTTATCTTGCTCTTGTGTTCCTGAATTCGATTCTTCTGAAGTCTCTACACCCCGGCTTTGGTTTTCCTGTCATTCTCTGATTAAATATATCTGTGCAATTTACTTATCCCCTAATTCCACTGACTATGAATAATGAGTAATGAGTAGTGGGTGAGAAGTGCCTGGTGTCAGTCACACGTTGCTTGGCATGGCAGACTCACGTTGTGATGTCATCTCAGCACATGGTGACGTCGGCTTCCCCACACTGGTAGCTGTGGTGAGTGAATGAGTAGCGATGAGTAACTTGAGTGAAGACGGGTGAGTAAGACGAGTTGTGAATATGGACTTGGTGTTTTGCTGCGTGTCTTGACCTCTGGGTCAGCAGGCGGGAGGGAGTGGTGGTGGCTTGTGTGCTTGTTGCTTCGGTGTTTCCTCTTCTTTACTTGCTTTGTTTTATATTCTTCTTGTTGCTGCTTGAAGTTACGTGAAGATTATAGAGTTGTTTCGTAGACTTGTAGACTATTTGCATTGTAGACTGTATTTTGTAGGGATTCACTGTAGACTGAAGCTAATCTTGTAGAGTCTCGCTTGCTTTTGTAGAAATTTGCTTTTAATTCGGAGACGATGTCCGTAGATTCGCTGGTTCATTGTAGAAATTGCAAGATCGTATCAATATTTTGTTAAACTACTTGCAAGGCGTCGTGTGATCCTTTCACCTCTGCATCAGCATGATGATCTGGGAGACGGTGGGGGCTGGTTGGAGAGAAGTGTCAGGAGCTGGTTGTAAGTTGTTGGTTGTGAGAGGTATTCTTTTTGTTTTCAATCTTGATATTTTGTAGGAATTTAATGTTGATTCGTAGACAAGGTTCGTATACGTTCGCTGCTACCAAATGTTATAAATGACTTTGTGTCATAAAAGACTGTGTAGGTTCCTTGTGGTTGAGATATATATATATATATTTTGTTATCCAATTAGAATTCTCCAGAGTAGCTAACAAAGTTCTCTTGATTGTGGAGACATCAGCAGTTATTTCACTGAGCACATGGTTTGTAGTGTGCTCCCTTACAAGATCTACAATTTTATGTAATTCTGGAATTATACCTGGCAAGAAGTTCATACCTCCAGAAAATTTCTTCAGAAATTCAGTTTTAAATTCATCATATGTCCTAGCACGATTGAGCTTATCTGAGCGCAATAAATTGCTTGCTGGACATCTTTCCTGGCTTATGCAAGATGAAAAAATAGCTCAGGTACTAACATACCAAGATAAATTCATCACAGGACAGAACTCAGCAATGAAGACAATTGTGAAAAATCTGAAACAAGCAGAAAACGTAGCTCTCGAGAGTGTAGATAAAATAAATGAATTAGAGGGAAACGTTACTCTTTTCCAGCACTTCTCCATCATCACAGAACATATTGACACGATTCTACTCCAATTAGAGAACACTAGAGATCGTTTCAGGGCACTTATGCAAGGAATTTCGAATGCTGGTGATGGCAAGATCACAAATGACTTACTCCCAGTTCATGAGCTACGTCAGATAGTTAGTCAAGGCATACATAAACATAAATTGAAGCCGTTGTTCCGCAGTAGGGAATTTATGCAATATTACCCGTATTTAGAAGCAACACTAACACCAACATCAGTGGTAGTTCATGTACCATTCATCACTGAAGACCTGTTCACAGTATACCAAATTCACCCCTTCCCCTATAAAAATAACAACACTTTGGTCATCATCAACATCAACACAGACTCCGAACTCATCATGGTCTCCAAGAGACGGGACACTGTCACTTTCGCAAGTGAGTCAACGATTGAACGAAAGTGCCGCACATCCTTACATGCTGTTCATCTTTGTCCTGCGTACATTTTCACGTTTCAGCCTACTGATACAGTCCCTTGTGAAATGGCTATCATCAGCAATAACAATATTCATCATCACTGCAACTTCACTTTTGCTCCAGATAAACTTGTACACCATCAACGCATTGGACACTCACAGTTTTTTTATTTCCCTCATAACACATCAGTTTACATAGTCTGTCCAGATATACCACCATCTCATACATCAGCATCAGGATTATACATAGCACCAGACTACTGTGCGGTATTTACACCAGCCATGTCTACTTTATCCACCATCAATCACTACGCCATTCTCAATCATATACACAAACATTTCCACCCACTGCCTGATATGAACTTAAACATGAGCACAAGTATTAAGTTGACTTCACCTAAGTTTGAAACTATGCAGCTGATCAGTGAAACAATGAAGCCCTGGGAAGATTTGAGTTTATGTTCAACCCATATTATGTGTATAGCCCAGCACCTACTATCTTTATAATCGTCTGCATTGTAGTTGCAGTACTGCTGTTCGCAATGCACAGAATGCATGCAAGAATTGCTAATTTAGAGTCATTATTTAGTGGGGGGAGAGTTAACATCACAGTTAACCACCCTGAATGAAGTGTATATATTTTGTATATAGTACTAATTATATATATATATATATATATATATATATATATATATATATATATATATATATATATATATAAAATACAAAGAAAAAAATGACCCATATATGGCAGACCAGTACCATTATCTTTAAATGAAATATTAATAACTCTTACAATAATCTTAATTTTAAACTATTTTTTATTCTTGCATGTATGCATTTCACTATAATAACCCAAGTACATACTGTATTACAGTTAAATAATTTACTTTAATGCATTTATTCAAATATGTATACAACTTGTTTAAAATGTAATATTACTGAATAATCACTATTTACCATGAATAATATATGTATACAATATTCATACAATTATGTTACTTTTACAATATTATGTATTTCACTTAATTAGCTTATAAGTTCATTATAATGTGTATATAGTATGTATTAATATATTAGGACTATTAACTGTCGATGGTACGCCATTTTCGCGCGGCCGAGCAGATGTCAAGACTACATGTTATAATTACAAATCATAATAGATGGATAGATAAATAGATAGATAGACAGCCCTCTGCGAGCCTGGGAAAAGGAAATGAGGTTGCAAGTTACACTGAGGAAAGCTGACAACAGCGACCAGTAAGGAGATGATGCAGTTAGCTGTCTGCAGTCCTCTCGTGAACAAAGACCTAGTAACCATACACACACATATACACACATACTCACACACAGGCTTCTTAAACTTTCCATCCACGAGGAACACACGTGATACGTCTCCTGTTTCACCAGAATTTAGGAAAGAGAGCTCAGAAGGGGACAAGCGATACTAGAGGCAGGTCGAAGGGGAGAAGGGCTTAGCAACTTGAGAGAGAGAGAGAGAGAGGGACGAGACTCTATACTTACGCTCTGTGTGAGAGACTTGTTAATATTTCCAAGACAAATAAAAATAGTCCCATACTATTCTTTACCTCTCCTGTCACTACATGACAAATGGGAAGCTACTCCAAGATATAAAAACCGCTCGTCCATCAATCTAAAATATATATATATAACTCAACCACAAGGAACCTACACAGTCTTTTATGACACAAAGTCATTTATGACACTTCTACGATTGAACACATTCTATCCATTTCTCCTTTCTCTGAAATCTCTATTCTCGGAGATTTCAATGTTCACCACCACCTTTGGCTCTCCTCTCCTTTCACTGATCCACCAGGTGAACAAGCCTGCACCTTTTCTATCCTTAATGACCTAGAGTAGCTTGTACAGACCCTACCCGTATCCCTCACCGCCTTGGAGAGAGCTCCAACATACTTGACCTCTTCCTAACAACTAATCCTTCTACTTACACTGTTAATCTTTCCTCTCCGTTGGGCTCCTCCAATCACAACCTTATAATCTTAACTGGTCCTATTGCTCCAGTACGACCTATGGACCCTCCCAACAAACGTCGTCTGTGGCACTTTGGAGCTGCAGATTGGGAGGCCCTCAGGCAGTACTTCTTTGATTTTCCCTGGAATGAGTATTGCTTGCATGGCCAGAAGCCATCTGAGTGTGCCTTGAGCATTACAGAGGTTATTCTCTCGGGCATGGAAGCATACACTCCTTTCTCATATCCTTTGACTAATGCAAGAAAGTCTTGGTTTAATCACGTTTGTTCTAATGCTGTCTGCAACAAGGAGAGGGCCTATAAAAGGTACTGGAGCCAACCCACCCCTCAATCACATCTTTTATAACGTTTCTGCCCGGAATCGTGCTAAGTCTGTTCTTTGCTCTGCTAAAAATAATTTCATCTGTACTAAATGCTCTCAACCCTCCAACTTGAATTCTTCTCGCTCCTTCTGACACCTTGCCAAATACTTTTCTAACAACTTTACCTCCAACATCCTTCCCTCCTCTTTTTCTACTCTGGTGGTTCTGTAGCAATTTCTAATGATAAAGAAGATCTCTTTACTCAGACTTTCTCCTTCAATTCCACCTTAGACGATTCTGCTGCTGTTCCTCCATCAATTCCCCCTCTGATTTCCTCGTGGCTGTCTTTAAAATTTCTTCAGCTGATGTATTTTCTGCCATCAGAGGCCTCAATACTAACAAGGCATATGTGCCTGATGGAGTCCTTCCTGTTGTTGTCAAGAACTGTGCTGCTGTGCTTACACCCTGTCAAGGCAAACTCTTTTGCCTTTGTCTGTCAACTTGTACCTATCCTTCTTGCTAGAAGTTGCTCTCATTCAGCCAGACCCGGAGAAGGGTGACCATTCCCAACCCTGTATTGTCCAGTTGCTTTAACATCCTGTATCTCAAAAGTTTTCAAGTCAGTTCTTAATAGAAAAATTTTAAAACATCTTTCCCATCACAGTCTTCTTTCTGATTGTCAGTATGGGTTCCGTCAGGGACGGTACACTGGTGATCTTCTCACCAACCATTCAGACTCCTGGTCATCCTCCTTTCAGGACTTTGGCGAAATCTTTGCCATTGCACTTGACATCTCAAAGGCTTTCGATCTAGTCTGGCATAAATCTTTAATTTCCAAACTGCCCTCTTATGGTAGTCCTTCTATCTGTACCTTCATCTCTGGCTTCCTTTCTGGTCATTCTATAGCCGCTGTTGTAGACAGCCATCGTTCTTCTCCTAGATCTATCAACAGTGGTGTTCCTTGGGGCTCTGTCCTATCACCAACTCTCTTCGTTTTATTCATCAATAACCTCCTAAGCTGTACATCTAACCCTATCCACTCATACGCTGATGACTCCACCCTTCACCTTTCCATTCAGTTCCTGCAACGCCCATCTCAGCAGTTACTTCAAAAAACAAGGAATGAGGCTATGGCACACCTAATGTCTGGCTTGGCTCATACCTCTGACTGGAGTAAAAATAATCTTGTTTTTAATGCGTCAAAGACTCAGTTCTTACACCTATCAACCCGACAAAATCTTCCACAGGTGTACCCACTAATGTTTAATAATATTCAGCTTGATCCTGCATCATCCTTGAACATGCTTGGGGTTTCATTTACTCGGGACTTATCTTGGAAAGATCATATTACATCTCTTGTAAAAATCTGCTTCCAAGAGAGTAGGTGTGCTAAACCGAATCTGATCCTTCTTTACCCCTGCACAATTGTTGACTCAATACATGGGTTTTATCCGCCCCTGTGGGGAGTACAACTCTCATGTGTGAGGAGGTTTCCCAGATACAGCTCTTCTCAATAGGGTTTTTGTCTCATTAACTCTCCTCCTCTTACTGACTCCCTTCAACCTCTGTCTCTTCGCTGCACTGTTGCATCTTTATCTCTTTTCTATCACTTCTCTGAACTCTCTGCATGCATTCCTCCACCTCTACGACGGGCGCATAGCACCCGTCTAGCAGCAAACTCTCATCCCTTTTCTGTCCAACTCTCAAATGCAAGAGTTAACCGTTAATCTCAGTCCTTCATTTATGCATCAGGTCAGCTCTGGAACTGTCTCCCTTTGTCTGTATTTTCTGCTTCCTATGATCTCCAGTCTTTCAAACGCAGTGTGTTCAGGCATCTCGAAATGATCGGATCTTGAATTTGGTTCTGTCTTGTATTTTGTTTTTCTCTTGGAAAGATCAGTCATTGTGGGCTCGTGGCCTTTGGTTCCTTCTTCCTCACATAAAAAAAAAATAATAAACGATTTCTGATTGGTAAGTGCGAGGACAGAGCCTCTTCCTCAATGGCTGGTATCGACGTTGTAATGGCCAAGGTCAAGGAGTCAAAGAGGAAAAGCACTTCAGACACCTTAGAGCAAAAACAGTAAGGCTTAGAGGAAAGAAGGAGGTTGGAGGAGGCAGTCATTTTGGAGGAAGCCAGCTCTACATTAGCGACTTCTGCAGATGATGATGAATTTGTCACTTTGACTTCAGCCAAATCTCCCTGCTGTCGTCATGCAGCAACAAGCAGGAATCGGAAGGCTGTCTGGAACAAGAACTTAACTGCTGCCTGGGATCAGGACAATACTTTGGTGCAGCAGGCAAAAAGTTCGTATGC
The DNA here is from genome assembly GCF_032717465.1 of Coenobita brevimanus. Classification (NCBI taxonomy): domain Eukaryota; kingdom Metazoa; phylum Arthropoda; class Malacostraca; order Decapoda; family Coenobitidae; genus Coenobita; species Coenobita brevimanus. The sequence goes on along the minus strand of NC_136993.1, from coordinate 7,720,641 downwards.
TGCTGCTACACAAAGCCTCGGTCATAAGCTCGAGGAGCTTGTGATTACGCCTGGTACAATCTGTAGAGCTTGATGCATGAACACAGAGGAGATAGCAGCTGGAATTTCTGCATCAATCAGGGGAAAGATATTGCACTGACACTTCACAGGGATGAAAATCTACTTCCAGTTATCTGTTAGGACAAGAGTTTGCAAAACCGGATTGCTGTACTGCTTTCTGGGGAAGAGACTGAAGACTTCTAGGTGTTCCAATAGCACTGAATGGAACTGAAGAACAACTCGCTCGTGTTGTGCTCAAAGAGTTTCAGGAGGCCATATTCAATACAGAATTGTTGTGTTAACCGCTCCTTGGTTGCTGGCATCAAATGACGTTTAACGGATAAATGGCCGCAAGTGTCATTTGAGCGTGGCCTACAAAAAACACCAGCAATTTATGGGAAGGGAACAAACGTATTGAACGTCTTCAGACTGACCTACATTACACTCCCATACGCCTCATCAAGAAGTTCAGAGCCCGCTGCTGTGATGAGTGGATTTTTTTTTTTTTTTGCTCCTGGCCATGCCTAAACAAGCATGACTTCACCCATTATCTTGACCCGGGCAGAAAATATCATCTTTGCCCTCTCTTGCAAAACACACAATCCCCTGTTTATGATTATTAAGTAATACAGGCACAAACAAAAAAGGCATGATAAGTGAAAAATACATTTTTGTCTCGGTATATTTACCTGTTTGCTCAGGTTTGTTGTACTGATTTGGATCATTTGATGCAGTGCGACTTGTAGAAAACTGTGAAAACTTTTGAGAAGTGAACGAACATCTGGGACATGAGACTGACATTCACGCTCTCACATCTCATCTGTCAGTTCACCAGCTGCTGCCGTGACGAGTGGGTGTACGATTTTTTTGCTCATGGCCATGCCTAAACACACATAGTTACACCCATTATGTCGACCCAGACAGAAAATATCATCTTTTTCCTTCCTTGCAAAACGCACACAACGACCCTGTTTACGATTTTAGGTAAATACAGGCATAAACAAAAAAGACATGAAAATAAAAGACAAATTCATTTTTGTCTTGGTATCTTTACCTATTTGCTCAAGTTTGTTGTGCCTATTTGGAGCATCTGATACAGTGCGACTTGTAGAATACTGTGAAAACTTTCGGGAAGTGAATGAACATCTGGGACAGACGAATGACCTGCATTTCACGTTCTCACATGATCTCACCTGTCAGTTCACCACCCGCTGCTGTGACGAGTGGATGTATGATATTTTCACTTGTGGTTGAAAAGCACTCTCCCGCCGCCAACCACCCCCCCACCCCACTATGGAGCCGCAGCCCCACCCCACCCCAGGAAGACACCACAGTGGGCCAGGTGGACACAATGCCAGCCCAGAACAAGATGGGCTCATGTGCGCCCCGGCCTTGTGTTCCTCTTCCCCTCAACTCGCCCAACCATGATGTCACAGTGATGGGAGACTACATCTCGGCCGGACCAGCCTTTGCCAGGATCGGGGCGGAATTGCTCCAAAATCAGTACCAGGCAGCACTGCAGTAACGGCCACAGGACGTACTGGGAAGGGAACGGTCATTGTACGTCCCTCAGCTGTTTCCCCCTGCAGCACTGTGACGACGGCCACTGTACGTGTCGGGGAAGGAACGGTCACTGTACGTCCATCTGCTGCAGCCATATCTGGAGCCCGCCTCGGTGTGACAGCCACTGTATGCACACCGACAGGCAAAGGCAGGAGTGGAACTGTGATGATGGCCACTGTATACGTCGAGGATGGAATGGTCACTATACGTCCCTCATCCACCTCCTCCTCCTCCTATGGGAGCAGCACCATGGTAACGGCCACAGGACATACCGGGGACGGAACAGCCACTGTACATCCCTCAGGTACTTCCCATCTGGCAGGCAGACCCACGGCAACGGCCACTGTACGTGCCGGGGAAGGAACGGCCACTGTACGTCCTTCTGCTTCTAGCCCAAGGGCCTGTGGAACCACGACGATGGCCACTGTATGCATCTGGGAAGGGACAGCCACTGTACGCCCTTTGTCCACAGTCTCGAGGGTTCTCCTGGAGGAGAAGGTCCCTTGCACGGCCCCCTCTCCACCCTGTGGCCACGTGGGATGCCCCTTTGTCTCTCCCTCCAAATGTGGTTCCCCGGAGGTGCTGCCATTCTAGGAGTGGTGGCAAGCCCATGTCGCTGAAGGCGAGATCCACTCCCTCCAGCCTGCCCCTGGACGATGCCGGGTCCTGACGGATGCCCAGTGGGCGAGGTGCCGCAGTCAACCTCTGATGGCGCCCCAGTCCAGAGGCAACCGCAGTCCCAGGCCTTCCAGGGCCAATCCTTGGACCTCAGGGTGCGATCGCCCTGGCCCCACACACCATCGGCCCTCTGCCTGGAGTAAGAAGTGACAGGCCTGACTCCTGATGCTGTTTGGCCCCAGCTCCGAGGGCCCCTCACTGGGTCGAGGCCCTGACAGGAAAGGGCCTCCCTGCACCCCAGACCAGAGACACGCCCAGGCCGCGACGCCCCTGAGAGCTGTCTCTTGCCTACTGCAGGAGGGTTCACCGGTAGGGCTCCCTCTGACTCCCAGGCGCCCCCTCAACTAAACCCAGACCTCGGCAGCCCAGTGACGACACAGTGAGATCCCAGTGTCATATTAGAGACTCAATAGTGACAATGACTCTGTATTATAGAAACAGTGAGACACGAACAACACCTGTAAGTGTCTCTAACCTAATGTACTCAGAGTGCTGTGTTAGTACCCTAAGTTCCCAGGACTAGAGCAATATACAAGTGTGTGGCAATACCTAAGTGTAAATAGACCAGTATACTACACAGAGTCCAAGAGACAAAGTATATGAACAGTGTCACCATACCTATGTGATATTCTCTTGTATAATAACTCAGGTGTAATCACAGTGTCCATGTGACATAATGTACTAATATTAACTAAACTGTCACTATACCCATTCCACATTCAGTGCACCATCGTATGTATATTGTAAGGAAGTTGGATTAAGACAATATATGTGTTAAGGTGTCTTGCCGAGTTTTTGTGCCCTGTTTCCCTGTAAGTGTTCTATTTCCAGTCTAGAAAGAGGACCCTGCTCAGTTGCTGGTGTCTTTAGAATGAGAAGTCGGTCTAAAAACACCCAGCATAACAGTAGCCATGCCTAAACACACATAGTTACACCTGTTATCTCACCCCAGGCAGAAAATATCATATTTGCCCACACTCACGACAGACAGGCAGCAAATATATTGCGAAAATAACAAGGTAAAATGATAGAGAAAGGTGAACATGTTATTATGGAAAAAAAAAAAAAAATTCCACCATCTGTAAACGTATTTTTTTCCTGCTTTGTCTCTCAGTTCGTAATAATTAGTCTTAGTCGTAGTTTTGAAACTGCAATACGATTCTGTTTTTAGCCATGCACGTGGTGTGGGAGCGGAAAGTCACGATTCAACTTCCTATTGCTAATCGGATCTGACACTCCTCTTTCATTCCGTGGGAAAGTCTAGCGTCGGGGGATGGGCATTTCTCATTTAGGACTGAAAATTCAACCCTTTCACTCCCATTTCCAAGCATGGGCACAACGATAACATAAAAAATAACTCGAAACTACCATAAACATATTAGATATCAAATGGGTGAAAAAATATTCATAATAATTTTTTTTCGGGCCATTCCTAACATATTATGCACTGAAATCATTCGATATGATCATATCTCATATATGCACAACATTTCAGCACCATTCACATTGTTTTGGAGGGTAAAGAAAATGATAACAACACGTGTAATGCTGCAGTGCGGCAGCACCTCTCGGTGGCAAATATCGGTTGATGATATTTCTGCAACTTTTGCACTCCATTGCAAGCCACAGAATGGGTCTAGGAAGTTGGTATTTTCACTGTTAGGTGCGTCTGAACTTTCTCTTCAATATGGCTAGAAAAAATCAATTTTCGATACTTCAGAAAATGGCCCCGATGTAGGCCTGGGATGCACAGAAATTTCCAGATCCATGGCCACGGAAGGGTTAAGCTTTGATACTACTGCAGCAAATACTGGAATACACTGGGGTACTCGCACACTAACTGAGAAAGAACTTGGAAGATCAATTGTGTGGCTGGCTTGCAGACATCATGTTCATGAAGTCATCCTGAAATCCGTCTTCGAAGTTTGCCACAGGTCTTCCTTCGGACCAGATATAGGATTATTCAAGCAGTTCCAGACACACTAGCCACTAATCAACCAGTCCTTGAACAAGACTGTGGATACTGATGAAGATTATGTGGAACTCTTCACCATCGACATCGATCTTGAGTAATGGAAGAAGCACTTGCTGACATTGTTGAAATTAACCCTTGAGAGTGGAAATCATCCTCGTGAAGGTTACAAGGAACTACTCCAGTTGGCGTACATCATCTTGGGGGGTCAACTTGACCAATCAACTTTCTGCCCACCAGGAGCCATGCACAAGGTGTGATGGATGGCAAAAGGGATTTATGCAAATAAGATTCTGATGTTCAGCAGCCAATTCCCAACAATAATGCAGAGAGAGGCTCGAGGCATATGCCAGATTTCACACTCCATCTCTTTGATTTATGTTTAAGCATGGACTGAAGCTATGATACCTCATTGGGCACCTCAAATGATCTTTTTTTTTTTTTGTCTGCTTTGGAGAGCTACTCGGATCAGAAATGCCGATATGGCTGAAAAGGTGGCAAGACATCACTTGTGGTACCTGATGGAGGAGCTTGTGAGCCTTGCCTCTTTGGATGAGCGTCTGGAAGCTTCAGTGAAGCAGGACATGGTGAAGAACTTGACAGGGAAGAGTTGCAGCAAAGGCTTGAAAAGGCTCCAGGGCAAGAGGTCCCGGCTAAATAATCCCTAGGCGGACTTCGTTTCCAAAAAATCAGCCAGTCTGATCAAGTATCTGAAGGATTCTTGTTTGGAGCCAACGTTCTTGAACAAGGATCCAGAGAAGTGGAGGATGGGGGAAACTACCAGTTGGCACTGAAACAAGTGAAGTCTTTGAAGGTGGTCAATGCTGCTGCTGTGCATGGCATTTCCTTAATCATGCACTTCAACTTATCAATAACAACGAGTGAGGACTAGAAACAGTTCCTGCTCAAGGTGGCTCTCTAGCATGCACAGGCAGTTCCAAAGAAGACAAAGAAGGAGCTGGCGAAAGTGGCCTGTAGTTAGTGTATTAGTCTCCCCAAGGTACTGTATACTTTGAATGAAAACGAAATTATCAAACATCTCTTTTCCAGTACATTGAGTAAACTCGTCATTTTGAGCGACCTCCAAATATGCTTCTATTTTCTCAGTAACGTGGGATATAGTTATCGAATACTGGTGTCGCAACAATATTGTCCACGAGCCAGTAATCGTGTATATTATACTTCCTAACATGAGGCATCAACATTGTCAATGCTAGCCAAACATACATTTCGCTAACACTCATTGCTCTCCATTCATTCATTTTCACACTTTCATGTGCCATGTGGGTGAACATGGTGGTGATGGTGTATGGGTGGAAAATTTCACCCTACGCCGCTCTTATGCCCGACGGCTCAGCCTGCAGCGTTTTCTCCTCCCGCCAGCCTCCTTGCTTCCTTCGCTCTCTACCTCCCCTGCCACTTTGTCCACCATGCATATATCATCCTCTGCAGGATCATCAGCTCTACATCTGATCCTTCATCACCAGAAAAGGCTGATGATCATCCAGATGGAAAATATCACCACACAGTGGAGAATTCAGTCACTTTTCTTCTCTGACGTGTATTTTTCCATACTCAACATGGCTAAATCTGGTTCTTCAGTGAAGGAGTCACTTTCCCCACTCACAATTGGCTATAATGGTACATCTAACTCCCCCCCTATTGCACTGTCACTTAGGCCTTTCCTCCGAGGGCCATTGGACTTCCTTGGAGTAGAAGTCGGAGGGCTCAGGCGGACGGCCGAGGGTCGGGACACAGGAATATCTTTATGCGTAGGGCTATCCATCACAGAGGTACGCAGGCAACTGTGGCAAGACTGGAATACGTATGGGGGGTTGCCAGCAGGTGCAGGTGGTCAAAATAATCAGCTGAGTATTCAAACAATGGCACGAATTACTAGATCATGTATACGTGACCCCTGGACGGCCCTGGGAGGACATGTATACATGCCACCAGAACGGGATGGGTTAAAAGACTCCATTGCAGAAAGAGCATTACAGGACAAAAATAACAAAAGCAGACTGGGGGAAAGTAAAAGTTATTTTGAGAGCAAATAATACTGCAGTCAGTTCTGCTGTATACACTGAAGCAAGACCATGAAGGCTAACCCAACCTACTGAGGGAAGGGAAGACAAAACCAAAGCCCACTCCAGGATCAGTCTTAGATCCATCAGTACGGACAGGGGCAGATCGCTCATGAGAGAAGGCATGTTCAAAAAAGAGAGAGAGGGGCACCTGAGAGGGAAGTAAGCCCTTTTTTTCCAACAATGGACCTACAGAATGTCACATGATGGGGTAGCCAGAAACCCATCCTCGGGATCCAATGTAGACACACTGTCATTCCTGGAACAGAGAGAGCTAACATAACAGACTGGACCCTGTAACCAAAGGGCTATGGGAAACTAGGAAGAGAGTCATAAGCAAGTGATTGTGAATCCTGGGAGACCATGGCACAAAAAACAGAGCCCAGAAGGCAATGAAGACCACACCAGCCCCTCATCACCAATAACTGGCAATGCAAAACCAACGGGAGGGCATCAACTTGAAATCAGGGATGACCTGAATGCCCCAGTTGTCAAATGTACAGTACATCATGCACAGAATCTATTATCTGGAGGTGGGCGTCTTCTGCAGAGGAGTAGACCTCACACCCATATTCAAGTCTACAAAGGCTAAGAGATCTATGCAAGAGGAGGAGGGTCTGGCAATCAGCATCCCAAGAAGTATGTCCCCAAATCATCAGAAAACTCAAAGTTTTAATACAAGTTGCCTTCACAGACTGAGTATGTGGAACCCAGGTTAGTCGTCTGTCAAACAGAAGACCCGCAAACCGAGTCTCTTCCACAAAGGATATCCTCTGACCATAAAGATACAAGTCAGGGTCTGGGTGAACCCCCTGAAGACAACAGAAATGCATAGCTACTGACTTTTGTAAAGAAAAATAAAACCCATGAGACTCAGCCCACTCAGAAATTCTATTAACAGCCAGCTGCAGCTTCCTTTCTGACAGAAACATTCTAGATGCAGTGAAGGAAACTGTGAGGTTATCTACATATTAAGAGCCTTGCGCAACATCAGGAAGTGCACTGATTACACTGTTGATGGCCACAGCAAAGAGAGTAACACGAGGATACTCCCCTGTGGTACCCCATCTTGAAGAGCAGTAGAAAGCACTCCTCCCACTTGGACTCTTTTAAAACAGTCAGATGAAAACTGCTGAATAAAAATAGGCAAACACCCACGAAGACCAAACTCATGAAGAGAACGTAAAATGCCATGACCCCAGGCAGTGTCGTATGCCTTCTCCAGATCAAAGAAGACCGTGACCTGGTGTTGGTTAGTGGAGAAAGCCTCACAGACAGAAGATACCAAGGACAGAAAGGCATGAGTGGTAGATCGCAGTTTACGAAAACCATACTGGACTGGTGATAAGTAATTGCCCCTCTCCAAATACGAGATGAGGCAGCCATGTACCATCTTCTCCAACATTTTGCAAACACAAGAGGTCAGAGAGATGGGATGATAATTTGTTGCCTGCAGATGATCCTTTCCGGGCTTCGGTTTGGGGATAACCACAGCAACACCCCAAGAGGACAGAAAATCACCAGTACATCAGATTCTATTACATAGCGCCAGTAAAACAGAAATGGATACATCAGACATATGACGTAAAAAGGCATATGGAGTATCATTACAGCCTGGAGACGAATCATGACACTGTGACAAAACAGCCTGAAGCTCAGAAACAGAAAAAGGGACATTGTAAGACTCTCCCCCAGAAGATGTGAAACTGAGGCTACAGGATTCCAAACACTGACTGTCGCATGCCGAAGATGATTCAGTGTCCTTTTTAGACACACCAGCAAAATGCTTGACAAACCTTCAGCAACAACAAAGGGATCAGTCACAGCCCCACCTGCATCAGAAAAAACAGGTGAAGGAACAGGAAATTTGCCAGAAATCTTTCTGACCCGGTTCCACACTTGGGTGAGACAAGTCCTTGAGTGAAAGGAGGAAACATACTCCTGCCATGAAGCACATCTGACCTCCTTCAATACGTGACATGTATGAGCACACGTCCTCCGAGAAGCCACCTAATATTGGATGTCCCCACAATGGCGGTGAATCCTAGAGAAGGCAACCCATTTGGCCCTCACTGCAGAGGTGCATTCAGGGGTCTGCCAGGGAACTGGAAGTTTAGGAAATCAGCCAGATGTCTTGGGAGTAGATAAAAGAGCTGCTAAGTGCATTACATCAGACCTACAAGTCATCACCTCATCAGCACTACCAAAATCATCCACAGTGTGGTCAGTGGCACATAACTCCTTGAAGAGTGGCCTGTTCACCTTATCCAGGCACCAGTGAGGAAGACGACATTGTGGCTCACACTCAACAGAAGTTTAAATAATTAGGAAGTGGCCACTGCCACACAACTTTGGCAACACACCCCACCTGAAATCTAGATTAGCAGTAGCTGAACAGAGACAAATCAATGGCCATGAAACCACGAATCCAACTATGAAAGAATGCCATCTCACCTGAAATGAACACCCCCTATTCCTCATCCTTCACCAAAGAAGCCAGCTTAGCACCTTTAGTCTTGGTCATACTGTCACCGCACAGTGAGTGACAACCATTCAGATCATCCTGTAAAAGAAGGGAGGGAAAGGAAGGTCATGAACAAGCCAAGCAAGATCTACTCTTTGAAAGGAAGCACTTGGAGGGAGATAAAGATTACGCATCATACACTAACACCGAAGGAAAATATTAAAGGCAACAGCCTGCAGTGGAGTTGAAACACTCAGACAAGTGAACTGGACATTACAGCGGACTAGAAGAGCACTACCACCATAATGTCCTTGGCCAGGAAAAGGATCAGAATTAAATACAGTCATGCTCGTCAGTGGAGAAGTGAAGGTGCAACCTTATATTTTACCAATATCCGTGGCCTTAGTACCAACATAAATTCAGTTCATTTTTTCCTACGGTCCAAATCCCATCTGGCCTTATTCCTCAAGGAACCACAAATCTCATCCTGTACAGAAATATCCCCATTTTGTTTTCCTGGTTACCATCTCACAAATTTCTGTAAGAAGGGCAGCACATGTTGTTATATCAAATCTCAGTATGCATTTGACACTAAACTTCACTACATCCTGTTTTGATTACTCATTGTATAATCTAAATTGTCTAAATATTACCTAATATATCTGTGTAATCTAACGTTCCCTCAATCCATCTTCAGAACCCAGTGTAATTGACTCCGTATCCACACAGTTGAGTAGCCTTAACCTTGCCCTCAGCACCGAAATTACCATTTTGGTAGAATCTTTTAATCTCACGCAGCTGGTAAAGCAACCAACCACAATACCAGATAACCCTGACCATAATGCCAATCTCTTGGATCTATTCCTGACAAAATCCAGATCAATACAGGATAGAGGTAGTGGCACCACTTGGATCCCCTGACTGCAATCTCATCAAAACCACATTAGTTAGCTCCCCGTTCTAAACCTATCAGGGTGACCCGATGGCACTTTGATAGGGCAAACTGGGATGGATTTAAAAATGATCTTGCTGAAATTCCACGGCAGGCTTTCTTCTCTAGTAACACCAGTTCTACCCAGTCCCACATTTGCGACTTAATACTAGCTAGTATGGTTTTACTCATACCAGATCAACAGTTCACCAAAAGATCGATCTCTCTAAAGTGGTTTGATAGTTATTGCCAGAACAGCAACCCAAAAATCATTAGCAAGTAATTCTTACTTTAAATCAAAAACATCTGAAGCACTCTCTCAATTTAATATTGCTAGAAACCGTACAAAATCTGTAATAAATCTTGCCAAGTCAAACTTTCTTCAAAAGCAAGCACCAAAACTTCTTAACGACCCTAATGACAATAGAATATTCTGGTCAGCTCTCAATTCATTCAATAATAACTTTAACAAGACATCATCCATTCCCCCACTAAAATCTTCAGATGGCAACATTAAAAATGACTCGTGTGGGAAAGCAGATATTTTTGCCAGTACATTTGCCAGAAATTCTACCATAGAGGAAGTCAGCCAGAACGTCCCAGTACTAGAACTTGACTCTCCCGAAATTGTTCCACTTAAAATTAAGACAAGCCATGTAAAATCCATCCTAGGCAATTTACCTACCAACAAAGCTCCAGGACCAGAAGGAATTCCTCCAATTGTTCTGAAAAAGTGTGCCCCAGAACTTGCCTTCGTTCTAGCTGAATTATTCAGACTATACATACGCACTTCTTCAATCCCTAATTCATGGAAAGAAGCCAATATCCACCCAATTCCAAAACAGGAAGTTCCTCTGACCCCTCTGAATACAGACCAATAGCTGTCACATCTTCTCTTGGTAAAGTATTTGAAATTTTAAATAATAAGCACGTAGTTAAACATCTTGAATCCAACAACTTGATTAATGATAGACAATACGGTTTTTGCCACGAAAGATCCACCATTGACATACTCAATCTCCTGACTCATATCATTCACCAATCAACCGACCTACATGGAGAAACTCATGCAGTAGCCCTTGATATTTCTAAAGCTTTCAACAGAGTATGGCACAGTTCCCTGCTATGTAAACTCCCTTGCTATGAACTAACATCGTTTGTTCCTCTGCTTTCCTCGTATTTCAGCGACAGAAAAATAAGAGTAGAAGTAACTTGATGACGTATATTCCATTTCCACTCAATGCTGGCATGCCACAGGGATCGGTTCTGATGCCAACCCTGTTCCTGGTTTATATTAATGATTTCTTATCTGTCACCCATAATCCCATTCATTCATATGCAGATGACTCAACACTTCATAGGTTATTCACACTCAGACACTCATTTACAAGGTCTAATATCTCTAATTCTCGACTCAGTACAGCCATCTCCATAAATCAAGACTTATCTACGATCAATGAACAGGGAGAAAACAACCTTGTCTTATTTAATGCTAGTTAAACCAAATGTATACAATTTACTAATAGACAGATATTGCCAGATTCGTATATTACCTTCAATGCTACTAATATTCTCATCTCCAAAAGTATTGAAATTCTCGGTGTCTCAACAATGCCCTCAGCTGGACCTCTCGTATCAGATCACTTGCTAAAACCGCCTCAAAGAAACTTTGATTATTGTAGCCTACAAAGTCTGCAACTTCTTCACTGACAAGCAGTTATAGTAGGACTCGCGCACGTTTGCGGCTGTGGTGTGGCCCGCACCTGTGTACAGTGTTGCCACGTTTTCTATACCGTTATCTCTCTCTCTCTCTCTCCTGGCGGGAAATGTGAGCCACCCTGAGTACTTTTGTTTCTTTTATAAGTTATTTATAATTGTGCTTTCATTTGTTAATTTGGTTTTGTTATATTTAGTAGTAGATGGAGTGTCAAAGTTACTGTCTGCTGAGAGGTTTGTTACGTTACTGATTCATACACCCCGACGTAGTGGGGTGTGGGTGTAGGTGTGGGTGGGAGTGTGGATGTGGGTTTGTTGGGGTGGTGGTCCAGGGGGGAGGGGAAGTGTGAAGGGGGATTTGACCTGAGACACCCAGGAGGGATTAAGAAGGGAGGGAAGGGGAAGGGGGGGCTGGATTCACTTACCACGTGGTCAGTATTAGAAGAGAGAGAGAGAGAGAGAGAGAGAGAGAGAGAGAGAGAGAGAGAAATTACGTGTATAGATATATGTGCATCAATAGGAACAATGTATATCAGTGTGTGCAGTATGTACAAAGGAACAAATGAATACAAAGAAGGCAGTGACAGACCTCTCTCTCTCTCTCTCTCTCCTGGCCGGAAATGTGAGCCACCCTGAGTACTTTTGATTCTTTTATAAGTTATTTATAATTGTGCTTTCATTTGTTAATTTGGTTTTGTTATATTTAGTGATGCCGACAATGCATTCAATGCATGCCCCTCTCCTGCCTCTCTCTCTCTCTCTCTCTCTCTCTCTGTAGGGAAGCTATCTGTCAGTGCTGCCACTCACAAGAATTATATGAATTATTTCTTTTACTTTGGATATTGGCATATTTCTTCTTTTTTCAGGCTCATTCTATTATATCCATAACTGTAATATTATTAACCACCCTAAAACTACGCTAAAAAACATTAAAAGTGACTGCTATTTCTTTTAGCAACACTGTACAATATGTATGCCATGTTTCTGTGTTACTGTATAAATATTTTATGCATAATAAGATTACTGTTCATTCATCCATCAAAATACACAAGTGTAAGTTTTATTCATCTGAATTTATCGAATTTGTGATGCCTTGTACATAAATAGCTTCCGTTTCACATCGCAAGTTGGGGAAACGTGGCACCATTGTACACAGGTGCGGGCCACACCACAGACGCAAACGGGCGCAAGGCCGACTATAGCTGTAATTTATAACAGCCATGTGCAGTCTCAGCTTGAATATTGCTCACCCTTGTGGAATGGATGTGGAGATGTTGCATTAAAACAACTAGACAAAGTTCAGAACAAAGCTGCTGGAATTATTAACAACCCTGCTCTTATAAATAAACTACCTCCCCTACAAGTAAGAAGGAACGTTGCCTCCTTTGCATTATTTTACAGGTATATTAACGGCAAATGCTCAACGAGGTTGCATCCATTGTGCCACCTGTCCATGCCTTCGCTTGTGCTACACAGGCATCTGGTAGCACTCATGACTGGAATGTCACTCAGGCATATTGCAGAACTTCTGCCTATCAGAATTCTTTCATTCCCAGAACTGCATCGCTCTAGAACTCGCTTCCCCAGAGTTGTTTCCCCCCAAACTTCAACCTACAGCATTTCAAGTCCAACTGTTACAGACATTTTAGGAATGGAGGACACCAGTAACCTGGTGTATGGATTATATTTTTTACACATTTGTTTATCCCTCCTCTGTTCTGTTATTAAAAAAAAAAAAAAAAAAAAAAAACAGAAGGACTGGAAGGATCACCATCCCCAACAATGGTCTCCTGGATGCATATGCATAATGGCGAAAAGCAGGCAATATGACTATACAATTCTTCCCAACTAGCACATAAATCACGACAATTCCATTGAATTATAGATCCCCTAATGGAGTAAGGACGGAGGAGAAAGAAATCTAAAACAATAAAATAAAAGGTCACTTAGAAGTGATCACAGAACAACCTTGTGACATGAACTTCTTTGAAATATGCGTACTTCCACCCGAAATGGAGCCAGGGGCACTGCGGTGTGTGGCAAAATGACCTGGTTCCATAGAAGAGGTAGAGGACTGGAGGCTGGCATGGGGAGACCCACTAGGAAAGTGAAGCATTTTCTCACTCCTGCCCACCTTCCCCAGTGACCCAGAATGGTGGACAGGAGGGACATGGGTCCCGGACCCCGAAGCATGGGTTGGCAGGACCGGGTCCCCAGAAGTGACCGAAAGAGAAACATCTGACACCTCCAGGCAGGAGGTGCCAGGCAAAACTGGCACCCCAAGAGTCCCCCTCGACTCTGAATTGAGGCTTGAGGGCTGTTGTGCAGAAGGACAGACATCAGAGGATGAGGAGTCAACTACTGAAAATTTGTTTGGAGGATTATCAACATTCAAAGAATCTGAGAAGCTATGATGATGTTTTGAGGAGAGAATATGTGTTTGAAGACAACTATTTGAGGACTGCAACGTAGTAGAAGTAGCATCCTTATCCTGAGTGACTTTGGCATCAAGATTTTGAAGCTGCAGAACTGGAGACTCTGAGACAGGTGATGGAATCACTGGAGACATGGACAAAGGCAGGTCTTGGGCCTGCTTTATAACAGGCAGATGGTTACTCCTGTGAAGGGACAGAATTGAAGCATAAGACTCACCATGTCTCAAAACGGACATCAGGGCCCTAGTTCGGACCTCAGCATAACTTACTTTATTCCTGTTGCAATAAGGATTTCACTTTCCAACCTAAACCGAGCACAAACATTTGAAGACACAGAGTGTGCCTCATGATAGTGGATGCAACAAGCAGGTCCAGGACAATCCCAACCTCTATGTGTGGTATCACCACAATTAACACACACTGCTGTAGACCCTGTTGCAACTGACGACAGTTCTGCCCAGCATGTCTGTACATCTGACAATGGTAGCAGTGCCTAGGATTTGGGACATAGGGGTTAACCTTAATTGAGAGCCAGACAATTTTAATGGAGGAAGGAAAAGCTGTGCAGTCAAAAGTTAGCAACAAGGACAGAGTCCATGTGAGAACATCATCAGTTTTCTTTTGAAACCTTTCCACTTTAACAACTTTGTGGATCTGTAGTTCATCAAGAAGCTTCTCCTCTGAGTACCAGAGCAAGTCCTGGGAAAACACAACTCCCAGACAATGACTGAATATTGCATGAGGAACATGAGCGAACATCACACCAGGGTCCATACACTTAGCAGCTAGATAGGAACCTTCTTCAGGGGATGTAACCTCCACCAAAAGGCTACCATCCCCCTAAGTGACATCTTTGACTCCTTCTCACAGCCTGACACAATTTCAAGATGTACAGTAAAAATGTTAAGGTTAGCAATGGGCTGACCATCTAAAGTATGAATGACGTAGTACTTCACAAAATCCATTCCCTCAAAGACATCTGGAAGGACTTCATGGGTGGGCTCACTAGGAGTCTGTAACTGGCCATGGCTCTTTGTCTTCACCAACCCACGGACCTCAAACCACAGGAACCAGGCTGGTAGGGCTCCAGGATGGTTATATAGGATGCACTGCCTGGAGGCATGGATGCCTCACATGAGGGAGGTCTTGAAGAATGTCCAGGGATGGAACCAGGTCGTCAGCATCAAACTTTGAAAATGCAGCCATAGAATTCAAAGAACTCCATTTCCCCACCCCTCCATCCACCAAGAAGCCCAGCAAGGGAAGGTCATATATGCCAGTGACAGCACCAACTGGTTACACCAGAGGTAACCGGAGAGTATATGTGGGTAACCACTGGGGGACCCAGGAAAGAGTGACTCCAGGATGATAGGAGCCACCAGGTCCCCCATTGCCCACTTGACCCTAGCCAACGCATGACCAGTCGAGTGACCTGGTTGGACCCAACCAGGCCACCCATCTAGCCAGAATAGGGGACCAAAGAGGTGATTTGCTAGCTGCAGGGCACAGTATGCAGCATCGCTCAACCCCCAGGACTCCTGTCTCCCAGCATTATGGTACGCCACGCATGACAAACACGTGGGGAGGCAACAGTCCTGTCCTAGCCAGCAAATGGGCAGGGATGAACATCACCAGCAGGTCTCCTCCACCAGTGATGTAGGTGGTGCTTGGTCCATGAGGCTGACAAATGCCGAACCCTACAAAGGTAGGCATGCCTCCTGGGGAGGTGGCACTACCACCCACGCTTTAAGCCCAGCCACCATGTCAAGGTGACCCCCCCTCAGAGGGACCCCTCACATAATAACAACAGGAAACTGCTGGTCTGATTCAATACTGTAGTTTCCTGTAGTTATTACATGAATAGTTTCTTATCTGCTTTGTATTTTTCCTTCAGTAGTGTTTGCATAGACTAGGGGCTGTTCCATTAGGCTGCGGCCACACTGAACGCGACGAGCGGGGCGACTTGAGCGGGGAGGGATGAGGCGACACGATAAAACACACTAAATTCTATGTGGGTGGCCACACTGAATGAGCGGGGAAGTTTGTCGCCCCGCTCACCCTCCCTGCTCGTCGCTACGCGATGCAGCATGTTCCAAAATGTCGCGCACTGCCTAGCGACATCCCCACTCCCCACGCATTTGCATCATCATTCATTCGTGCTGGTACTGCATGTTGGGGCGGTTAGGTTTGGTAATTATGTCCACTGAACAACTTATTGGAGCCGTGTACCACAGGAGAGCTGTGTGGGATCCAACTGATCTACTCCACAAAAATACTGGAGTGTTGAAGAAACACTGGGAGGATATCTGTGAACAGCTGCATACAGATGGTAAGTTATAATCGAGCCATTATTTTGTCATAAGATTGCTTAAGTAATAATTGTTCCATTGTTGTTATAAAACCTATCAAAAACCAGTAATGTCTGGAATTCATACTAGTGTTTAGTGCTCAGTTCCCTTTGTTACAACGTAGTCTTAAAACTAATAAACATAAGTGTATACACTGAAAGTATGTGTGTACGTATATATGTAATGAACATCGAAAATTTTGTTATTTATCAGTACAGAAATCTATGAAATATAATTCAGCAGATAGTGAAATGTCCAGTGGATATTTCATTATAGGCAATCAGTAGAAACTGGTATCGTGAAAAAGTATACATGAAAAATCAAGAATAATTAATCACATGATAAATAATCTTTAAGGTATCGTCAAATAAAGACATTAAAATCAGTTAGACATTGAAACTTTATTCATTCATTCATTCATCATCAAATCCAGAGTTGCTCCATGAGGAACGTAGGAGCCCGGGGCTTGGCAAGTTGGTAATGACATTTAAGATGAGAGTGACTAGCCTCACTCATCTGAGTAGCATTTCGTAAACAGTAAACCCCAGCCATCCCTTGGATATAAACTTGCACCGGCTCAATCCGATTGGAGCTTCCTAAGTACCCATTAAACCACCAAGTTGCCATAATTTGGTTATATGGTTACCATCCAGCGTAGTAAATGGTTTCCTGGTGTACAAGAGACCATTAGGATTATTACTCAGTGTGGAGTCACCCATACACAGAAGGAAGGGGAAAGAATGAAGGAGAGATAGACAGAAGAGGAAGGAAGGAAAAAAGGAAGAAAGGAAAGGGCAGGCACCCGAAAGCAGCACTACATCGAGTGAGTGGATGGTGAGCGCCAACACCTACCTTTATGTGTACAAATACCCTATTACTTTTGTAACTGATAAACTAAAATGCTCAGGAGCGATGGGCTGTCTGTAGTTCACTGTGGCTTTGGCCAGCCTCGCTTCAACTTTGGTGAGCAAAAAATCAAAAGTCTCTTGGCTCATACGTAAGTACTCAAGAAATTTATCATCAAACAACCGAGACTGTTGTTACACATGATAAAATTCACTACGTTCATCTCTCTCCTCATTGTATTCGTGAACCCAAGGTCTCTTCACAGGCAGATGATCTAGTTTCAGACGTGCATTTTCAGTAAGGAACAATTTTCTTGACATCTTGGACAATGGCATGTCTGCACCGATGAACAGCTTCTGACTATCTGTCGGCCGCGAGGTTGCCGCTAACCGCTTCGTATCTGGACATGCATCGCGTTGACGCTTACCTCGCCGCTCATCGCTTGACTCTACCTCCCCGCTCGTCGCGCTCGGTGTGGCTGCAGCCTTATGACTTTGGCCAACTTAGACTGCTCTACTGTTCATTGTTTTGAGTCTTGGTCTACTTACAACGTTTTATTACCTACTTGCTCAAACACCACCTTTGGCAGACTTTCCATTTGATGTCAAACAGCCAGAAATGAGTCATAACTCAGGAACCGGTGGCTCGATTGGACTGTATTTTGCTTTATTCTCCACCTTAGAGCATTGTAATAGTTCCTTGCTATAACAAAAATTACACTACGGTGCGCACTTTTGGGTGTCTTATGGTAACTTCAGTGACCACAAAGAATGTGTTCTGCCTAAAGGACACCTAAGTCACTTCATGTCAAAAGGCCAGAAATGAGTCATAACTCGGGACCCAGGGGCCCGATTGGACTGAAAATTATTTTATTCTTCAAGTTAGAGCATTTTAGCGGTACCTTGCTCTGACAAAAATTGCGCTGCAGTGCGCCGTTTTTGCTGTGTCACGATTACAAATGGACAAACCAACAAACTTACAGAAATCAGATCATTAACATATAGATTATTCAGCTTTGGTTTTCATGGGTATATGGAGGAATAAAATTATGATGAAGATATGCTAAGCAAAATTAATGGTAGGTACTGTGTGTGTTTAGCTGTTAATGGTTTACAGCATTACTTAAGTGGATACGAAGCAAAATTTCAAAAAGATTCAAATGCATCTTGACCTGCACTACCGTTATCACTGCTCACTTTCCTAATGAAAACTTAGACATTGAAGGGGCTCTAATCTTCATATCTTATCATACAACATTGCATATGAGTGCAAATACACTGAGTTCTGAAGAAGCACTGGGGGAGTGACAGACTACACAGATATATTGGGTAATACTTACATAATGTAGATTATACTGTGAATAACGAAAATTAGTTGAAGTTCAAAACAGTGTCAGCTGCAAATTCAGGTTTGATATAACAACAGGTGCCACCCTTGTTACGGAAGTTTGTGAGGAGTTGGGTAACCAAGAGAACAAAATGGGGGTATTCCAGTAGAGGAAAAGATTTGGGATTCTGTGAGGGACAGGGTTAGAGGCGATACTGATTGAAAAACATACGTGAACTGAATTCAAATTCGTACTATGACCACGGATATTAGTGGTGCATAGGGCCGAACCTGCACTTCTCCGCTGACGAGCAGGAACTGTGTTGGCAATAATCGCTGTCGGTACTGTCACTTGATAGAGACCGGGAGGACCCTGTGCTGCCTGCCCTACCCTATAATATCTATTCATCTATGTATCTACATCACTTTCATATTCATAAACCAACACAACACGGTCACTCACTCCATTCTTCTCCTCATATCATCCTCCAAACAAAATACGTTTGTACGAACACTTTGTCTACATATCTATCCATCTATCTATATTATCTGTCTATCCAGCTATCTATCTATCTATATCTCCTTCTCTCATTCATAAACAAACACAGCATGGTCACCACCCCAGAGGTTGGGGACGATCACACCTTCTCTCTCTCTCTCTCTCTCCTATTATCTTTGTTTCTTTCACTTCGTCTCTCATTCGTAAACAAACACCACATGGTCACTCACCCCGGATGCGGGGAATGACTACACCAGATGCTAGGAATAAAACACGTTTGGTTACTTCATGGCATTCTGGAAATTGGACTTGCATGGCATCAGCCCCTTTTTGTTGTGTACTCTGGTGGTGCAAGTGACACTACTTATATATATATATATATATATATATATATATATATATATATATATATATATATATATATATATATATATATATATATATACATATATATATATACATATATATATATATACATATATATATATATACATATATATATATATATATATATATATATATATATATATACATATATATATATATATATATATATATATATATATATATATATATATATATATATATATATATATATATATATATATATATATATATATATATATATATATATATATATATATATATATATATATATATATATATGTATGTTGTTAAATAGGTTGGAGCCGGTGGTTGAGGGTATTCTGAGGGATGAACAGGCTGGTTTTAGAAAGGGACGTGGTTGCAATGATCATATCTTTATAGTTAGGCATTTGATGCAGCAAGTTAATGAAATGAGAGTACCGTTAAGTCTTTGTTTTGTTGATTTTGAAAAGGCTTTTGATAGTGTTTCGAGAGAGACTATGGGGAAGATCATGAGACATTATGGAATACCAGAGGAGTTTGTGAGGGTCATTATGAACATGCATGAGGATACATTTTGTAAAGTGATGGTTGATGGTTGTCTGAGTGATTCGTTTGAAGTCAAGTCCGGAGTAATTCAAGGTGGTGTTCTATCGCCTTTACTATTTATATTGGTCATTGATTACATTATGAAACGCGTTGGAACAGAAACCGGTGCAGGTATACTTTGGGGAGAGAACAGGAAACTTTTGGATTTAGATTATGCAGATGATATAGTTTTGATTTGTGATGGGCCAGAAGAGATGCAGAGAGTGTTGGACTGTTTGGTGAGTGAAGGTCGCAAGGTGGGTTTGGTTATTAATTGTGGAAAAACTGAAATAATCAATATGAATATGGAAAATGCGCAGGAATGTGTAATTGGAGGTATGGTTGTAAAGCAAGTTGATAGGTTTAAATATTTAGGTACTTATTTAGCCAAGGATGGTTCTTTGAACTTTGAATTCGAGGAAAGGTTAAAGAAGGCTAATCAGGCAATGGGAATGCTTAAAAATATTTGGAATAATAACAATTTTTCTGTGCATACAAAAATCAAACTTTATAAGGTAATGGTTAGGAGTATCTTAATTTATGGACACGAGTCTTGGTACAGCACAGTGACTATGGAGAATAAATTCTTGGTGTTTGAAAATAAAGCACTTAGAAGAATATTAGGAGTTAAGTGGTGAGAAAGGATACCAAATAGTAGAATTAGAGAAATAACGGGAGTGCAGCCAATCGATGAATATGTTAGATTCTCACGATGGAAGTGGCTAGGACATGTGTATAGGAGACAGGGAATAGTACGAGGTACACCAGGGTGGGTGGCACTTGGTAGGAGAGGTAGAGGAAGGCCAAAAGAGACGTGGGTGAGGACAATGAGACGGGAAGCTGGAGATGAGTGTTGGGGAGATCTTGAGGAGTTAGCACAAGATAGGATGTGGTGGTGTGAGTTCATCGAGGCCCTATGCATCACCGAGGGTGCCACAGGAAATGATTGATTGATTGATTGACATATATATACATATATATATATATATATATATATATATATATATATATATATACATATATATGTGAGTCATCCCTCCAATATCTGGACACCTATTTTCTGGACATCCCCAGTAACCGGACATTTTTGTCCTGGGATCCAATATTCCCAAACTGGGCCAAAAACTGCAAAAAAATCGAAAAAAATCTGACTTTTTCCCGCCCGTAATGTGAAGTTGGCATGCGCGGCTCAGGCGAGCTGTGTTTTCGTGCGTTGTTCCGCCGACATCCTCCCCACTTACCGCCCATCTCTTGTTGTGTGTGCACGCTCGTCGTCATGGCCACCCACATGCTCGCTTTTGTGCTGGTGCCTTACCTGCTGCAGGCTCTCCTGCTGCTCTCGTGCCTCTCCTTCGTGTGTGTGATGATGGCCCCTATGCCTGAGAAGAGGAAGAGAGTGGTTTTGACTCTGGAGAAGAAGAGGGAGATATTGGACAAGGTGGATGCGGGATGGTCTACCTCACATATCCTCCGTGAATTCAACCTGGCCCGGTCTACTTTGTTTGATATCAAGAGACCCCGCGACAAACTCATGCAGTACACGGCTGACATCTCGTCGAAAAGCAAACACAACGTGGAGAAGAAGGTGATGTATACTCCCAAGTATGCAGAAGTCGACCGCTCTATGTTGATTTGGTATTGACAGCAACATCCTGCTGGTGTGATGGTGCGTGGCACGGAGCTGAAGGCTGCTGCTGAGAAGTTCGCGAGGCTTCACGACGCCCTAGACTTCAAGGCATCTGAAGATTGGCTCTTTGCATTCAAGTTATGACATGGCCTTACCAACCGTAAGTCTCATGGCGAAGCTTTGGACACCAACGAGGATGGAGTTGGCGAGTTTCGGCACAGGGTGAAGGGCTTGATCGACAGGGAGGGCCTAACTCTCAGTCAAGTCTACAACGCTGATGAAACTGGCTTATTCTATCACTCTTTGCCTACGAACACTCTAGCTGAGGAGACGGAGAAGCGTGTACCTGGCCGCAAGCTCTACAAGCAACGGATATCTGCTCTGTGTCGTGCCAATGCTAACGGCATGCACCGGCTCAAGCCCGTTATTGTTGGTCATGCAAGGTAGCCTTGGTGTCTTCGTGGGGTGATGGATGTCCTTCCTGTCATCTGGTACCATTCCTTGAAGGCATGGCTCACAGCCCAGATCTTCAAAGACTGGTTCCACTGCCATTTCGTCAAGGAGGTCATCCATTACCAGACAGAGAAACTGGGAATCCCATGCGACCAGGTAAAGGACCTCCTGCTCCTCGAGAATGCACCTGCCCACCCGTGCAACAAGGAGTTGGTGGCTGAGAATGGGCGCATTAGGTGCATGTTTCTGCCACCTGGCTCCCTTCAACCTCTGTCTGTTCACCGCACTGTTGCATCTTTATCTCTTTTCTATCGCTACTTCAATGGTCATTGCTCCTCTGAACTGTCTGCTTGCATCCCTCCACCTCTACGGGGGTTGTGTAGCACCCGTCTAGCAACAAACTCTCATCTTTTTTCTGTGTAAGTCTCCAATGCAGGATTTAACCGTTACTCCCAGTCCTTCATTTATGCAACAGGTCAACTCTGGAACTGTCTCCCTCTGTCTGTATTTCCTACTGACTATGATCTCCAGTCTTTCAAATGCAGTGTGTCCAGGTATCTCGAAATGAATGGATCTTGAATTTGGCTCTCTTTTGTATTTTTTTTTTTTTTCCTCTCTTGGAAGGAACTGTTTTGCTGGCTCAGCTTTTGGCTTCTTCCTCGCATTAAAAAAAAAAATGATTGTTTAAATCCATGACTTTCTTAGCCAGGGGGTTGAAAGAACGTGCCTGCTGAATGGTACCTTTTATTTCTTTTTCAGCCTCATTACTGTTATACTTTCAATGTCATAATTTCTGCAATACCTGCGAAGCCAACACATATTTCATAAATATATACATCTTAATATCTACTGATGATGGTACGAATATTATTCAAGAACAGTAGACATGAGCAAGTCACATGTTATCTTCTAAACGTCATGCCAGGTTACAGGAAGATATTTTGTACAATAATATTCTATGTATCATATGAAAGTACTGACTAGTTTTACAGTTATGTAAGATCAATACAATAAATATATCGGTATACAAAGTTCTGTGGGATATATTATGTAGGATCTTTACAACATATTTGTGGTGTACAGAGATCTGTGGGATACAAAACTGTCAGTAAAGGTGAGCGATGAACACTATGAGAATGAGAGTGTATTTTGATCTAAAACGTGGTCTAAAATGACGTAGTCTCGGGTTTGATTTATTGTTACAAAAACTCATTTGTTTACAGATTATTACCTTCCTATATGATGACCGATTCATGGATGATTCTTCTCAGGTCAGTGTAACTTCTACCTCTCCAGCGAAAACTTCTTACCTTTTTCATCAGCGTTCATCACACATAAAGACAGTCCGTTATTAACCGGCTTCAACAAAAGGTAATAAAATGTTCCTCTGCACATAATAATTAACAGTATCTGTTACTTGTCTACCCAATGCGTAGAGTTACAAATTTATATATATATATATATATATATATATATATATATATATATATATATATATATATATATATATATATATATATATATATATACTCGTACGTCATGCACTGGGGATCATTGAAGATGAGTATGTTTTCAAACACTAGTGGAAAACACAGAGTGCCCCTAGAAATCATCTGAACCACCTCGAACAAGTGTTTCAATGATGGCTGTGGCCATCATCCGAGCTTTAGATGTTAAGGCATATGGGTGGCCAGAGGCATCCCCACACAAAGTCTGCCGTCACTGGATGAAAATCAATATCTAACCAACGTTGCTGTTGGAGGGGATTAATCCTAACGTCTTAGTGTGCCTTGTTACACTCTCAGAGACAGCATACTTCCACCAACACCAGTACAGTTTTTGATTTATTACTGCATCCAGATCCCAGTCCATCTCAAAGTCTAATCAACTCTTCCTTGACCGAAATCTCAATTATCCAACAAATTCCACTGAAATCCGATTAAACCTTTTTTTTTTTTTTTTTTTTTTTAGATAACTCGTACACACACAAGCAAAGAAGAAACAGGCTAAAAACAAGAGTGAATACATATCCTCCTCAAACTTCATTGGCAGAAGCAAAACTACCTGGCTACATTTTGTATACTCTTGACTACCTTATATATTTCCTTTGATAGGATTTGGGTAAAACTGGACAAACAAATTTATGTAAGTAATTAAGACTGTGCATAAGGAGGTATTTCAAGTATGCAAAAATTTTGGATGTATTTGCTGGTTTAATGATAAAGTGGACGAAAGACGCTCATCCGGTTTTATCGAAGTATTTATCATCTCAAGTGTTTCCGCTGTTTTCAAATGATCTGCACAATCTGTAAACGCTCATCTTCAAATAAAGGGCGATCATGATAGAGAGCGACCAAACACGTGTCGTCTGCATACTTCATGACATCAGTTTTCTTTCTTAATAAGTCAAATGGTGTAAATAGTTTAGTCTTGCTCAATTTAATGCACGTATAGTATTGATGAGGCAAAGTTTTAAATAAATACAACAGAATTATTTCTTTGTGAGGAGTTATATGAGAGGAGCATGAGAAGTTATACTCGTAGGGAAAGTCAGACAAATGAAGACGTAAATGAACATTATTGTGTTGATATGGCTGCTACTGGAAGTGTTGAAATAAATATACTGAGATGGTTTGGTTATGTAGAGAGGATGGTGAGTGAGAGATTTGATGAGAAGAGTACATGTGAGTGAGGTGGAGGCGGAGAGGGGGAGGGAAAGACCAAGGATGTGATGGCGGCACGATGTAGAAAGATTTATGAGACGGGGGGGAGGGGGGAGGAGGTGGGAGATAAGCCAAATGGAATAGGACATGGAGGCGATTTGTTTCTGATCATACCTTGTGAAATTGAGGTGTTTGGCAAGACATGGACAGAAATATTGATCTCTGTGGAGTATCGAATGAGATTAAAGTGGCCAGCTACCCTATTACGGCTACTGTCATTCTAAATGGATGAGGACTTTTAAGTAAACTTCACTGTAGCAAAACGTTCCATATCTGGGTGTGATAGACAAGAATGCTGTACACATGTTCACACACAATATATATATATATATATATATATATATATATATATATATATATATATATATATATATATATATATATATATATATATATATAATATAATATAAAATCCAAGCATTGTACTGCACAGTACAAGACCAAGACCTTTGATATAGTGCATATACGCCGTTTCAGTAATCGTCTACTCTGTTCTATCCCTGTTTAAAGGATCCTGATTTGACATTCATTGAAGAGTTTCTTGCTTCTCAGAAATACCGGATGTAAAACTCATGGGAAAATATTGCTGAGGTCTTGTTCCTTGAATGTCGTTGCCTCAGCAAAGGCAATGCCCATGTCTTATATTCAGGGAAAGTTATTACATCCAGAGAATTGGAAAGACCTTTCCGTCAATGGTCACTACTGTACATATCACTGCATAGCATTATAGACAGAAATTTACGCAACGTGTCCCATTGTAACCATCTCATAATCATGGTCGGGTTCTCTCTAGTATTACATTGCACATTATGTTTAGCGATTTATTTTGGCTCTGGTCTCCATTCTCGTTTTGGTGACTGTATTGTCTTGGACAGAAATTCGCTAAATACAGGATAGTCCAGTCAAATAGCGCTCTAATAAAACTAACCTGGCGACATGTATGTGTTGCAGTGACGACTCAGTCAGCTCGTGTGGCCGTAGCCATGCCAAAAGAATTATGGAATGAATGAATAATGTAGGAAAGACATTTATAACTAGAAGCCGTTCCTACAGCTTTCAAGAAGTCGCCCAGTGGGATAGATGAGAGTTATATATACAACATAGTGTACTTCACTTTCCATATTTCCATGTTTCTTCCGCTGGCAAATATTCTTGAACTGGGAGAAGCTTGGTATAATACTCTTCTCATAGATAATCATTTGTTAAATGATGCATCAGGGAAAAAAGTATTGGAAAATTCTTTGTGTGAATCACTGAAACTGCAGGACGAATATTCCCCTTGAATTAATCAATCCATATCTTTTACAACAGCACTTTGAGCTCAACCCACCTGATTTGCTTGTCTGACCACCAGTGAAACCTGTGATTTTGTTGTATTAACGTCCTGACTGTCACCAGTTACCCTGAGTACTCCAGCTCCAAGTGACACTCCCAGCTTTGTCACAGCAGAAAACTGTTCATGGAGAGGGGAGAAGAAAAACATTAATACAAGTATGTTAAATGTTACCATTCTATAAAAGTACACACACACACACACACACACACACACACACACACACACACACACACACACACACACACACCTGGAGCCACAATCGTTACAGCATTAGAAGCTCAACACATGTGACCTGAGTTCAAGCCCTCTCTGGCCGCATTGCTTGTAGGGGAGATGAGCTCTCCAGTATCAAGTGTACCCCAAGGTGCGCTGTGGTGGAAGACCCGCAAGGATGTGATACTTGTCTGGATAAAGATTCGGCGGTATGTTTCCTTGTGCCTACCCCTCACTCTGGCCTCATACAGGTTTAGTAGTGTGTCAGCTCTCCTTTGGAGCAGAGTCTGCCTGTTGACCCCCATAGGTTATGAAACTAGATTAAGGACTCATATGTTTATTCAGCCACTGGCTGCAGTAAATGAATACACAAAAATTATTATTATTATTACCATTATAAATGGAGCCGCTGCAAGGAAAGCGCAAGCCTACAAAAAAAAGAAGGACCAAAATTATAACGGACATCCTTATTTTCTTGGAACGTTTTAGTTTAGTACAGCTAGTACCACTCTTAATTCTTTCAATAATAACTTTAACAAGTCATCTTCCATTCCCCCACTAAAATCTTCAGATGGCAATATTACAAATGACCCACGTGGGAAAGCAGATATCTTTGCTAGTACCTTTGCAAGAAACTCTACCATAGATGATACCAGCCAGAATGTCTCAGTACTGGAACTTGATTCTCCCGAAATTGCCCCACTTAAATTACAGACAAGATTCGTAAAATCCATCTTAGACAATTTACCTACCGACAAAGCTCCAGGCCCAGCTGGAATTCCGCCAATTGTTTTGAAAAAGTTTTTCCCCTGAACTTGCCTCTGTCCTAGCTAAATTATTCAGACTATGCATACATACTTCTTTACTTCCAAATTCATGGAAAGAAGCCAATATCCACCCAGTTCCGAAGAAAGGAAGTTCGTCTGACCCCTCCAATTACAGACCAATAGCTGTCACATCTTCTCTTGGTAAGGTATTTGAAACTTTAATTAATAAGCATATTGTTAAACATCTTGAATCCAACAACTTAATTAGTGACAGACAATACGGTTTTCGCCGCAAAAGATCCACCATTGACATACTCAATCTCCTAACTCATACCATCCATCAATCAATTGATCTTTTTGGAGAAACTCATGCAGTAGCTCTTGATATCTCTAAAGCTTTCGACAGAGTATGGCACCGTTCCCTGCTGTCCAAACTCCCTTGCTATGGACTAACGTCTTTTGTTCCTTTGATTTATTCTTATCATAGTGACAGGAAAATAAGAGTAAAAGTAGATGATGTATATTCAAATTTCCACTCAATTAACCCCGGCGTGCCGCAGGGATCAGTTCTGGCGCCAACCCTATTTCTGGTTCATATTAATGATCTCTTATCTGTTACTCACAATCCCATTCACTCATAAGCAGATGACTCAACACTACATAGTTCATTCACACTCAGACATCCAATTACAAAGTCTAATATCTCTACCTCTCAACTCAGTACAGCCATCTCCATAAATCAAGATCTATCTACAATCAGTGAATGGGGGCAAAACAACTTTGTCTCTTTTAATGCTAGTAAAACTAAATATATACAGTTTATTAATAGACAGATATTACCAGATTCGTACATTACCTTCAGTGCTACTAATATTCCCATCTCCAAAAGTATTGAAATTCTTGGTGTCTCACTTAACAGTGCCCTCAGTTGGACCTCTCATGTCAGATCACGTGCTAAAACCGCCTCAAAGAAACTTGGATTATTGTACAGAGTCCGTCACTTCTTCGCCAGTGAGCAGTTGGCTATAATTTATAAGAGTCATGTGTGCTCTCAGCTTGAATATTGCTCACCCTTGTGGAATGGTTGTGTAGAGGTTGCATTAAGACAACTAGACAAAATTCAGAATAAAGCTGTTAGAATCATTAACAACCCTGCCATTACATATAAACTACCTCCCCTGCAAGTAAGAAGGAATGTTGCCTCCCTTGCATTATTTTAGATATTTTTTTGGCAAATGCTCAGACGAAGTTGCGTCCATGGTGCCACCTCTCCATGCCTTCCCTCGTGCTACACGGGCTTCTGGTAGCGCTCATGACTGGAATGTCACTCAACCATATTGCAGAACTTCTGCCTATCAGAATTCTTTCATTCCCCAAACTGCATCTCTCTGGAACTCGCTTCCCCAGAGTTGTTTTCCTCCAAATTTCAACCTACAACTGTTCAAGTCTAACTGTTACAGATATTTTATGAACAGAGGACACCAGTAATCTGGTGTATGGATTTTTTTTTTCCCATTTGTTTTTCCTTCCTCCGTTCTGCTATTAAAAAAAAAAAAAAAAACATCAGGCTAGAAGATGAAGAAATAATAGTACTTTAGACAGATGGATAAATAGATAGATAGACAGATAGATAGATAGATAGATAGGTAGAGAGAAAAATAGAGATACATATTCATATATATATATATATATATATATATATATATATATATAGGGGGAGAGAGAGAGAGAGAGAGAGAGAGAGAGAGAGAGAGAGAGAGAGAGAACCTTTGTGTTACAGTGGTAAAGTGTGCATTTTCGTACACTGAAGAAAGAGGGTTCGCGTCCCGCCAGGGTAATAAACTTAGGGGACGTTCTTCTGGCCACGTACTGCTTGGCTGACATCAGGGGTGCTGTGGTTGAACCAGTGTCGCATACTATAAAGTATGCTTGCACCAAGTCGGCTTGTGCGGGCCGATTACACTTGGTTCACAGACTACACACACATCCGAAGCCATTACAACTCTACAGTTACACTTACAAGCACTTCACATCGAACATACAATCTCTACCAGACAGCCTAAGCCACTTGGTAGAGATACATTGGCTGTATCGTCCCCACTTCGGTAGGGATAGGCCGGTCCTGCATTGGACACAGAAATGGCTGATGATATATATATATATATATATATATATATATATATATATATATATATATATATATATATATATATAGATAGATAGATAGATAGATAGATAGATTGATTGATAGATATAGATATAGACAGACATACGTATATATCAAACATGCTATTGTCATGGCATCAGGGCCCGCGCGTGCGAGGGGAGAGAGAGAGGAGCCTCTAGCCACACCCATACAGTAGTTTTTCAAAAAAATTGCACACTCCTCCAGATGCGCCAAAAAACGTCGCCTGCAAAAATTCGTTAAACACTATTCACTTTGAGGGGGTTTAAAGAGTTAAATGTTTTCACCCCTTAACACTCGTCCGACGCCCGACGTCGACAGGCTTGCAACGACAAGCCGGTGTTTTGAGCACCAAAGTGCTCCAGAGGTGCACCAGACAACAACTTGCCCTCACACAGAAAATTCTTGGATTGGTGGCTAATGTCTCGGCCAAGGGGATTTCTATAAAAACAACCCCTGGAAGACACCTCATGGGCAGGGATGGAAGTCTTCCTGTCAGAATGCAACTTTATTTAATGTGTGCCTCTTTGTCGGTGCAAAATTAATTCTCGAGAATGCTAATAAATAGACATTGCTAACTAAGCGACAATCAGTCTGGGCTGAAGGCTGAGCCAATTAGGGCCTTGAAGCAGGCATAAGCAGCATATATATATACATATATATATATATATATATATATATATATATATATATATATATATATATATATATATATATATATATATATATATATATATATATATATATATATATATATATATATATATATATATATATATATAGAATATCACGAACAAAGTATGAGCTTGGTTAAAGACACCAAAAGAGAAACTTAAAAAAAATTATGTAGATATTGCTATATGATTAAAAGTTATAATAAGATTTTAAAAATTATTTAAAAATAGAAGTATGCTAAAATACCAAAAAACAAGAGTTAAAATGAATAATAAATAAAAAGAAATAGTGAAAAATCAATCCGCCAAATTTTCAGTAAGGTATAAGAAGAAAGTAAACCATCATACAAGGACTAAAAACGCATCACAGGAATGGAAGCCTCAAACTCGCCGATGGTGGAGCGTTCCAATGCCTGAGCGATAGCGCTCCATGTCTGTCCTCCCTCCAAACACACCTGAGAAGTTTTCGATTTTAATAGGG
The DNA here is from genome assembly GCF_032717465.1 of Coenobita brevimanus. Taxonomy (NCBI): domain Eukaryota; kingdom Metazoa; phylum Arthropoda; class Malacostraca; order Decapoda; family Coenobitidae; genus Coenobita; species Coenobita brevimanus. The sequence continues at coordinate 7,690,327 of NC_136993.1, read as the reverse complement.
TGGTCTTCTTCGTGAGAATATTCTTGAATAGCCGAGTGGAGTGGTTTGGTAACAAATCTATAATAACGAAGTTAGTTATAACCCTATTCCTATTTTATTATTATTATTTTATTATTATTATTATTTATTATTATTATTATTATCACAATTATTATTATTATCACAATTATTATTATTATTATTATTATTATTATTATTATTATTATTATTATTATCACAATTATTATTATTATTATTATTATTATTTCACCCACAATCGCACACACACAGACACATACGCACTACTGTTGACCACTGCCTGGCCCGTTACTGACTGGTGCCCGGCCACTAATCTGGGGATTAATAGTGAGAAGCCACCACCTCCATCAAACCGTGTGAAATTCTGCACTAGGGAAATAGCTTTGTAACTGCTGATCTTAGCCACAGCTATCTTGGCTGACCCCTCTTTTGTCTCAGCTGCGTCCTGGTTTTGACCACAGCATATAGGCAGTGCTAAGGATCAAACCATGTTGAATTACGAGGAGAGAAAGGACGATAAGCAGAACTCAAGAGATGAAAACCACCTACCATACAATGTAGTTACTGATCATTATTGAATGACCTGTCCTGACAACCCGTCCTAAGGAGTTGGTTGGAAACAGATATTGTGCTGCTGACAGGTAGGTGACAGGACGAAATGAAGTGTGACTACTGAGATACACCAAGAGTGACGAGAGGTAGAAGAGTCACTACTCTCAACTAAATCCTCCTCCTACTCCTTCTCTTGGTTTCGAAATACAGTGTTAGAACTATTCCAAAACGTCGTGCAATAAACTGAGAATTTTTATTCAAGTGAACTTTTACATAGCAGTTTAGTAAAGTGCTTGTTCCCATTTACTATTCTGTTAGCTGAAAAGTCTGACAGATCTTGTTGGAATAAGATCTGAGTGATTCTGATTAGGTTAGCAATGTTCTGCTATGCAGTGGTTTGTTGTATAAAGAACCAAATTATGTGATGTGTACAGATTTTGTAAATAAAGTAAGGTTTATTTTAAAAGTCATTGCTTTTCATTCGAACCCTCAGAGATGGCCGCACAGTCTGCAAAAGACTAAAAATGTCTTCACCATGATTGCACAATGATTTTGCTTTGAACCTAGTTACAGAATTATCTCTCCTGGTGCTGACAAGTTTTGATGATGTAATGACATTTTTGCAACCTGAACATAGACTATCTGAGGTTGCAAATCTTACTAAATCTGAACTTACGCTCGTTCCTCAGGTCCTACGAGTATCATTTTCCCGTAATATTAATTGGTCTAATTTACCATGGCCAACTCAAAAACAGTGTGTGGAATGAGTGAAGATGTTGACACTGCTCATACCACAAACGGTCATGAGCTTAAGAAACAAGAAACATCTGTTCACATTGACGATAATGATTAGTATCCACAGCTTTTTTTTTTAACAAGATCCACCTATTCACAGTGATACTACTCAGGATATAGACGTTAACACCTTAAGTACTGGTGTCAGTCGCAACTGGAATTAGCCAAATTTAGATGCAAACGATGCTGCTTCAAGTACGAGAGAGACAACGTGAACCAGATCATGAGTACAGACTGAGAGAGCTTGGTGGTTCACCTCTTTTGATGTTGCCAAGAACATGAAGTTATACACACTCTTTAGTGATCAAGATATTACCAAACACTTCCAAACGATTGAGAAGTTGACAGGTGCCTTCCTTTGGCTCTCGGTCGATCCTACTGCAGGATTTACTTATGGGTATGACACAAGAGGTCTACATTGCTTTATTAGATGAACAGTGTGCTGATTTTGAGGTGGTAAAGGATACAACTCTAAAGGTTTGTTAACTTGTACCTGAAACTTTCAGGCTTAAGTTTTGAACCGCTTACACACGAAGAGATTAGACTTATGTGGAGTAAGTTTGAGTACTTCAATGTTCATTTGATCAGTGACTGAACTCTAAGAAAACTACCAAAGATTTTACTAAGTTGCGAGAACGTATGATTATGGAGAACTTCATTGGGAATATTCGAAAGGAAAAGAAGGTGAAGGATGATGAAGTAAAGTTGTTAGGAAGGTTTTTGGCAGAGTACCAGAAGGAGCACGAAGAATCTGAGTTGGAGTGTGTAGAGAATTTAGTATGAATGAAATTATTTTTACCAAAGCGAAGGACAGACTTAGATCGATTCTGGCCAGAAACATAAAAGAGATGAGATTCAGGGATGGGTTGACTTTGGTAGGCTACCTTTTGTGGGCCCTTTCATTGTTGTACACAGGATTAGGAGAAGCATGACTTAACCAATTTTTTTTTGTTTTAATTAGTCACAGGATAAGAAAGAGGAATATATGCTTCCATGCCACAGGGAATAATCTCTGTAATACACAAGGCACCCTCTGATGGCTCTATGCCATGGAAGTGCTGATCATTTCAAGGAAAATCATAGAAGTACTGCCTGAGGGCCTCCCAATCAGCAACTCCAATGTGCCAAAGGTGCTTCTTGGGAGAGTCCACAAGCCTTACTGGAGCAAGAGGACAGGTTAAGGTGATAAGGTTTTGATCAGAGGAGCCCAACGGAGAAAAAAAATTAACAGCATAAGTAAAATGATTAGTTGTAAGAAAAGGCCAAGTATGTTTTAACTCTGTCTAAAGCAATCAGGGATATAGGGTGGATGCTGTACAAGCTGTTCTATGTCATTAAGTGAAAGGAGAGGAGAGCCGAAGGTGATGGTGAACACTGAAATCACCCCTGTAAAAGAAGTCACTTTCCTTTTGCGTGATTACTTAACAGGAGAGTAAGTGAGAGCAGTTCCCTGTGTGTCTAGTAAAGTCACATAAGGAAGGAGAGAACAGAATAATTGGAGGTAGGATGCCCTACACTGTTCCCTGTTGGTGTTGTAACTAGAGCCATGATAGCAAAATCACGTGATAATACAGTATATTCTTTGACCAGCTGACTGACTCTAAGGTTGATAGTTTGCCATTGAGTAGTACGGGTCTAGGACTGGCTGATATGCTGAGGTTTGATCCTTAGATTGCTGCTTGGATTAACTCTACGGTGAGTGAGGAAGAAGGTCAGGCTGAGTTGTCTGAGTGTTTCAGCCTAAGAGTGAATGTGTTGTTTATGCACTGGTGTAGACTGCCCTCCCTAAGCTGCCCATAATGATGAGTTGGAAAATGTACATCATATGGTCGTTCTAAAAGTATGGAGGCAAGATATTATAGCAATTGCCCATGGTTCTACTTTGGCAGGACATTTAGAGATGAGGAAGACTGTCTTGCATCTGGTATCATATCTATTGGCCTGGAATTCACGGAGACATTTACCAGTACTTGCAGTTAATCCCACACCACCTTCCATCTGGTCTTATGAGTAACAAACCTGTTTCTGTAGCGCCATTGGTTATGCCATCTGTTTTGGAGGGCCCATTCACCAGGTCATGTTGATACTGTTGACCCAGTACATCCTATTAGGCCACCAATATATTCTGTGTTGGACATGGCCACAGAGTATTTTTTTTTATTTTTTTATGCGAGGAAGAAGGAACCAAAGGCTAGGAGCCCGCAAAACAGTTCTTTCCAAGAAAAAAATATTTATATAAAAGAGAGCCATATTCAAGATCCGTTCATTTCGAGATGCCTGGACACACTGCGTTTGAAAGATTGGAGATCATGGGAAATAGGAAATACAGACAGAGGGAGACAGTTCCAGAGTTGACCTGTTGCGTAAATGAAAGACTGGGAGTAACGGTTAACTCTTGCATTGGAGAGTTGGGCAGAAAAGGGATGAGAGTTTGTTGATTTTTTTTTTTTTTTCACGAGGTTTGGTCTCTCAAAGTAGGTTCAGTCATTTTAGGGGAGAAATTTCAGGTCAAAATTATTCAAACAAACCCGCGAAGAGTTATGGATCTCCCAGATCTCCTCCTCGGACTACCATCCTCAAAGCCAAGGAGTGATGGAGAAATATCTTACCCTCAAACAAAGGTTAAAGAAATATAGCAACCACAGAGATGCCAAATGAGTCCTTAGGCTAGTTCCTATTTAAGATGAATTTTGGCCATGTTGTGGAAGATCATTTAAGTTGCTTAAGGAAAAAATGAGTCAATGGTGTTAATCGGGTTTATATGCTAACTTCTGTCTCACATTTCAAAGAAAGACTAGCCAGGAATTTAGAAGTAGCAAGGGCAAATCTGGATTCCTCTTGAAAAAAAGTCGGAGAGTTGGTATGATGAATGCAAACAGGCTAGAAGCAGCATGTTTCACCCAGGAAAGAAGGTGCTAGTGTTGGACCCTGCTTGTTGACAGCCATCATATACAAGCTTGTCAGGCCCTTATATAGTAGAGAAGTTGGTAGATGATGTTAATCATGTCATTCAGACCCCTTATCAGAGGAAGGAGCGAAGTTTGGGTCATGTTAATGTGCTGGATGAGTACCACAGATGAAGACAGGGGATCTCCTAGTGCGCAGGTGCAGTGTCAGCTGCCGAGACGGTGGTCTAACAGGGCTACCCTTTGACACTGGACTAAACTTCCAGCTGGAGAGAGAACCAGGAGGCACGGATGGATTTGAGAGATAAGTACTTTCAAATAACAGCTAAACGACGAACTGATTTGACTGCCTTTCTACGAAAGTATCCTGATGTTTTCCAGAACACCCCTGGGCTGGCAGATGAAACGCACCATGATGTTGATATTGGAGACGCTGGTCCTGTCAAGCAGCCCCTTGCCATGCAAGTCAACAAAAGTAGTCCATTATCCAGCAGGGATTCATTGAGCCATACCAAAGTGGGTGGTACTTGCCATTCACCCTAGTTTCAGATCTGGTGAGCTTTATCATTATTGCATAGATTAACACAGGGTCCATTCCCTTAGCAAGAATGACGGCTACATAGTTCGTAGAGTAGATTATAATTAGTGAAAAGTACATTACTAAAATTGATATCTGGAGAGATATTGGCAAGTCCCACTGGCATAGAGGATCCAATATTTTTTATTTTATTTTATGACTGGTGGTCATGCTTACAAATGCCATTTCATGCCATACGGTATGAAAAAATGCTCCAGCCGCTTTCCAGCGGTTAAGGAACATTATTTCTGATGATATCAAGAGATGCCACATATATTGTTGTTTTGGTTACATTCCGTAACTCCTGGGAGGAGTAGTTAATCCGGATAGATGCTTTGCTGCACACTTTGTCAAGTGCTAACCTAGTCATTAATCTAGTGAACTGAGACTTTGAAATGGTTTAGGTTCAGTACTTAGGCTACATAGTAGGACTGGGTTAAGAAAGTCCACCTAATGCCAAAGTTGAGGCCAATGTTAACTTCGGGCAACCCAAAAACAAAAGGGAATTGCAGAGGTTTTTGGGTATGGTGGGTTACTGTCGGATGTTAGTCTTAAATTTCCGAATGTTGTAGCTCCCCTCACATATTTGTTAAAGAAAGGAGTCAAATGCGAGTGGAAAGAAGACTGCGATGAACCATTTCTAAAAGTTAAAGTTATTCTATCTTGTCAGCCCAAATTTCAGTCTTTGAAATAGTTGACGATGCTAGTAATGCTGGTGCCATGTAGTACAGTTACAAGATAATGATGGGGTTGAAATACCTATCTGTTAGATAAGTAAAATGTTCAGCGTTGCTCAGAATTCCTCCACTGTTGAATGCGAACTCCATGCACTCATAATTGCCCGGCAACATTTCTCTGTGTATGTTGGTTCCATCCCAACTCGTTACTGTGCATTCGGAAGCCACCTCCTTAAATGCGTACCGGTAGCAAAAATTAGATAAAAATCAGCGATTAAGTTGCTGGGCTCTATTCCTTAATCCCTGAATGTCCACCATGCCAAGGGGAAAAGGAATGCTTTTCCATATTGACTGTCTAGGATGTAAGCTTGTGATAGGTACAGAAATTTCCCGTTATAAATTTCTTTCTTCAGGAAGGGAAATGTTACTCAGTGTTGCCTGGCCACTGTTTCGGGGACTCACCGTGTGAAGGCACTACTTCCAACAAACCATGTGACGTTCTATTCAAAGGGACTATCCGTGTAAATATTGATCTTACCCACAACTTCTTTCAGCCGACCCCTGTGTGTTCTCGGCCGCGACGCAGTTTGGGAACCCCGTATCAACGATGGTAACGATTTATCCATGTCAAATTACAAGGAGAGAAAGGAGAATCCGAAACCATGTGATGAGAACCGCCTCCCATGAAATGCACGAGCCAATCCTATTAGAATAAATTGTCATATCCACCCCCCGTAGGAAATGGTTAGAAACAGATATGGTACTGACGTCAGAGAGGTCGGTGGAGGAAAACAAGCATGGCAACTGTAATATATCAAGAGTGGCAAGAGGTGGAAGAGCCACTAATCTCAACTCCAATTAAGGTAACTCTTCCTATTTAGTATTCTATTAGCTTAAATGTCTGAGTTATCATGATTGAGTACATTTGTGAGTGGGTGTATTTTAGTACTGTCCCATTGTGCGCCTGCTGATAAAAAAATAATAATAATAATTCTGTGATGTGCTATGTAGAGATAGCGCAAGTAAAGTGTGACCTACTTGTTTTGTTGCCAGTGTCATTGATTTTAATTGCCTGAAACAGAAATCTCCATGCACGGCCTGTCACACACACACACACACACACATACACACACGTGCAGTATATATATATATATATATATATATATATATATATATATATATATATATATATATATATATATATATATATTTGAGTGAAAATCTTTCATCAGGAATATCTACCTGTTAGGTGTGTCTGTCTGTCAATATCTCTGTCTGTCTGCTGAATTAAAAAGCAAGAAATGTGTGCTTACCGGTATGCTTCCATCGTGGACAAAAATGATAAAGCTGTCGAGTTTCTTTTCGGCTGTCATCACGGCATTCAGGGCCTCGTTTACATCCGCGTCCTTGTTACCCATGTCTGTCAATGTAGAGTAAATTAATCAGGCCAAACTTTTGTATGAAACTTCCAAACAAAGAGTACCTTTCCAATTATGTTTCCTTTATTTACAGTATTTTGGCATAGCCACGCTGAAGAGACAAGAATCTCCAACAGGAAGTGCTTTTGGTGTAATTTGTGGTGTGTGAGAAGACACAAGGGTTTGTGTGCACGCGACTCGATCACCAGGATACTTGGTGACACTGCCTCACATCAAAGCTTATGTATGTAGGCAGCACTACCTCAAGTGACGACCTACCAGATATTATAATGATGTCTATTTGTCTGTCTATCTATCTATTGCCAGACGCCTTAATCCCGTAAGGAGTGGCCACAAACAAATCGCCTCCATTTCGCCCTGTACCTCGCCATTTCATTGCCCTGCTCCCAGCTCACCCCCCCCCCCTCTCTCATACTACTCTCCACTCCATCCTTCCATCTCATTCTTGGCCTCCCCCTCCCTCTCCCCCCCTCCACCTCACTCACATACACTCTCTTTGTCAGTCTCTCACTCTCCATTCTCTCCACATGGCCAAACCACCTTAATGTGTTTCTCCTAACGCTCCCTATCACATCAACATCCACACCACAACGTTCCTTCACTTCCTCATTTGTCAGTCTGTCCGTTCAACTTATTTCCAGTGTTCTCACTCATGACTTCTGTCCCCCCAGCAAGGTCCAAGCTTCACTTCCATACGTTAGAGTTGGTATTACAATACTGTCATGTAGTAGCTTTTTCACTTCCATGCTCACTTCCCTGTTTCTTATCACTGCTTTCAAGGAACCAGCAACCTTTCAAGGAATCAGCAACGTTGCCAAATACATTTATCAATTGAGCATCCTTGGGAAAAGGGACGAAATCATTTTCACAGCTTCGACTACCTCCCCACATCAGTCCCTCTACCATGAGTATGAGTGTGAGTTCGGGTGAGGAAAATGTATTGAATGTGGGAGGATCACACAAAGATGAGAGTGATTAAAGCGCAAAGAATACAGTCTTAAGATTAAGTGGGAGTTTGAGTGAAACTGAGGAATAGTAAATGAAACATGAGAGAGACATAGTACGGGTTTGGGTGGGTAAATGAATATGAACTTTAATCTGATGTACTGTATGCGTGAGTAGGTGTAAGAGTGAGTAAAATGACAGATAATGAGAAAATTAAAATGAAGTCCATGAGTAGTTGACAGTGAGAGGTATGAGTGACACTGCGACTGAGAAAAAGATGGTCATGAGTAAGTAAGAGTGAAGTTTATTGAGTTAGTGTATTAATAAGGTCCATAAATTCATGTAAGAATGACCGAGCGTGAAAGAGGGAAAAAGTGATAACAGGTATTGTAGTGCCTGCAGGTTAGGTTATCGTTTAGTATAGTGAAATACAAGTGTAATACGAGTGTAATTTGGTAAATAAGTACATCATCATCATCATCATCATCCAATCCTATGTCGCCCCACAGAGGAGCGTAGGAACCCGGGGCTAGGCAAGTTGGTCCTGACATTTAAGATAAGTGACCAGCCTCACTCATCCTTAATGGCATTACATGAGCAATCAACCCCAACCAGCCCTTGGATATAAACCTTCACCGGCTCAATCCGACTGGAGCAGTTTAGTATAAATGTTGTTGATGATTGTAATTTAGTATATGTGTAATATAAGAATAGTATAAGTGTGATTTTTGTATTGTAGAGTTAATGTAGGAGGTAAACATCTATGTATTATGCAGTTCGCGTTAAGTATTGCATCAGCATATTACACTTCTCTCCCACCCCCCTTCCATGAGTCTCGCTGGTAACAAACATTGGGCTAATATTTTTGTTAGCCAAGACTTCATAGTCTTCCGATTGAGTAAATTCAGGGATATCCTTCTGTCCTAATCAATTTCAATGATGGAACATTAATTGACGAGTTTCAGAAGGGAGAGGCAGTCAACACGACATCCTATGAGACGCTAACCTTGAAATTTTGGTCGCTGTGTGTATACCCGTGGCCGGGCTTAACCGACATAAGTAGCGTCCGAACCCCATAACGAAAATTTAATATTAAGTGATGAGATCATTACCAATAGTTCTCAAATTTTAACCATTGTCGTTCAATTTTTGTGAATGGTATAAACCGCAACAGGTCAATTACAGAGTAAACGACTCATGACATGGGTATTAAGGAATAACAGTAATCGGGAGTTGACACCCTCAGGTGTAATCGAACTGGATGTCCTATATTAACAAGAGCACACGTTGTGCATGTTATTCCGTGACCATCTCTCTTCTCATTCATAGGTCAGTACTTAAAGTCCTTATATCCCCCCCCCCATTTATTTCCACATTAAGTTTGTTATTTACGCACGTCACTCCCTTCATGTTGTGAGTTGTAGAGAATAGAATGAGTACTAGCTGTAATCGTTTGCATTATTCTTGATTTGTTATTCCATGACCATCTTTCGTCTCATTCACACGCCACTCAGCACCAACCAAATCCCAATTTCGCCAGCCACGTCGTCACATATAAACTTACACTCCCTCCCCGCTTTGTTTAGTCCAGTTCTAGATTTGATTTGAGATGTAACTGGGCACAATATCGATTTTCTTTTCTTATTTCATTGAGGTATCAGAGCGTGATTTTTAATAATACAGGATTGAGAAATCTTTTTTTTTTATTTTTTATTCAAATGTGTAGTAATGAAATCAGATCGATTCATACATTATAATATTGCTCCCTAGGTTGAAAATTTGTATTCGCTAAACCTGTTGTAACTTCTGAGTTCCCTTGTGATCTGGACTGACTGGCACATGTAAATGCCTCATTTTTAGTACGATAGTGGAGAGTTGCAGTAATAAATATCGATCCTCCCTGAGTCCACCTGTGACCAGGAAGGATGGCACCTTGTTATTGTTTAATAGACCATTTTAGGTAGATCATTGTGACAGAAGTCAGTATTCAGTGCATCGGGATGTCGGGTTTCTTAACACTGGAAGTATCATTAATAGAAATGCAGACACCCTATCTCGGGTTTTTCAGACTACCTTCTCCAACCAGCACGATGTGGGCGGCCCGCAAAGTGTACGAGGGAGTAAACGGACCCGTATACCTGAGCCAACCAAAATTTGCGCTACCCTCTTTAAGCACCATGTTACATATCAATAACATGTGTTGCTGCCCACACTCCTTGCCTTCTATAACTTTAATATCCCTTACTAACCTCCTACAAGTGCTGATTGAAAGTCACTTCTTCATCTGTGTCAGAGTGGATTTAAATTTGTGTATGGTTGCGGGACGTACACCTCTCCTTAGTGCCCTCAAACCTGTGCACCATCTTATTTTGCGACTTACTAGTGGATCTTACAGGTCCTTCTCGATTCCTGTCGTGTTGGTTGCAGCTGGCTTGCCTCCTTTAGATCTGTAGTGCAAGTCATTAATCATTCGTTGCTAGAACTATGTGAGAAGTATGCTATACTCACAGCTATTCAATTTATCAGTGTTATGAATCTCAAATTATGAGGAACATATGTCACTCTACAGTGCCGCTTTGCCCTGTCTGGTTCCCGAGGATCACTCCATGGGCCCTTTTAGATGTGCAGGTCTGCAGAGATTTTCTAGGTATTTGGTCTTCAGTTTCAGACCTTTCATCAGTTATTTTCGGAACATTCGTCCATTCATTGAGGCACTCTCCCAATACATACAGATGATTCCAAGTCGGATATTGGTGTCGAATTTGGGATGTTGTTCTCAGATATTGTGAGGGAAGGAAGACATCCTCATACGGTCTCTAGTATTGCTGCAGAACTTATGGTATCGTTTTAGATGTTAAACTGTTTTAGTACTGTTTTAAGTAAATTGCGGAGCACCAAGTTGGGGCTTGAGTGTCTTAAGTCAACTCATCCCCTGGGATTTGTCGTTCTCTAGTCTTTTCCTGATCCAGCAACTAGGAAAATAATCCCGTTTTGCTGGGTTCCTGTGCATGTTGGTGTAAAGGCAACGAGTGAGCAACTACATTAGCTAAAACCATGACATCTCAACGACCCTCTGCCAACTACCCATTTCCTGCTACTGATATGACGCCTTTAAAGTATGTGATTTTTACTTGTTGACAAAGACAGTGCAATGTTGTTGATTACAAAGTTAAGCAGAATTTTCATACGGTGGTTGTGCTGATGGCTTCCCTACATGCCTTGGCGACTGGAGGAAAGGTTGTTGTTGCCTGGCGTCGCATTGATATTCGTCACTTTCTGGTCGGGGGTCAGAATTTAAGGAACCTGCATCAGAGGTTTCTCTTTATTCACAGGGGGCAGATGGTGCCTACTGTTTTTCTTTCATGCTGGGATGAACCTCTGGCTATCCACTGGTATTTTTGGTCTCTTTAAGGAGATGAACTTCCCTTACCTTTTATTGTTAAATGACAATTTGTTTGTTTATTTATTGTTGTTGTTTTTCGTTGTATTCCATCAGTCCTGCGAAGCAGGATGATTTAATTTTCGGCAGTGCACTCTATGCACTTGGGCTGTACTCAGACTGTGTGTGTGTGTGTGTGTGTGTGTGTGTGTGTGTGTGTGTGTGCCCACGCGCTTTATCTCCTAGCCTATTTGATGGAGATGAATGAAACTTCCCATGTGAGTCATCGGGATCCAGGAAACGTATTCCACTATATACAATTTTCCAAACATTGTTCTCAGTTGAGGGGTCAGCCCCCCTAACCAATCGGTAGAGAGGTGGCCTGCAGTTCTACCGGACCAGGTTCAAATCCCCGTTGGGGCAGGGAACAGTTTAAGGATTTGAATTTCATAAAATCAGATTTTACTGATCTACCAGAAGACCTGCCGACATGTAAAAATACCTCTGCTGATACCAATACACCAATCCTGCATGAGACAGTCTTAGCATGTATTAAGTATGGGCGGTGGATGTTAGCGCTGAAGAGGTGACATGTAAAGGTGTATGGTATGTAGGAGGACTACTGGGCCTTGAAAGCAGGCTGTGAAGCCTGCAAATGGCTTTGATATTGTAGTATATTATGTACAATGGTATCTTATTCGTAATGCAGTATTTGGGGAGCGTGACCCCCCAGTGATTCTTGTGGGGTCTGCTCCCCTCCCAATAATTAAAATGATCAGAAATATGGCCAGGTGGATTTCAACGAAGTTCCTCATTTCAGCTCTTCTGGTTGTTTGATAATGACCTCTACTACATAAACATTTAAACCATTATTTTTATGGGGGTCCTTCCCCCTCCAAATCACATAAAGGAAACAATATAGGGGAAGGAGAGCACATGCAACTGGTATATGTTGCGCAACAGACTCTTGTTCATAATACGATATTTGTGAAGCATGAACCTCCCCCCCCCCCCACCCACTGATTCGTAAGGGGATTGTCCCACTCCCAAAATTAAAACAATCAAAAATGGGGGAAATACTTGAATGAAGCTGCTCAGGTGAGTTGGACGGATTCCTGGGAAGATCTACTATACAGAAGTTTCCAGCCTTGGCTTTCAGGGGAGTCAGCCCCCCCTATCGAATTTCAAATTCTCTGAAATATTGAAAGGAGGGCAGATACGGCTTTGATATCTTTATACATGATGGACGATAGACTAGCGTCAGCAATGCGATATTTTGAGACCGTGAATCCCCATTGATTCTTCGTGGGCCAGTCCTCTCCCAAAAATAATAACCATCAGTAACAAGGTAAAGTGAGTATATGGATTTTAACGTAATCAGGATACATATGGCAAGACCAGGTATGCAGTTTCTATTATTTCTCTCAATGCACATGAAGAAACTGCACATCGATATTTGCCAAGCATGCCCCCAGTCCTACAGATTTTTGGGTGGTCAGCTACCTACAAAAAAGTCGAGACCAGGAGAAAGATTTGAACGAAAATTCACAGGCGAGCTTGTCTGGTTACTCCGAAAGTCTTCCACTACATACAATTTTCTAACCGTGATTTTCAAGGGGTGGGTCGACTCTCACACTAAACTAAAAATTCTTAGAAATAGTGACAGGATGGCAGCTATGACTTTGATATTTTGTGCATGATGTATAATGGACTCTCATCCGTAATGCGATACAAAATAATTTAAAATGCTCAGAAATAGAGGAGAGATTTGAATGACGACCCCCAGATGAGTTTGGTTACTGTGAAGGTCTTCCACTATAATTATACCATTATCTAACTATGATTTTTATGGGGGTCAGCCTTCCTTAGCAAATTTGCGACTCTAAGAATTTGTGAAAGGATGACAGACATGGCTTTGATGTTTTGGTAGATGTATAATGTACTCTCATCAATAATGCGGTATTTAGGGAGCGTGACACCATTATTCTTGGAAAGGTCAGCCCCCTTCCCAAAACTATAAACTATCAGAAAAGAGGAAAGTGGGTACATGGACTTAAACGAAATCAGCATGCACATCGCAGAACAGGGTATGCAGCTTCCGTGTTTTCTCTGAATGCACTGGACGAAACTGCATGTCGAATTGAGTTTTTGAAACAGACATTGATTATGTTCTAGTGCGCAGGTTGTAACGTTTAATTATCTTTTTTTTTTGGGGGGGGAGGGGGACTCCATATAGCAGCGTTGTTGCTGTGCCAAGTTATTATTTAACAATTCATTTCTCTTTAATACATCGCACACTTCTAAATCGTGATGTATGGACCATGACTCGTACTCGTATGTGTAGTAGCAGGTAAACTACGTCGCAACATTATAATTAATGCAACAACTTTTATCCACGCATTTATTTTGTCTTATTACGGATATTCATCATCCTTATTTATACCCTCATGACCTAGAGTAGTTTAAGTACACGAGGAAAGTAAAATCAGTGGTGAAAACTTACATTCAGTGGAGGCGCAAGATAATAATAATAATAATAATAATTCTCTCCGAGACGCGCAGGCACTGGAAGCACTATTTAATCCATTCATCGATTGCCAGACGCCTTAATGCGGTAAGGGATGGCCACAAACAAATCGCCTCCATGTCACCCTGTCCCTCACCATTTCACTGCTCTCCTCTCTGCTCACTCCCACCCTTTTTCATATACCTCTCCATTCCATTCCTCCATCTAATCTTTGGCCTCCCCCTCCCTCCACCTTACTCACATATTCTTTCCCCCTCAGTCTCTCACTCTCCATTCTCTCCACGTGGCCAAACCACCTCAGTGTATTTCTCCTAACGCTTTCTATCACATCCACATCCACACCACAACTCTTCTTCATTTCCTCATATGTCAGTCTGTCTCTCCATGTAGCTCAACATGCTCCTCTCAAATAACTCATTTCCACTGCTCTAACTCTTGACTTGTGGCCTACCAACAAGGCCCAAGCTTGACTTCCATACATTATCGTTGGTATCACAATACAATCATGCAGCTACTGTTTATCTTCCACACTTACTTCCCTGTTTCTTAACACTGCATTCGGAGAACCAGCAACCTTTCTTCCTTGCTGTACCATTTCAAGCACTTCATCCTTCAAACTTCCATCCTTACTCATCACACTGCCAAAGTACTTAAATGCATTCACATTTACCATTTCTTTATCATCCAACCTCACTGTGCATTCGGTGACTACATTTCTCTTGAAGACCATAACTTTACTCTTCCATATATCTACCGTTAGACTCCATTTCTTAGACAGTCTCCCAAACTCATTCACCAAGCCTTTCAGTTCCCCTTCGCCTTCAGTTAACAATACTGTACAGTGTCATCTGAAAGCAATAGTACACGAAGTTTCCATACGCTGCCCTCCTTCATTCGGGCTGCTCCAACATCCACTGCCCTACCCAGAACCGTATATCTTTTATAACCCCATCCACATTCAGACTGAACAACCATGGAGACATGACACATCCCTGTTTCAATTAAATCTTCAAATAGAAAAAATTCACTCAGTTCACTATCCACACACACTGCAGCCTTAGGCCCCTCATACATACTGTACTATTCACGGCAGTCAACAACATCCCATTTACTGCCTATATTCTTAGTATTTTCCATATTCTTTGTCTATCCGCTCTGCCATATGCTTTCTCGAAATCCATGAAGGCCGCACACAACTTCTTTCCCATCTCTAGAAACTTCTGCACTAAAGACCTAAGGATGAATATCTTGTCTACACAACCTCTTCCCTTCCTAAAACATCCCTCTTCTACTCCAACTAATTCCTCTGTTTTTTCCCTAACTCTCGGTAAGGATCCTACCGTATACTTTTTCCATTACACTCAGAAGACAAATGCCCCTATGATTATCTCACATTTCTTTTTCTCCTTTTCCCTTTGTACAGGGAAATAATTTTTCCTGACTTCCAATCCTCCGGGACTCTACCTTCCTGCCAGACCAATCTGTACATCTATCATAACCATTTTACCACTACTCTGTCCTCCATGCTTCAGCATTTCATTACATACTCCATCATTTCCTGGGGCTTTCCCTATTTTGTACATTACATTATAAGGGTCAAAACGAATCCACCCTACTCCCATACTGCTACTTTCCTTATTCCTACACTTACCAATCACTTCCACATGAGCACTAATGTTACACAGGTGACCTGTGAAAATGCCTTTTAATACTCACGTACCCCTTATTAAAGTATCATTAATTACTCTGTAATCATTTACAAATAATATTATTGTCATGTTTGCTACGTTTCTTATGTTAGACCGCTTATTTGCCATGTCAGCAAAATTGTTACCCAGTTGACTTCAATATTTTTTTTTTTTAATATTTATCCATTTATCCCTTAGCTTTCTTATCCTTACTCTCCTATGGACACTTACAAATTGCATCAATCATTGTCAGGATTTTTTTTTTCTAATCTCTCGTAGCCAGTATGTGGTGAGGGTCACTTTCACTTTCGGTCACCAGTGGCGAATCAGAGCAGCACACCTTTCTTTTCAGCTTCTGTTTCCTTATGCACTGTTTCACTAATTCTATTGTTTAACTTAATAAAACAACATGTGCACTGTTTTCAAACTGTTTCCTGTTGGTGGTACATGCAGCAATATTTGTCCAACCACAGGACGAGGTCGCATCCAGTACACTGTTATCACTGGGATGGGTGAAGTGTTGCTTTTATAAATCTTTTATCACTAACAACCTGATATTTTATCTTTCGAATTACTCCCATCACTGTCACTGCGGGGTGGGGAAGAATGGGAGGGGAATTGGAAATTAAGAGTGATATCGTAATTCCATCTTGTCCAGTATGTGATTGATGCGAGTCATACAGGTATGCCTGGGTGTACCCATCCATACCACTCATAGACAGGTTTTTGAGGTAAAACTGGGCTAACAAAAGAAAAAAATCACGTGGACCTTAACGGGAATACATCACAGCCGCTCACGTCTACTTTCTGGACGGATTATGACACCTTGTTGGTTAAAACATCAAAATTCCTTTTACCCTAATCAGACTGAGCTAGTTCAGAAAGCAGCTGTGCCATAGCTTCATTCTGCAACTGCTTCAGTAACTACTGTGATAGACACTGTGATAAGCGGTTGAAAATGTGAAGGGTGATTTCATCAATGTATGAGTGGAGAAGACTAAATCTGCAGCTGGGAATATTACTGATGAATAAAAGGATGAAAGGTGATGATGCGAAAGCAGTCCAAGGAACACGACTATCGATAGCGTTAGAAGAACAGTGACTTTATACGACATGTGTTGTAGAAGTACAGAAAAAAAGGACACAAGAGAGGCACAGACGGACACATAGAAACCGTGTGAAGGCTTTTTGGATATCAAACACTTGTCCAAGACTCAGAGAAGTTTTGAGATTCAAGTGAAATTACGATGGTTGCATCAAAGCCTGGAAATGAGGATAACCAAGAGTCAGAAACGAACGTGGAAAGATTGCCTATGTCCCTGACAGAACCTATGCTGGCTATCAGAAACAAGGTTATGAAAAGGGAGAAACATAGGAATATTTCTGTTCAGTAAAAATTCAAAACCGTTAGAAATAAATGATATTAATGCAGTTTTGTGATAGAGAGTTGAGAACGGACACCTTTCTTCCATATAGGCTAAATGAGAGCAACCTTTCAGCAAGAAGGAAAAGTACAAGTTGACAAATTGAGTCCAAAGTGTTTACCTAGGCAGTATGTCACCATTGTAACATTATTTGAATGCATTACTGTGTTCTCAGAGACATATACTAATGCCTTGAGAATAATAACTTCACTCATATTCCTGACTCTTGGTCATCCTCATTCAGGTCTTTGACGACATCCGACCCACTAAACAAAGTGCATATTTGCAACGGCATTCTAGTGGCAAGAAAATGGCTAGGTTTGTGCCTATTGATAGCACGAGAATAACTAAGTGAGATGTATTCTACATACTTTTGTAGCATTAGAGAACCCATATTATATTACATCAACATTCCCAAATTTGCCACTGTGATGTCAGCTAATGGAAACAAACAAAAATCACCAATTTGACCAACCCATAGGTGGAAGATGAGCTGGTCAAATTGGTGGATTCGGCAACAAGAGTGACTGACAAGGAAAACACCGAGTCATTTATTCTGACAATAAAATTAAACCGTCACTTTATAATCCTGGTTTCCATATCTGTACTGTTTTACCAGAGAGCTGCAGCTTTGAGCGTGTCACAGGCAGGAGTGGCAGGATCAACATCAGCAGTAAAGTATAAACAGGCCACATTTCGTCCTGTCGCGAACCCACTGTAAGGAGATACAAACATATATTACAAGATTGTTCTTAGCAGAGGAATCCCGAAAATGTGTAGCTCATTTACCATGGATGTGGATATTTCAGGCCGGACTAAGGACAGGCTGGGCTTGAGTACAGCTAGAAATATGCAATGTACAGTAAATGAATCTGCGAGAGGGTAGTGTCAGTACCTTTTAAAAGCTGCCTCGATGTGAAGAACAAAAGAGCAGGTGTATTGTAATCAATGCATTTTTTTTCCTCTCTCTTTCTCAAAAGGATCAACACAAACATATATTTGGCACAATTTGCACTTTCACAGGTAACAAAACCTTCACTTGCTTAATTCCTTCTCCTAAGTGGATATTGATGGTCAGACACCATTGAGAATTCATCTAGGTTCGATGTGATAGGAATGGCCAAACCTCTAAGAGTTGGTTATTCAGCTCCATGATTTTCGAGTCGCTATACGGCTTTATGTGTCATTTATCGTTTATAGATTGGGAAGGAGCCACTCCATTACCAGTGATGCAAGTATAAGATACGGCTATCGTAACAAAATATTAAACATCTATCTATCCATGCAGACACCACCACATGCAATATAGTATATAAAGGAGAAGGAAACACTAAGCTGAATCTCTACAATATATTTGATCATAAATACTTCGTCATTCCACTCTTGTCTTTCAGTACTGCTATTAGTGTATTTAGCATGTTGCCAAACAGTTTTGCGAGATATGCAATATACTGTCTGACAGCCATCATTGCCCGTCTAATGGCCGCCTCTTATCGCCCATTTAGTTTTTCGTTTGTATTTATTGTTTGCTGTTTATTTGTTTATTTTTAAAACAATTTCGCATTTGCTGAGCCTTCAGGACTGAAAGCCATCGCAACACATTTTCTTTCTATTCCATTCAGAACTTACTAGAACACTGTGGTCAGTTGTTAACCACTTTGCAGCATAAAGTATGACTCCTCTCAGACGTAACTCATGTCCCATTATATATATATATATACAGTATATATATATATATATATATATATATATATATATATATATATATATATATATATATATATATATATATATATATATATATATATATATATGCAAACTAACCGCAGGAGAAATGAAAGGAGCGATAGTGAGTACTTTCGTATATTACATCTTCAGAGTGAGACAGAAACGTAAAGGGTAGAGGTCTTTTATGCACACCCGCAGCACGTAGTGGCACACAGAACAATGGATGACCTGCATTTTTACCTGCAGCCGTGGCTCAGTGGGTTAGAGCGCTCCGCTCTGACCGAAGGGTCGGAGGATCGAATCCACCCAAGGGTCATTGGTAGACATCAGGAAGGGCATCCGGTCATAAAATGCTACACGCTCCAAACCAAAGTCCTCTACCCAGGGGCAACGCCTTAGCCCTTATCCAAAAAAAGGGTACCTGGCGTACAACTCACTTTCTTCTTAATTTATGGTCACCTGCAGCAGGGAGTGGAACACAACAAAGGATGACCTGAATCTAAAAATGCAAGTGACAAAGGAGGAGGGAGTAGGAGGGGAGGAAAGGGGAGTGGGAGGGAGGGGGAAGGGGGAGGGGAGGAGGGGAAAGGGTAAGGGGAGAGGGGGGAGGGAGGAGGGGATAAATACTGCTGCTTAACTTAAGACCTAGAGGATTAATGCTTGGTGTGTCCCACACAGATATGACTACACCACCAGGAGATGACAGAGTACAATCACGTGTTAGTCTGGGGGATACTGCTTTAAAATCAATTCAGTTAACAATCTATCACACTTAAAATGACCATAGCTCATGTTTACATTCTTTTCATATGTGCCAGAAATTAGACAAGATTCTATTACATTTCTTACATCTAAGCTTTTTGATCTTGCTAGAATCTTGGAGCCTGTCCAGTCAATATGGTGATCACTGGATGCTTTGTGCTGAAATAAACCACTACTCTGTTGAGCTGTCCTTAGACTGTATTTATGTTGTGAGATTCTAGTTTCCAAATCTTTTCCAGATTGTCCTATGTAAAATTTGTTACAGCTTTTACACGGGATTTTGTAAATAACGCCTGAATTACTGAAAGGGCTGTTCTTGATGAGGGTTTCTTTTTTATGGTGTTCTCATATTTGAATACTACTTGTACATTGAGTTTCCTCAGTATGTGAACAACATCAAGAAAATTTTCATGGAAGGGGAGGACAAGGGTTCTTTGAAAGTTCTGGCGATCTGGCTTATTAGTTTTCCCTTCAGGGAATCGTTTCTTGGCTGTATTGTGGCACTGAGTTAGTATGCTTTGTGGATATATTAGCTTCTTTCCAATACTCTGAATCATTTTTAGTTCATCATCTAAAAATTCTGGGTCTGAAATTCTATATGCTCTTAGGTACATGGATATTAACACAGATCTTTTTACATTAATATGATGGTTTGAATAGTAATGAATATATGACATAATATTTGTAGGAGGTATACAGAAACCTTACAAATATTATGTCATATATAAATAAAAGAATAGTAAATAGAAGAATAGTAGAACAGGGTGAATTTCCAACCCTGAATGCGACACAGTCAAGTGCTATAAAATGTTTCTTCTGTGGTGGGACTTTACACCCTAGGAAGTTGTGGAAGGCAAAGAATGCAGTGTGTGCCAAGTGTGGGAAGATTGGGCATTTTGCTTCAGTATGTCAGTCATTATCTAAGTCTGGACAACCAAGTAGCAGGCTGAAAATGTTGTCCACGTACATTATCTCGTCAATGATTACAACACTGAAGGACATCTCTCAGACAGTCCCAAAAATTCTTCTAGGTGACAAGATGTCAGTAGAAGCTCTGATTGACACAGGGAGTTCACAGAGCTTTATTCGGCCAGAAGTTGTGCAGTCTGCTGGCCTGAAGATGTTGCCTGCAACAGGAACAGTCTCCCTGGCCTCTGCTCAACAGACTACTGAGATACCTGGATGCAGTTGGGTCAGCCTAACTGTCAATGGCGAGTATGAAGATGTCCAGCTGTTTGTCATGGAAGATCTGTGTTCACCTGTCCTGCTAGGCCACGACTTTTTGAAGCAACACAAATCAGTGTCCACTGAGTTTGGGGGAAGTCAACCTCCCCTGGAGCTGTGCGGTTTGGCAATCGGTACAGTGGATTCCCCAACTCTGTTTGGGAACCTGTCACCTGAGTGTCAGGCTATACAAATTAGATCTCGTCGCTACAGCAATGAAGACAGTAAGTTTATTAAAGACAAGGCAGAGCGTCTGCTCCAGGAAGGGATCATTTACCTAGCCGAAGCCCATGGGGAACCAAAGTTGTGGTCATGAAGATTGTAAACTAAATGAGAATGGCAGTGGATTACTCCCAAACAATCAAGCATTTCACGAATCTGAATGTGTACCCTGTACCAGCAATCTCTGAGATGGCAGAGATGATCTTCAAGTACAGCTACTTCAGCTCCATCGATCTCAAGTCAGCTTAGCACCAGATACCTCTGAAGACTGAAGAGAGAATGTACACTGTCTTTGAGGCAGGCGGGCAACTTTTCAAGTTTACACGGATTCTGTTCAGTGTTACCAACGGGGTGGCCTGCTTCCAGCAGATCCTAGACGACATCATCCGCAGTGAAGCTTGGAGGACATCTTCGCTTGCTTAGATGACATCACAGTCTGTGGACACTCAAAGCAAGAGCATGATGTCAACCTAAAACAGTTCTACTCTGCATCAGAGAAGCATGGACTGACCATCAAAGAAGATAAGAGCAAGTATGTTCAGACTTACATCACAATGCTGGCCATGTTATCGAAAACCATAAGATCAGCCGTGATCCAGGGCACATGCAACCACTGCTGGAGATGCCTGCCCCAGAGGACACCAAAGCACGGCAGTAAGCTCTTGGATTCCTGTCCCACTAGGATGAGTGGGTCCCAAACTTTTCAGAGAAGAATCAGCCCATTGTCGAATGCGAGAGTTTCCTGATGATATCCATTGCACTGGAGGCATTCAGCGGACTCAAGCAAGAGATATCTCAGGCTTTGCTCTGTGCTATAGAGGACAGCACACCAAACAGATGTTCAGCAGGGGCCATAGCAGTGCCCTGACACAGAACGGCAAACCAATTGCCTTCTTCTCACATTCATTTGCTGCTGCAGAATGTCACCACTCAGCCATCGAACGAGAGGCATGTGCTGTCATAGAGGCACTGTGCAAGTGGTGTCGCTTTTTGACTGGCAGACGTTTTCAGCTGGTTACTAATCAACAGTTGGTGCAGTTCATGTTTGATCACAAGAACAGGGGAAAGATCAAGAACGAGAAAATCCTCCATTGGCAACTAGAGATACCCTGCTTCAGTTTTGACATCTTGCATCGTCCTGGCTTCCACAACCTCATTGTTTATGCGCTGTCTCGGGCATCCCATGACATATCTGCAGCTACTGGCAACATGTCTGGGGAGTTGCAACGTCTGCACAACTCCCTGTGCCACCCTGGTGTGAGACGAATGTGGCACATAGTGTGCTGCCGGAACCTACCATTCTCACTGGAAGACGTTGAGTTAATCATTCCCAGGTGCATTACATGCGCTGAAGTGAAACCACGATTCATTAAGCAGAGCAGAACACTGATTAACCCTTTAACCGCGGGCTTGATTTGCTTTTTCTTGCGGCGCCCGCGGGCATATTAGCGCTCCGACAGACTCTACAAATATTTGCCAAAAATCAGTTATTCATCCTAGAATATTAAAATCACATATGCTTATGGCACATACCTTCAATTTTCTCCTGGGGTGTTTGTTGAGCCTTCGTCGAGTACCGTAGGACTTGTAGAGACCTCTGAAGTTGGGAAACAAAGTCTCCACTTTACACTTCCCGACAACCCGTAATATGATTACCACAGCCTGATATTATCAGTAGAAACACTATTCTATGATTCTCAAATAGTTTGGAATCAATATTCCAAAAAAAAAAACCCACTGTGAAAGCAATGAAAATTACGAGGGCGTATGATCTTCCCACTTGCGCTAGTTTGCTGCTGGTGTTGTCATTTATTATTCATAAAAACACTCACAGTTTATATTTCTGTTACTATATAACACTTATATATATCTACAGTCTTTATGCATAAGTTTCCTTCAGTAATAGTAGTTTATTGTCACTGTATGCATTCAATTTCTTTCAGTAAAATACGTAGCATTCACTTTCTCGTCCTGTATACTAGCATTGAGAGTGAATGTCACTTTCACCTTCACTCTCATAACTCATAGTATTCATACATGCTAGAGTGAAACTTTCACTTTCATTACTCCTAGGGTATATACTCGTATTCTTATAATACTACTAATTTACATTTCTATTTACGTTCTCTATTTTATTTACATTATTTACATTTCTATTTTATTTACACTGTGTTATGCACTGTCACTTGAAGTAACTTATAAAACTATTTTCCACTGTTCACTCATATTTACATTCATTGCTTTCACTTGCTGTTTACACATTATTTACACATTATTTACAATTCCACTTGCACTGTTTTACTCAACAGAAAGATCATAGTCACTCTCAATTATCAGCCCTTTACCTCTTTCCACACGAGGTTTAGTAGGGGGTAAAGGTCACAGGGCCCTTTGCATGGGGCTAAAAAGCGGCGGAAGTTAGCAGGAGCAAACAGACATACCTTCACCTTGGAAGATGACAGTGAACTGATAGGGGTGGGCCGGGGTGGCCTACCTAGGGAAATGCATTACTGCCAACGTCAGCCTCTTGACAGCTGCTAATATATAGCAGTGAAATGATTGGCAGGAAATCTAGACAATACATTATAAATTAGGTAGTTCCAGGTGAATGTAAATATCACTTAGGCTTCTCCCTTCCCTCCTTATATATATTTTTAGTACGAGAATAGATTATACGGCATATTTCAAGGGGAAATAAACAGCGAAAATCAGCGAACGAGTGCACGTCAGGTGTTGTCAGGTGATAATTAGCCAATTCCAGGTGTATGGCACTCTCACTTACCTTATTTCTTTTTGGTATATAATATTTGGTATAAGAATAGGGCATAGGGCTTATTTCAATGGATAAAATCAGTGGAAAATTCCAGGGAAGGTTTACTTAGCGTAGCACGGCCGGGCAGGCGAGAGGTGAGGGTAATGGAGGGAAGGTAGGGAGTGGAGTCAAGAACATGGAGAAATGGCTAAATTGTCAACAATGGATGGGAGTACAGATGAGATTAGGAGTGCTGACTAGTGTTGGACATTGGCAATACTGACAGATGATACAAGCTACCACTTGAAAGCCCTGGCGAATTCAAAATAACACAGAATCACAAAAGTGACGCCCCGTGGTATGATCCCTTGCTCCCAAGCATCTCGAAAGTGATGCCCCACGGTTAAGGGGTTAAAGCTACTCACCCATTTGAGAGACTCTCCATTGACTTCAAGGGACCACTACCAGCCAAATGAAGGAGGAATCACTACATCCTCACCGCAGTAGCTGAGTACAGCCAGTTTATGTTCGCCTTCCCTACAGAAGACACATCCACTGAGGCGACTATCAAGTGCCTGTCTTCCTTCTTCTGTACCTTCTGGTCACTGGAGTACATCCACTCAGACCATGGTGTGGCCTTCACCTCCACTAAGTATCAGCAGTTTCTACATGATCGTGGGGTAGCAACCAGCTACTAGTCGGCATACAATCCACGTGCCGACAGACAGGTGGAACGATACAATGGTACTCTGTGGCGTACCATTTGCCTGGCACTCCAGTCCAGAGGTCTTCCTGTTAAAGTTTGGGAACTTGTACTCCCAGATGCATTGCAGAGCCTTGGGTCCCTACTGTGTGTGGCAACCAATCAGACACCACACGAACGCATCTTCACATTCCTATGAAAGGCATCCTTTGGACATGCACTTCCATTGTGGTAGGTACCTCAGAAGCAAGTGCTGTTGAGGAAGGCTGTGACAGTGTCTAAGTATAAGCCACTCGTAAAACCAGTAACACTGCTGCATGCAAACCCTCAATATGTCAGAGTGTGAGATTTAGATGGGAGAGAGGCCACAGTGTCAATCCGCCATCTCTTCTCGCTGAGGGTGAACTGGATGAACCCCTTGATGATGACCAAAGAGCACCTGCTGAAGCTGCCGTCCTACTACGCCTCCACCTACCGAGGCTGCTGAGGCTGCTGCCTCACCAGGAGACATCAACATGCCTTCTGAGCCACGCTCACTTGGGGGAGGGTGCTTACTCCAGTGGCAGCATCCCCTGCTCCCCGATCCGAGAGGAGCAAAGTCGTGCCAATGATTAATCCTGACTGTGTTCAGAGTAGCTCTAGAGTGTGGTGGTCTCCCGCATACCTCAATGATTATGAGTGATACCTCAGTGATGTTGTCTGAATACATGGGGTGGGGAGAAAAGAAAGATGGGGAGAATGTGGTGAAAGTTGTTATGCTATATATCATAATGTTTTCTTTCTGTTTCAATTATGCTATAAGTA
Source organism: Coenobita brevimanus (assembly GCF_032717465.1). Classification (NCBI taxonomy): domain Eukaryota; kingdom Metazoa; phylum Arthropoda; class Malacostraca; order Decapoda; family Coenobitidae; genus Coenobita; species Coenobita brevimanus. The sequence goes on along the minus strand of NC_136993.1, from coordinate 7,665,205 downwards.
ATGCTACTAGTAATAATGTAATGTTCTCTCTGTTTCAGTTATGTGTGATGTGGAAGTTCACTTGTTTAAAATAAAGATCAAGGCACTTGAAGACGTTTATGAACACCACAATATATATTCCTGGATCTCTTCGGTGGTGTCAGATCTTAGTCTTTTCAGATGGATTTTAACCCGCCCCGTCCCGACGACGTATGGGTACGTCACCATGATTTGCATTTGCCAGTCCCGGCGACGTACCAGTACATCGTGCAATTCCAATGTGCATAATTTCGACAATTTTCAAATTTCGTGCTTGATTTGCGGTACGTACCCTCGCCTGACCTTCCCCTACCTGCCACCAGGCGGGGACACTCGGCGACCCCGTGCGACCCGCGCTAGCCCGCCACTCGTCCACTCACCTGGTAGCCACGGTCCTGCTCAGACATGGCTAAGAGAGGTCTCTCAGAGAGCGAAATTCAAGTCGCCCTGGACACCTTTACCGGCGACAATGATTCCCCACTGGATGATGAGGAGATGGACAAGGATTATGTGCAGCCAGAGGAGGAAGAAACCACCAGCAGTGACGAGGAAGTTCCGTCACCAAGGAAGCGGCAGTACGTGACTTACCGTGCTGCTAGAGAGGGGCAGGAGGCAAAGAAGGCACGTGGTATGTCATATCCCTATCCCCAGCATGCCTTGGAAGCAGAATTCGAGGTCGAGGACGAGGACGAGGACGAGGATGGAGACGTGGGACGTGCTGCCACGTGGTATGGGGGGGAGGTGATTACGCATCGTGGCCCAGAGCGCACACCACGTCGTCTAAGCAGGTATGGGCCTAGCATTCTGTTTGGGGCGGTAGGAAGTGAAGTGGAGGGAGTGGGGAGTGAAATGGACATTCCTGGGATTAGGGAAAGTGAGAGTGAGGTGGGTGAGTCATTGCTCTCCCTACGCAGTGTGAGGCGGCAGAGTGGATCACGTGGGCCAGTGCGGGTGCGTTCCTTATCACATGGGGTTGTGAGGGAGGGGGTAGGTGGGGAGGAACCACTCCAAAGCACGTCTTATGCTCCCCAATATCCCCTAACACGTGGTCGAGCAAGGTTGCATGAGAGAGCACGTGGTGTGGTAATGGAGGGGGAAGGTGGGGAGGAACCACTCCCCAGCACGTCTTCTGCTCCCCAATATTCAACTATTTCATCCCCACAGCCCCCTAATGTTCCTCAAGGCCGTAAGGGTAAGGGAAAGGGAAAGGGTAAAGGCAGAGGGAAGAGGAGTGACAGTTGGGAAGCCCTCCGTACTCCTTCTCCCCAACCTCCCCAACCAGGATCTCCTCCCCACCCAGACGAAGGCGGTGATGGGGACGAGGGATTTGTGTCGTGGGATTGGGAGGATGGGAGTGATTTTTCTCCCCTCATTCACCCCTTCACTGAGCAGGGGCGATCTGGCTGCATTGCACCAGGTATTCACTGTAATTCAAGCAGGTTGGATTTTTTCCACCTGTTTTTCAGTGAGGCCTTCGTTGATCAGATCGTGTTTCAAACAAACCTGTTTGCAAGCGGCCAGCGGCTAGAAAGTGAAAGATTGGGAACAAGGAGTAGGCATTCAATGATTTATGATTACCCTGTCTCCATTCCAGAAATTTTCTTATTTTTTGCCCTTGTCCTTTTGATGGGTATAATAAGAAAAAATAGAATTCCTGCTTACTGGACTACAGACCCTGTTATGTTTACCCCCATATTTGGTCAAGTGATGAGCCGTAATCGGTTTCAACAAATTCTAAGTCGCCTCCATTTTTATGATCCTAATGACCCTGCAAATGCAAACAACACGGACAAAATGAGGCGAATTAGGCTGGTCTTTGATCACCTCAGGCAAACCTTTCGATCCTCATTCTATCCCTATAGAGATCTCGTCATAGACGAGAGTCTCGTGTTGTGGAGAGGCAATATTTCATTCAGACAGTATATACCCAGCAAAAGGCACCGTTTTGGGTTCAAGATCTTTGTTATGTGTGACTGTAGGACTGGATACATGCAAGACATAGTCTTGTACACCGGTGCACAGACAGACATAATAGAAGATCGAAGTATAGGACTTTCGGGAGCAGTGGTAAAGACGATGATACAAGACTACCTTCATCGTGGTCACGTTCTCTATCTCGACAACTGGTACACTAGCCCTCTTCTCGCTCGTTATCTTCACAGACATGAAACGGGAGTCTGTGGAACCGTAAAGGTGAACCGGCGTCACATGGTCAAGGTAGGGCGGAAACTTGCAAGGAGTGAGGTTGTCTTTTTCAAAGCAAACAACATCCTTGCAACAATGTGGAACCACAACAGAGAAGTAAGCCTCTTGTCCACGGTTCACCGCCCCTTGATGCATCGTACTGATTCTGTTGATTACCATAGCGAGAGCAGGCGTCGTGTTTGGAAACCTGAATGTGTCATGGACTATAATATAAACATGCGCCTCGTGGACCAGTCAGACTCCATGATATCGACGGTAGAGTGTGCCAGGACCACGATGAAGTGGTATAAAAAACTGTTCTTTCACTTGCTAGATATCACTGCTCTGAATTGCCACCACCTTCACGCCATGACCACAGGAGTTCAGGAAACCTTTGAAGGGTTTGTGAGGGAGCTCACACGAGAAATCTTTGCAAAGTATGCTGTTGAAAGGCCCCAACAGCGCCCCTGCACTGCCCATATTACCCACACTCCCCAGAGAATATCCGCCCGCCATTTCCCCACTCCTATCCCGCCCCAGCCCAACAGACCTAGGCCCCAGCGCAGGTGTCACGTGTGCAGTCATTCCCAGGTGAGACTCACGACACAGAGGAAGGACACCCGCTATGAGTGCGTGCAGTGTGACGTGGGTCTGTGTATTCACCCATGTTTTAGTGAATAGAACACGTTGCTGCAATTTTAGCATGGTGTGAATGCGAAAGGACGCAGAAATTATGATGTAAATGCGACAGACAGACGCTCTGTGAAAATATCAGTCATGTGGATTGCCAAATATTAGTATAAAGTGCCTACGGGTAGAACATAAGTGAAAACATTGGGTGTAAGTATATAAATCTGCCCTAAAGTTGAAACTTACATAGAGAGGGTTGTTTGATGCGATATTCTGTCGCTCAGTGCAATAAATACGGCCCCTTATTATAAATTTTCTATTATGTGACATTCTTACGGGTACAATATAAGTTCAAATTATTGTATATGATGATGTATTTCCTAAGTCAAATATTCATAGCGTGTCTATAAAGATAAGATTTCCTGACGCTTAGTCGAATGAATAAGGCAAGTATTAGTCAAAATAAAAGTCAGCAAGTGATAAAGTGAATAATTAGTATATAAGTGTGTGAGTGAATTAGTATATAAGTGTGTGAGTATTATGTATGACGTAACATTCTTTGCGAGGGTATTTTCAGGCGATATTCTCACGCTCACTTGAATAAATAATGGCAGTAAGTATGTACAGTGCATTGGAGGGGTGTAAACGTGTGTAATGTAAGTGGGAAAATATAATTGGAGTGAATAAATAAAGTAGATGATGAAACACGAGTGTTTGAGATCGTGGTTGCTACGTGAATAGGCGCTAGCATATCGCTAAATGCCCTCGTAATGAATGAAAATAATTGAAAACCTTCACAGTGGTGGGGGAAAGGTTCTATGTAAATGGGAAAATAATTGGAAAGTGATAAAACAATTTGGTATGTTGAAATACGAGTCATAGCGAGTGCGCTTACTAAGCTGATGTGCGCTAAACTTATGCTGCATGTCATCATAATGAATGAAAACATCTGAAATCACTTAGAAACAGTTGTAATTGGTAAATTGTCATTGAAACAGAAGTATACAAGTAGAAAAAATGATCAGTAGACTCACAACAGAAAATTAGCAGATAGCATGATACGACTAGGACCTAACTCGCTATGCTCGCGCGATGGTACAATGCTTATTTTTCCTCTATATGTGTCTGAAATCCATTATATTGTTACTGTTATTGTTTATTAGTACAAATTCAATAAATGTAGAGGTGTTGTGTGTTGTTTGTCCCATTATTCCTTACCATAGAAAACGTTAACGCATATCCAGCCCATTACAGAATACGATACCTGCGGGGGGAAACCGCACCTGTATAGACCACTTATAGACCGCAGAGACCACTTTCTTCAAGATTTTCCATAGTTTCTCGACCTTTGCGGAAGTTTCATAAGAAAAATTTTTTTTCCAAAAAGGCTCGGAACTGGGGGATGTCATAGGTGCGGAAAGGCTCGGGACGTGACGGGTTAATTTCTGAAAGAGGAAAAAATCACAGAAGGCAGAATCCAGTGAATGCAGTGGATAGGGGTCAACGGACATTTTTTTTTTTTTTTTTTTATGCCCAAACAGCCGAACAACAAGGGCTGTTGTGAATGCCAGTGCACTGCCATGGTGAAACACCCATGACCTATTTTGTTTTCCACACTAGGTAAGTTTTTTACAGTATTGATCTTCCTGTTTTACAGATACGTTTTTGCTTTCTTACTCCTACCCCCTTCATTTTCGATTTAATTACTTATTGGTTTACGAACGCGGTATTTTAACCCGTCCCGGCCACTTTTCGACCACTGGTACCCCCCAATCCCGGGCATTTTTCGACCTTTTTTTTTTTTGCTAAAACTTTCGCTTTTGGTAAGAAACATCGAAAATTCATAGAGAAATCGCTCACCTGAGGTTTAAAATACTCATTACAGGTAGGAGAGCCTCCTTACCTTACTGGGTTTTCTATCAGGCTGGCACCAAAGAAAACGAGTTCTATAGGAGGATAACTATTTCACACCACTCATAAACGGTATTTATTTATTTACTGTTACGAATTTATATGTAGTACAAGAGTATATTGGTTTTCAAGCAGTAATATAGGCATTATAAGCATTGTTTCACTCAGTAATACCTGACCTTTTTTTGCCACATTACCTGATCATCATTTCTAACTGTTTCTTCCTCTAATGCTATGTAAAGTTTGTCCTCCACATTGTCATTGATTGGGGAATCACTCTGGCCCTGAATTTCGTACCGTGGCATGACATGGCTATACTGGCCAGGTCACTGATAACAGGTGAATTGCTGAGAAAAGGGCCTGCAGGGGGGGGGAGGAGGTCATGCTGGGTAAGGCATTGTCTCTGCCTGGCATCTTGTTGAGGAAGGTGTCCCGTGTATACGTACCAAAAATGACTCGCGAAAATTGAAAATTGTGGAAATTATGAACCTTGCAATTGCAGGACGTTGAAGTACGTCCTCGGGATTAGCTGTGACAAAACGTGAGGACGTGGAAGTACGTCCTCGGGACGCCGTGGGTTAATGAACTTCGTTTTTGTACTTTATTATTTTTAGTCTTGCTGTGATCGTTATAAGATACAAAATCTTATCTGCGTATATTTCTCGATTGTATATTTTGCTCTGAAGATGGAATAACCATTTTCTCGAAACGTCAGCAAATAAAGACCCTAACAGCCACGATGTTTGTGTTCTGCCTGGTGATCCTCTTCCTATATATATATATATATATATATATATATATATATTTATGTATATATATATATATATATATATAAATATATATAGGAAGAGGATCACCAGGCAGAACACAAACATCGTGGCGAAGTTAGGGTCTTTATTTGCTGACGTTTCGGAAAATGGTTATTCCATCTTCAGAGCAAAATATACAATCGAGAAATATACGCAGATAAGATTTTGTATCTTATAACGATCACAGCAAGACTAAAAATAATAAAGTACAAAAACGAAGTTCATTAAAATACCGCGTTCGTAAACCAATAAGTAATTAAATCTAAAATGAAGGGGGTAGGAGTAAGAAAGCAAAAACGTATCTGTAAAACAGGAAGATCAATACTGTAAAAAACTTACCTAGTGTGGAAAACAAAATAGGTCATGGGTGTTTCACCATGGCAGTGCACTGGCATTCACAACAGCCCTTGTTGTTCGGCTGTGTCACGAATCAATTCGCGACATTTCCCTTTTGTGAGAAGCCACGAACTATTAGTGGAAAACTCACTGTGTATCGCTCAGTTAACCGTTTCTCCCTCCATTTCGGGGTATACTTTTCAAAACATTCGTCACTGTTTTCAAAAGTGACCGATTTAATGCACTTCACTAAGTGCTGTACTGAGCGATACTATTGTTCTTTATCGTTCGCCCCTGCTTGCCTCTGACCATTAGAAAATGCGGCCTACTGCTCCCTTTGTCTTTCCCACGAGTTACTCAGTCGAGTCTAAGTTGTTGCTGTGACGGAGAGAGGTCCTGTGCTCAAGAAGTGTGAGAGGTCAGCTAGCACCCAAACTCCACTAGTACAGTTAATCCAAACTCCCACCCCCGGGTGATACATAGCATTCATCGACTGGTATTTCCTTTGTGTATTTTGTAGTCTTAATAGTTTAGTTAAGGTGTTTTTTCCTAGGCGTAAGTATTTAGCTTTTGTGAGAGTGAGTGAGTGCGTCTCATTAATCTGATTTGAATTGTAACATTAAATTTATTCTTGTAATCAATAAATTTAACAGTTCTTTTTCTTGAGCTTAATGTAGAGTAAAATCTTGTTTCATTTCTCCAAATTAAGCTTATTTCCCATATAGCTCCTAGCTTGCATAGACGTTTTACTATTCATAACTGGTACTTAGACCAGTCTTGTTGTATTAACTTAAAATCCGTTGTGCCATACGAGTTAAGCATCAGCAAGGACCTGATTATTATTGTTAGTATTAGTTATTTATTGTCAGGGGTGAAGTAACTTTCTCCAGAGGCTAACAGTACTAATTCAGCATTTGTGAGTAATTAGTCTCTGCTGTGTACTGTTGAGAAAGTTAATAAATTCTCGTTCTTAGAGAATCGTTGCTCGATTTAGCAAGACAATCATTGTCCCTGCTCTTCAATATTATTGAATATTATTATCAATTAAATAATATTTAAGCATTTATTTTTAAAAACACCGTGATATTATAAAAACCCCGTGACAATTGGCGACCTCGCCAGGATATTAACTCCTAGCTATAAAGCTATTCACGAGATAGTGCTCACTCGTTCATATTTAGGTATTTATAATTAAAGTTTATAGACACAAGTTTACTGGTGTTTACCGTTAATTTAGCAAGTGAATTTTGCTTTATCAATCCATAGAGTACTTAACTCTAGTTTATTCTTGGTAATGCCAGACGATTTTATTCGCTCCTGGGAAGTCGCCGTACCCATTGTGTTCATTATTGAGTCTTCCCAGTCATTTACATTTTTTATTTATTCTTTGCCAGTTAACTAGATAAGACTGGTCACCACTAGCTTGTGTCTGTATTCTTTACTTGTGTTTATTAGTATTCGTCACTAAGCAGTCAGTACTCAATTTCGGTTTGCTTAATAAATTAGCGCCATGGCTACTGCTGTATTTTTACAGGAAACCAAAGATATGGGTCTTACAGACCCAACCGAAATTAAAGAGTATATACTCTCACGGCATAATCAGGAGCAGCAGCACGAGAATGATGCCCGTGAAGAGAGTAAGATTCAGCGCGAATACGAGCGAGAACAGCGTGAGGAACGTGAAAGAGAGCGTGCATATGAACAAGAGCAGCGTGAGAAAGAGCGCGAATACGAGCGTGAACAACATGAACGCGAGCGGGAACAACGGGAATACGAGCGGGAACAACGAGAACACGAACGTGCCGAGCGAGAAGCACGCGAAAAACATGAACTTGAAGTGCTGAAGCTCAAGCGAGATTCCTTGGCTTCAGACACATCCGGTGCAGTTGGTCCAAGCTCCACGAGCGTTCTCCCTGCACATGTCCTGGCGACCCCACGCATCAAGCTTCCTTCATACAAGGAAAGCGAGCGAATCGAGCCGTACATAGCTCGTTTTGAGGACATGGCAGACATGTATCAACTGGATGAGGCAGCTAAGCAGCTTCAGTTTCTTAGCCTATTTGAGGGCCCTGCCCTCGATATTCTCCACAGAATTCGTGGAGACAATCTCACATACGAGATGATGAAAGCTGCACTCATTAAGGCGTATGGTCTCACAGTAGACGACGCCGAAGTTCAGTTCATGCGAGCTCGTCTCCAAGACAAGGAGACAGCTGTTCAGTTCCTTGATTGTCTCACTGCTTACTTAAATGAGTGGATGGAGAAAGATGAAACTCCTTCCACGCGTGAGGGTATAATTGACCTTATGCTGCGTACACAGCTAGAGAGGTTGTGGCCTGCTGAGCTCATAGCACAGCTTAAGATCTGCCAGGTGAAAGATGCCAGCCAAATGGCAGAGAAGGCTGACGCATTCTTTACTGCATACGGGTATCAAACTCGTAAGCAGCAAAACACCTGGAACAGAAAACCTGATAAATCTGGGAAACCGTCTCAGATTGAACCCCAGCAACAAGGCCATTCTCAGAATAATGGCCAAGGTCCAAAACCGCAGTGGAAGGACCAGGGGCAAAACACTCAGAAACCTGAGTGGAAGAGGTACAACAAGTACCCTAACCAGCAGCAGTATCAGCCATGCAACCGACCGTATGGACAAACTTTTTCACCACCAACTCAAAAGAGGCAGGAAGCGAATGCAGCCTTCATTCCTCAGCACCAGCCTGGTGGTCACGTCCCTACCAGTATGGGTACTTCCCCACAGTTCACTAGTCCCACAGTGACAGTGAACCCCCCTCCACAGATGGCCAATGTTCCATCTCCTTATAATTCTCAAGGCACAATGTTTGCCGCATCAATTCAGCAGCCTCATGAGTGGCTAGCTGCTTCCTCCACAGGCCCCACCACAGGTGACAGTACCTTCCTTGTACAGCCAGGGTTTGTGGGAGGCATTCCTGTGAAGGTCCTGAGAGACAATGGTTCCTCAGGTTGCTCTGTTAAACAGAGTTTAGTTCGGCCTGAGCAGTATACAGGTCGACAGATCCATGCAAATCTTATTGATGGATCAGTGAGATTGTTCCCTGAGGCATGTATCCAGGTGGCATCTCCATTTTATACTGGTACGACACTTGCAGTTGTCATGCCAGAACCTTTATTTGACCTCATCATTGGAAATATTAATGGAGTCAAGGATAGTTGCTCCGATGACGCTACTCAGACTTCGGCTGTTGCGGTAACACGAGCCATGGCTGAGGCTCCAGACTGTGTCACCCCAGTGATCATTGAATTGCCGCAAGATCTGATGTGTAGTCAACTTGTTGTACAAGAACAACATTCTGACCCGACACTTGCTGCCGTGCGGAACAAACAAAAGGGTCGAGTGATTAAGTATTCACGGGGAGGTCGAGCCAAGTTCCTTCGCAAACAAGGACGGCTCTACCGTGAGTCACGAACACCCGAGGGCGAGGTTCGACTGCAGTTTGTCGTTCCCGCCAAGTACCGCCTAGCAGTGTTACAATGGGGTCATTGTTCAGCCTCAGGAGGTCACATGGGCAAAAGGAAGACCCAGGGCCATATCCGAGCTGACTTTTTCTGGCCAGGGATGGGACGGGACATAAATAGTTTTGTCCGCTCCTGCAGTGTGTGTCAAAGTAACACCACTAACCAGGGTCATGTCCTTCCTGTGCCATTTGTAACCACACTTGTAATCTCTGAGTCAGTTAAGAGAGGGTAGTGGTGAAGTGGGTGCAGACCTGACGTCTCGCCCATTAGCCCCACAGGACACAGTATGTCCAGGGCCTGTACATGCATATTATGTACCGTAAGTTAAGGGGGAAGTTGAGAGGCAACTTGAGGCTATGGAAGACCCAAGTTTGCACAAGGATTCTCAGCTCCCCGATACTAATATAAGTACTGTAGGTTAAGGGGAAAGTTCGAGAGAGAACTCCGTAGAGGCGACTTGAGGCTATGGAAGACCCAAGTTTGCACAAGGATTCTCAGCTTCCCGATATTAATATAAGAACTGTAGGTTAAGGCACAGGTTGAGGACCCGTGTGCAGCTCGAGGCTATGGAAGACCCGAGTTTGCACAAGGATTCTCAACTTGCCGACACTAATCGTGTGCTAAAATTAATGGCGACCTCGAGTGTACTTTTCGTAGCATGTACTGATTGCTAGGCAGAGAGAGTAATTGTAACTTAATAAGAATTTTGTCTCACTGACACTTTTGATGCTCCACCTTAATTGGTTTTGCAGGTTCAGCAATGGGTGTAGCAGTTTTGCTGTGCGGGCCAGCTGATCATCTGCTGCACGCTGCCGCCTATTCTCCTCTGCCTTTGTCGTCGCCATGTTATTATTTACTATGTCATTTTACACATAGGTACAGTTACACTACAACTGTCACACCTACACCGTGTATTACATACACCACGCTACACAACAATTAGTTGTCAGTGTAAATGTAGCGAATTTTCGCTCAGTTTGACCTGAGTACAGGATTTTCACCGTCGTCACGGAGTTTTTCCCTCAAGCTTGCTTCTATTAACGTAAATACGATTTTTTTTTTCGCTCACTGGCGACTGTGACTTTCTCCTGTAGCAGGATAGCACACACACCACAGTGTGAATCTTGTGTGACTGAGTTAGGATGTGTACATATATATATATATATATATATATATATATATATATATATATATATATATATATCCACAAATTTTTTCCCATAAGGAAAAAATTTAATTTTGTAGGGGCATAATGTCACGAATCAATTCGCGACATTTCCCTTTTGTGAGAAGCCACGAACTATTAGTGGAAAACTCACTGTGTATCGCTCAGTTAACCGTTTCTCCCTCCATTTCGGGGTATACTTTTCAAAACATTCGTCACTGTTTTCAAAAGTGACCGATTTAATGCACTTCACTAAGTGCTGTACTGAGCGATACTATTGTTCTTTATCGTTCGCCCCTGCTTGCCTCTGACCATTAGAAAATGCGGCCTACTGCTCCCTTTGTCTTTCCCACGAGTTACTCAGTCGAGTCTAGTTGTTGCTGTGACGGAGAGAGGTCCTGTGCTCAAGAAGTGTGAGAGGTCAGCTAGCACCCAAACTCCACTAGTACAGTTAATCCAAACTCCCACCCCCCGGGTGATACATAGCATTCATCGACTGGTATTTCCTTTGTGTATTTTGTAGTCTTAAGAGTTTAGTTAAGGTGTTTTTTCCTAGGCGTAAGTATTTAGCTTTTGTGAGAGTGAGTGAGTGCGTCTCATTAATTTGATTTGAATTGTAACGTTAAATTTATTCTTGTAATCAATAAATTTAACAGTTCTTTTTCTTGAGCTTAATGTAGAGTAAAATCTTGTTTCATTTCTCCAAATTAAGCTTATTTCCCATATAGCTCCTAGCTTGCATAGACGTTTTACTATTCATAACTGGTACTTAGACCAGTCTTGTTGTATTAACTTAAAATCCGTTGTGCCATAGGAGTTAAGCATCAGCAAGGACCTGATTATTATTGTTAGTATTAGTTATTTACTGTCAGGGGTGAAGTAACTTTCTCCAGAGGCTAACAGTACTAATTCAGCATTTGTGAGTAATTAGTCTCTGCTGTGTACTGTTGAGAAAGTTAATAAATTCTCGTTCTTAGAGAATCGTTGCTCGATTTAGCAAGACAATCATTGTCCCTGCTCTTCAGTATTATTGAATATTATTATCAATTAAATAATATTTAAGCATTTATTTTTAAAAACACCGTGATATTATAAAAACCCCGTGACAGGCTGTTTGGGCATAAAAAAAAAAAAAAAAAAAATGTCCGTTGACCCCTATCCACTGCATTCACCGGATTCTGCCCTCTGTGATTTTTTCCTCTTTCAGAAATTAAAATCCATCTGAAAAGACTAAGATCTGACACCACCGAAGAGATCCAGGAATCGAAGTTGGTCCTTCACAAGCTGATGCTCAAGGGCTTCCAGGACACATTCTTATCGCGGGAGAAGCTCTGGGATGGATGTCTGCAGCCCAAGAAGACTACATTGAAGGAGATGGTAGTGACTAGGACTTGACTTAGTATTTTTCCTTCTTTAGTCAGATTTCGGGAACTTTTGGGTAGCACTTCGTGTATATATCTATCTATTTATCTATCTATCTATACCTATATCTATATCAATCTATTTCTCTATCTATCTATATATCTGTGTATTGGTAGATAGATACAGTAGATAGACAGATAGATAAGGTCTATATATATATATATATATATATATATATATATATATATATATATATAGGGTGTTCAACACTTATAGGCAAGAAACAAAATTTGGATATTTAGGTGGACAAAGTATGCAATCGATTCCACTTTGCAAACAAAGCATTCAAGCAAAACTTTTTGTTTTTTATCGATGCAAGGTCGTACCTCACTACCCTCGCGTTCTGTAAGTCTAACTGATCTAAGTACGTGAAGGGTATTGTGAAGAAAGGTAAAAATAAAAATGTGGTACAAAAAGAAATAATATTTTTGAGCTATACGACAAACATAATCAGTTTATTACATGTAGGATTTTTTGGTCGAGTCATAGAGGACTCTGTGGTGAAGCACAACATCGAAGATCAGCTGTCGTTCTTCTTCGTTCTTCATCAGACTACTGTTGTAGTCCATTGCCATTTTGACTGACCACTCAGCAGCGTCATTGACCACTTTGTGGTGGGCCATTGAAATCAGGAAATGGGGCAGAGGTGATTGAAACTTGTCGGAGTATCCAGCTTCAAACACTGGAAGAGGTTTTTCGACTTCTGGGAGATAAAGTTAGAGATTCTCTGATCTGATGCCTTATCAATTGTCTTGTTCAAACGGAGCAGACCTGTGTTCCTCAGCAGTGCTGTGGTCATATTTTTCAGGATATCCTGCTTTTCCTCAGCAAAGACTTTGTCAGAATTCACGGCTAATGGAGCCAGGTCCTCACTGAGGCACCAGAGGTGGCTTTTGACTTTGTCCAGTGCCTTCTTTGCTACAACGGGATCCACCTCTTTGAATTCTTCAATCTACTTCAGGAGATTGAGGTCATTGCCTGGAGCGTCGACAGCATTTGGGGCTTCATAATACTTCATCACATATGTGGTGACGAGGAAGACATAGATTCGTTTGATGGCCTCCATCTGATGCCATGTGAAGGGAAAGGAGGCTGCATCCTTCAGTTGATTTCTGAAAAGGAAGATCTTGAGGCAGTAAAGGCCTTTGGCCATCCAATGTGCTCTGTGATTGGCACCTGGACGGTGAAAGGTCATCCGTGCTGGCTTCTTGTCGATTAAAGCCAAAGACAACTGGAGGAGCTCAAGGTAGACATCAAGGAGTTGCGCACGATCCATGAGGCTGAGTATGAAGTGTTCAATATCCTCGGCTCTGTTGGCAATCCACGACTGAGATTTTTCATCTAGGTCATCATCGTAGGGATCGAAGGAATCTGTGTCAATTTTGTTCCAGAACTCTTTGAATCAACTGAAGATAGGAATTTCAGGACCAGAAGAAGAGAAAAAGAGGTGAAAGATCCCTGCCACTATGAGTTCACACTTAAGATGCCTGCATGCCAAGAACAACAGCGGGACTTGGAGACCTCATTCAATGACAAAGCAAGCTCCGCTGTGAACCCCGGTGTTAGACGCTGTAATATCGAAACAGAACCTTGCAATCCAGGGCTTCAATTCCTTAGCACTGCCACTCCCTTTGCTTCACCCGTTCCAGCAGAGATCTTAGGGATCACCAGGATCTTCTCTGTACCAATCCCTGTAACATAAATCGCCAGGTGATCACTGCAGCCGCTACCATCGATGTTGGGCAAGAGCTTTCCATCAAAACGGTGTTTGTGGCTGGAATTATTTTTTGATCTTTTCAATGATCTCAGTTCTAGATTCCTTCCGAACAGGGTGGAGAGATCCGACAGACAACGTGAGTTCTCCAACTTCAAATCCTGCTGTGATCAAGGCGGGAATTACCACTTGCATTGCAACTCGCGTTGAAATGAGGCATGGGTTTGAGAAGGCCAAAGAAAAATTGCAAACTATGGTGTAGTTCCCACCAGTAGTGGATCTGTGTCCCCTTCAAAAACACCGGTGACAGTGAATCAGCACTTTGTCCTTAAGGTTCGATTTTTCTGAACACCCTATATATATATATATATATATATATATATATATATATATATATGGTGTTCAGGAAGGAAAGGGCATACTTTGGAAAATGACAGATGAGGTAAGTCAAAGCAAAAAAAATTATATGAACTTGTGTCCAAATCTCTACCGTTACGGAGCTTCGGTTACTGATGAGGTCATAAGCAATTTTCGCTCAGTGAAGGCTGAACTTTGGATAAGTGTTTATTTAATATTTTTTCTGCAAATTACCTCAACTATCATTTTGCAAAGTTATGGCCTTTCCTTCCGGGACAGCCTGTATATCACCTTACTTCACGGCTTTAGCAGCGACTCCCATTGTCCATGCCCCATGGGAGGCGACTTTAGGAAATTGCATCTTGTCGAAATCATGACCCTAGTGAAGATCTACCACACTGCAAACTTTCTTGTTATTAGACTAAAAATATGGTCTTGAAAAACGGTTCTGGCCCTGTAGGGCATGGATCCTGCTCTTCAAACATGTACAGTAAGTCATGTCACTGAATGAGGGTCACAGGAAAGAGCAGTTAGGGTGTGGCAAAAATACCACATTCACCCAAGTCCAGTAAGGATCAGTAATAACGAAAAGAGCTCAGAATACGTGAAGGGGGGGGAGTGAGCGGAGGGCATTGGTACGGTAGAGAAATATGTGGACCATGCCATGTAAAACTGGAAAGATGTGGTCAGTCTTCCCTCTGTCAGGCTGATATTGTAATTAGATTTGGTTGGTGATTCTCTTCCATGTACGATATCTGATTGTGAATATATGTATGGTAGTTGTGATGTTAGGAAGCATGTGATTATATTAACTAAATTATATCTTTATCCATGTTTCAGTGGAAACGTGTACCTGTTACTTGCACAATTCAGCAATAACATCACCAAAGCATCCCAAACAACTCCGGATAGGATTTCAAACTTTACAAAGAAATACTCTTGGCACGACAATGGACAGAAGAAACTCAGTGACCCACTAGTTCTGTATGTCCCACGATTTCATTCTATAGAGTGGAAATGAATAGGGGGAAAAACAGTTTAGACTGCAGTGACGGAGCTGGCGAGAGCATTCATGATTCGCAGGAGATAGTCAGATAGAGAGATGGTGTGCAGCTAGGTGCAATATTAAAGGTATGTGGAAGGATGACATCGCACATGAGCTGCTAACCACGACTAAGGGTAAAGCACAATAGATACCGTCCCTATCATATTGGGCTGGAGACAGTCGATAGTGCTTCTCACTGACCAGCAATTCTGGCACGCAAAACAGAAAAAAGTTTCATTTGCCGGCCAGAATGTTGGAAAAAATATTCATCCATCCATCCATCATCTAATCCTGTGTTGCCCCATGAGAAGCGTAGGAGCCCGGGGCTAGGCAAGCTGGTCCTGATATTTAAGATGAGTGATGGAAAAATGTGATAAATATTATTTTCCCTTTATTCCTTTATACTCAGCAGTTTATTTGAAGAAACTGATATAACATAGACCGTTAAAGACAATGTTGTAGCGGCAGAAAGCCTGCCTTAAATGACAGATGTTAAGGGCACTTGTTACGTGAAAGAATGGGCAAAATTCAGTTCTTTTTTTTTTGCATTCTTAATGACACGAGGATGTTTTGAAGCACAAGATTTTTTCTTATAAATAGGTTTATTGTCATACATAGTATGAACACGCTTAGTCAATGTACGAAAAGCCCCAAGGCAACAGAGCGTGAAGCTCACAAACAAATCTATGTTGAAAGTGCTATTCTTCTGTTCCCCAGAAGTGAGGTTATGTTCATTACCAGTAAAATCCTTTCACACATTCTGAATTCCATGCAATTGCAATCACCAGTATTTTCCTGTAAGGTATGTGGTGTGCTGTATAGTAAGCCGCTTTTCTGAGAAAGGGTATTCTCTCTCTCTCTCTCTCTCTCTCTCTCTCTCTCTCTCTCTCTCTCTCTCTCTCTGTATATATATATATATATATATATATATTAATATTTTTTATAATATATATATATATATATATATATATATAGTAGTTTAGTGGGTAATTATTGCGCACCAATCGGATTGAGCTGGTGAAGGTTTATATCCAAGGAGTGGTTGGGGTTGATTGCTCATGTAATGCCAGTCAGGGATGAGTGAGGCTGGTCACTCTCGTCTTAAATGTCGGGACCAACTGCCTAGCCCCGGGCTCCTACTTTCCTCATGGGGCAATGTAGGGTTGGATGATGGATATATATATATATATATATATATATATATATATATATATATATATATACAAATTTTCCTTCGTAATTTCATGTGTATAATACAGGTAGATGACAGGAGGCAAAATGTTTTGTCATGTTTCAATGAGATGTCCTGGAAGCCTGTACTTTTGAAGAGAAAATGTACCGTACCTCTGACAGTTATTGACCATTTTGACTTACTTAAGAGCAACTTTAATCCTTCATTACAATAGCAATTCTAAGAAGAGTTTCATGTGTTCAGGAATTATATCAAAAGATATAAGGCAAACTATGTTGTCATCTTTCAATGCTTTGTTTTGAAAAAACTAAGTTTTCATCAGAGCCTTATATTACTCGACTACGTACTGATTAATTATCTTTACCAAAATCTATCTATCTATCTATCTCTGTCTATATTATACAGATAGATAGATAATTACCGGTATACATTTCTCAGAATTTTGTGGAGAAAGAAAAGCTGCTTTTGTAAATCTCATGCTTATTTATGTACAAACCAAATCTTGAACGCTCATACTATATATATATATATATATATATATATATGAGAGAGAGAGAGAGAGAGAGAGATCAAAATGAGTCCTATAGATGAGTATGCGCCGGTAGTTTCTAAATTTGTCATTAAATTCTGAGTGTATTAATCATTATATAATCGAAATCGCAGCACAGGTAACGCAGTGGCACTTCCAGTTACAAGAGTAATGTGTGCTGTGATGAATGCCCCGTATGGTAGATTTTCTGAAGGTGAGGGTTTACATACCGCCTTCAGTAACCCCTCACCTGAATAATATCATAGGGAAGTGTCAAAAATATACTACTGAAGTACCTCATTAGCCTTTAATCCAAGCATTCCTCCTCTTGGTGCTGGAAAGTTCCTACAGTACTTCGAGGGTTTAGTGCTGTTATCTGGTCTTTGCTAAAAGGTGCCAAAAAAACGAATATCCTTTTTCAAATTCTATCTCATCTCGTAAGTTAAACTTTGATCTTTGGGACGAGCTTGAGACATGTGTAGATTTTCACTCTTTTTTTCCGTTTTCCTACACATAAAAGCAATTAACAATTATGAAAACATTCATCTTACGACTAAAATGTCTTTTTGCAAAAAGAATAAGAGACGGAGAAATTATCCAGTTCCTCATCCTTCCTACATATGAAGATCTGAGCAAATACAGGGATATGATGGTACGAATGTTTATGAATCAGGCATCTGGACAAGTATCTACAGGAAAAGGTGCATTGTGTTTGTAGCTTATATATATTCGGAGCTACTTCTCAAGCTTGACATTTGGTTGATTGTCCAACTGCGGCGTTATCAGAGAAATACTGTAATGCACATCTCATTTCTTCACTGACTAAACAAAAAAATCGCTATGATGACACAGTTTTCACTACAGGCTACCACCAGACTTAACATAAATTCCAGAAAAAAACAGAAGTGAAGAGGTTAAGGAAGATTGTATCTATCTCCTTCATTTTGAAAAGCTTTCCTTTAAGTGAATAAAACAGTCATTTAGGAAGAATCCATTGCAGTATGATGTCATCTTACTGAAAAATTAATACCGGTAATATTCTTGCTTAGAAACACTTTCGTGATTGTCATAGTGCATACAACATTGTAAAGAGTTTGATGAGATCAGACGACTAATTAGATAAGACTCCAAAATCACCAATATTGTAGGGCGCCGCTGTCAAGTGGTTAGAGAAATTATTTCCTGTCTGAAAGAACAAAAGTTTTATTCTAGTGTGGAACATGGAACAGTTTGAGGACACATATTTAGGACACAAATTTTATTGAGTCTGGAGGATGGAACACTCTGAGAAATTAGGAGGTGAGTTGTATCCTAGTGAGGAACTTGGAGCAGTCTAAAGATGCTAGTTTATTTGTAATGTGAACATGGAACAGTCTGAGGAGATATATTTAGGACACGAGATTTATCCTAGTGTGGAGCATGGAGTATTCTGACGATATATATTTCGCATAACGATGTCCCCCCCGTGGGCAGCCACCTTGTCGTGGTGGGGGGGCTTGCGTGCCCCTGTGATCCCACAAGCCTGCCCGTCGATGTAACGACATCTGGCAGGGTCTCCCATGCGGGTAGGGTTGTGGGTGAGGGGTCTGACTAAGCGCTGCCCGAAACGTAGGTTACCCGTATGGGTCACCGTTGCTGCCCTCCAGAGGGATCGCCTCAGTGCTGTCCTGAGTTGGTTAGTTGGGTGTCTGGGCTGGGGGGTGCTGGGGAAGGGAATCTTTGCACTGGTGGGAGCAAACTTTCATAACACAGGGTGTTCTTTTTGGGACATCCTCTGGAGATGAGGTACCCCACTCCCATCAGACTGCGCTCGGTCCCCACACTCCCTGGTAGGCGGTTTCCCTTGGCTCCTGGTGCCAATTAATGTTTGCCAGCGTATGTATGGATACATTAGCCAAATCTTTAACCACTCGTGTGGTCGGTGACCAGCCGCACGAGTCGGCATCAACTGGTCTCTCTCTGGCCGACGACCCTGTACCCTCCGGCTCATCTGCCAAAACTGCAAGTACAGATGTTCCCTGTATTGAGTTTTTACCTGGTGTCTTTGTGAAGCATTCTTACACAAAATATATAGTCCTTAAAACGGATGATGGTACTTCCTTCCGGAACCTGAACTGTTTCCAGATTCACAGTGGTCTAGTTACAGCATGTGGATTTACCCCCAAGATCTCATTGCAGGGGGATGGTTCTCTATTGGTAGAAGCCAGGAATGAAGAGGAGAGTTCACGCATCCAGTCTCTAACTATGGTCGCTGGTTATCCTGTATCTGCCTCTCGTCACTCAGTCCTAAATCAGTCCCGAGGGATTGTATATTCTCGTGACTTGGTCTCATATTCTGATTCTTCCCTCTTAGAGGGGCTGGCTCCTCAGGGAGTTGTAGGAGTACAAAGAATAATGAAGAAAGTTGATGGGATTTTAACCCCCATGCCCACTCTTATCTTGACATTTGATCGTCTTACTTTGCCAGAGGTCATCACTGCTGCATGGTGGAAGCTTAAGGTTAAACCTTATGTTCCCCGACCTAGAAGGTGCTATTATTGTCAAAGGTTTGGTCATGTTCGCTGTTCTTGCAGGTGGGAAGCGTCTGGCCTTCCCGAGGTTTGTGGAAATTGTGGTGGAATTTCTTATGGTATGGATGATTATTCTCAACCCTCTAAATGTTTGAACTGTGGAGGAGCACATGCAGCCTCCTCAAGGGACTGCAAAGTATACAAGTATGAATATGAGATTATTTCTGTCTGAACGAAGGAGAAAATTTCCTTTTCTGAGGCAAAGGCCAAGGTAAGGGAGCTGTTCATTTGCCCTGGGGTTACCTTCACTGCTGTGTTGTCTTGCCATACAGCTACTCGGCAGGTGCCCATGCCACCACACAATGCCTCATCAAAATCTCGGGGTTCTACTTCCCGGCCTTCTCAGCCGGGGGATTCCACCGAGGGAGTGCAGCCTGGAAGCAGGGGAGGTGCCTCCTGTCTCTGGGAGTGTCCCCTCTGTGGTGGTGCTTCCAGCATCTGGGAGTGCCTCCCCCATCCCAGTTCCTCCAGTCCCTCCTGTGACAAACACCCGTGTCGATGCTACACCTTGCTTTGATACATCCAAAACTCCCGATGTCCTTCTTGTGCAAGGCAAGCGTCGTCGTGGCTCCTCGGAGTGCTCAGAGAGCAAAGCACTGCTACCAAAGATCTCTGCAGTGGAGCCCACTACTCCTCCTCCTCGGGATGCTCGGGGGTCAGGGCAAGTGCAAGCTGGGGATGGCGTCTTGCTGATGACCCAGCCACCACCAGATAGTGGTGGTCCTCAGGTAGTTGATGCACCTGCTCAGCTGCATGAGGCCTTGCCCTCTCAGGATTCCAGTACTGTGGGATGCGCTACTGGTAGTGCTCCTTCTCATGGTGGCACTGCCTGCTCTATTCCGGCTAGGGCAGTTTGCGGTCCACCTGCCAAACCATCTCTTGCCCCGCCAAAGAAGAAAGCCATCATCTGGCCCTCTTCTTCGTCCTCCAGGTTATCTTCAGCTGGGCGGCACACTGTACACCATAACGGTGCCAGGCAGTCCCTTTCTAAGGGCAGTTCTAAGCAGCAGTCTAAATCTGGTTGCTTGCCGGGGGCAAGGTTGTCTAGCCTCTCAACCTGATTCTTCCATCGCTATGGGTACTATGGCATTCTCAGCCAGTATATTACAATGGAATTGTCGAGGGCTGCGTGGTAATTGGGAGGAGCTGCAGACCCTCCTGGTTTATTCCCCTTTGCGCGTGTGTCCCTAGGAAACTCTTGTAGGGCTTCCCACTCCTCATGCACCACCTGGGTATGATGGTTTTTACTCAGCTCCAACCCAGGATCCTGTTGGAGGTGGTGCTGTTTTGGTGAGGGCTAATGTCCCCCATCAACAGGTTCATCTCCAGTCTAATCTTCAGTGTGTTGCTGTGCGGTTGTATGCCCTCCGCTGGTATACTGTCTGTTGCATATATTAACCACCCAGCACAGTAGTTTGTAAAGCAGACTTTGAAGACCTCAGACAATTACCTAAGCCCTTTCTTCTCCTGGGGGACTTTAACGGTCGCCACCCTTTGTGGGGTGACTATCTAATTAACCAACGTGGGCATTTGTTGGCATCCTTATTGGAGGATGAGGATCTTTTCCTGCTGAATACTGGCGAGTTTACGCATTTTCATCCTCAGACGAATACATTTACCGCAATTGACCTCTCTTTCTGTTCTCCTGACTGCCTCCTGGATTTCACCTGGGAGGTTCTGAGGGATCTGCATGGGAGTGATCACTTTCCTATCCTTCTTACTGCATCAATATCTAGTCCTTGTTCCTGTCTCCCGAGGTGGAGGTTAGATAAGGCGGACTGGTCCCTTTTTTCTTCCTTGACTTCTATTTGTGTTTCCATAGAAGACTTTCCACATATAGATGAAACTGTTTCGTTCTTTACGTTTATTATCCATTCTGCTGCCCTCCACGCTGTTCCAAGAACCTCTGGCACATATAACTATCACCCTGTCCCATGGTGGAATGAGGATTGTAGTATTGCTGTATGTGCCAAAAAGACAGCATTTTCACATTATCGTCGATACAAAACAGAGCATTATGTTGTCAAATTCAGGAGGGCACGTGCTAGGGCACGCCAGGTCCTCAAACAAGTCCGACGAGACTCTTGGATGGCTTATGTGTCTTCCGTAAACTCTAAGACACCAGTGCCTCAGGTGTGGAAGAGGGTGCAAAAGATTTCAGGAAAATTCCCGCAAAGCAGGTCCCCTGTGCTGCTGTCAAATGGTGAGCCTGTTGGTGACCCTACGGTTGTGGCCGATATTTTTGCTTCTGCCTTTGCAGCGGTCAGCTGTAGAGATGCTAGCACTCCAGTTTTTGCCAGACACAGGGACGTAGAAGAGGCTAGAGTATTGAACTTCCATTCCGGGAGGGGGGAGTCTTACAACCTCCCTTTCTCTTCCCATGAACTCCAATCTTCTCTTTCCTTTTGTCATGACACCTCACCAGGGTCAGATGATATTCCATATGCAGTGCTTCGGCACCTGGGTGATGATGCACTGTCTTTTCTCCTCAAGCTTTTTACTAGAATCTGGAGAGACTCTTCTCTTCCTACCTCTTAGCGCAAAGCTGTTGTCCCGCCATTCCAGAAGCCAGGGAAGACAGGATCCAGTCCTCTAGAATATCGACCAATTGCCCTTACATTATGCTTGTGTAAACTGTTTGAAAAGATGGTCAATTCACGCTTAATGTATTTCCTCGAAAGGAATGACTGTCTCTCTCGATGTCAGTCTGGTTTTCGCAAATATCATTTGACGACAGATGCTTTCTTGTCCGCCTAGAAGCTGCAGCATGTGATGCTTTTGCCAGGAAGCAGGATCTGGTGTGTGTCTTCTTTGACTTAGAAAAGGCATATGATACTACATGGCGGTTTGGTATCATCAAGTAACTTCACTCTTTAGGTTTACGTGGTAGGCTGCCCCTATTTATATTAGACTTTCTACATGACCGTTCATTCAGGGTTCAAATTGGTGATACTCTGTCTCCTTCGTACCCTCAGGAAGAAGGTGTGCCTCAAGGAAGTGTCCTTAGCACGACCCTTTTTGCTATAGCATTAGATGGTATTCTGTCCTCTATTCCAGAGGGAGGTGTCTGCCTCACTGTATGTCGATGATTTAGCTATATGGTATGCTGCCTCCCGGATGCCCGTGGCTGAATGTCGTATGCAGCTCACCTTAGACAATGTATCTCATTGGGCCACAATGCATGGTTTCCGTTTCTTCCCAACAAAAACAGTGGCCTTACATTTCTCCCGCTTGAGAGGTGTCCACCCCGAACCCGATCTCAAGTTACATGACCACAGGGTCTGATGTGTGGATGAAGCAAGGTTTCTTGGTCTTGTTTTCGACAGACGACTGACGTGGGTTCCCCACATCCGTGCATTACGTTTATCATGCCACCGTGCCCTGTCTCTCCTACGGACTCTGTCTCACCTGTCTTGAGGTTCTCATAGAGCCACCCTGCTCTACCTTTACCGTGCCTTGGTACGGAGCAAATTGGACTATGGGTGTGAGGTACACTCTTCTGCTACTGAGGCACGGCTGAAGCCTCTCAGTTCAATCCATCATGCTGGGATCCGTCTGTCAACTGGAGCTTTCCGGTCTTCCCCAATTCTTAGTCTATTAGTAGACGCAAATGAACCACCACTAGATCTCCATCGCCAGTCCTTACTGGTGCAGTGTTGGCACCGCCTTCACTGTCTGCCTTCCTCACCAAGTTGTATGGCTGTCTCTGAGGTCGCTCTTTTCCCCTTTTATAACACCCACCCTCACTATTCACAACCGTGTCTGTACAGAGTGAGGGCTGCCATGGAGGAGTTAGGTGTTCAGCCTTTTCCTGTTTGCCCTGTGCGTGTTCCCCGAGTGGCTCCCTGGCTCCTCGCAGAAGTACGGCCATGTGATTACTTCCCTGAGAGGAAGGCCTCTCTTTCCACACAGGTAGCTCTGTCTTATTTTTTAGAACACACCTCTGCCCACAGTGGCTCGATCCCTGTATATACTGATGGTTCCAAGTCCCGCACTGGGACAGGCTTTGGTGTAGTTTTCCATGATTTTAGCCATGGTGGGAGTCTTCCTCCTTCCACCTCTGTTTTTACTGCTGAAGTTACAGCTATTTTAGTTGCAGTTGGGTTGATTTTTAGTTTCCTCCCCTGCTTCTTTCACCATTTTTAGTGACTCACCAGTGCCTTGCAAGCTTTGTCTTGTGGCTTCTCATCACACCCTCTAGTCCTGTCTATCTTGGAGTGGCTCTTCTTATTACACAGACGCGGACTTTCTGTACAGATGTGTTGGGTCCCTGCTCATGTGGGGGTCATAGGCAATGAGCGTGCTGACTCTGTGGCGAGAACCGCTGCCTCTCGCCCTTCCTCTCCCCATTACCGTGTCCCATCTGAAGATTTATGTACAAGCACTATAGAAGCTGTCCGTCTCTCTTGGCAGAGAAGGTGGGATGCAGTAGGGGCGAACAAACTCCGCAGCATTCGTCAGAACCTGGGTGATGGAGGGTATGTGGGACTATCCCGACAGTGGGAAACAGCTTTGGCCCGTCTCCGGATTGGCCACACTAGGCTGACTCATGGTTTTTCAATGGAGAAGGCGCCCCCTCCCTATTGTGATGACTGTCTGGTTCCTTTGACTGTGCAGCATCTTCTTTTGGAATGCCCAAGTCTTGAGGACCTTCGTCAGCAGTACCTTTCCGGGTGCCGATCCGACAACGAACTTTATCTTCTCTCTTCGGTACTTGGGGGAAGAGGCTTGTGCTATGGGAGGAGGCACCTTCTCCTTTGTATTAAGTTCCGGCCTTCTCCACAAACTGTAGGACTTTACCATATTTTAGTTTGTGTCTTTATACTGTTCTCGTTTAAGCTCAATCTTTCCACCACGTTTTAGTTTTCGTTGTTTCTTTGATTTTGTCGTTTTGTTTTATGATTCATATTTATTTATTCATTTATTTTTTGACTTCTTTTTAATGTTTGTGTTCGGCGGCATATGACCTCTGCTGTTGCACCGCCATGTCACATTTTCATTTATTCATTCATTCATTCATTCGCATAACGATATCAATCATCCACAAGACCTATTGACATATCATGAAAAGACCCCCGCTAATACCATCACATCAGTCCTGAATGCAACAGCCCTTGTTTATATTTATTATGGAAGGTAGGTATTAACACTGACCTGACATGTAACAGTGTATGGCACGTTGGCCTGCTGGTGCTAAACAAACGAACTGTTAAGCTTATGCCCTTGCCAGGATACGTAAACAAAAATAGTCTCTGTATTATTATTATTATTATTATTAATATTAGTATTAGTATTAGTATTATGTTTGCTTTCGTAAAATTGTCATGAACTGTGAGACTAACTGGGATGTTGATCGTGAGTTTGAGAATTTGGAGGCTATCACACAAACACACCCGAAGTAATATTATGTGTTGCCAACAGGAAATTTCAGTTTGATGTCATTGTATACTTGCAGACAGCAATATCGTCCTACTTTATATTCGAATCCGTAAGCAGCTATTTCATAATATTCTGAATTATTTTATCGTCTGTGAATATCACATTAATGAGTTTCGTAAGCCAATTGTTTACTGCTTCGTTCAAGGAAGTGAATCAGTAGGCTATAAACACCCACGCGAGTAGCGGAAATGGAGTAACGGTATGTTTGGTTAGATTTGTTTGTCTATCCCAGTCCAGTTTCTCTGCCAAAATAGGATGAAGTGATTAAAGTCTCATAATAAGCAGTCAAATGTCAAGGTCACAGCGAATAGTCACAAGTTTTGTCCTTCAAGTCAAAGTTTTGATTCGATCTCGACCAAACTTTGTGGAAGAATTTATGGTCGGCCAAGAATGAAGCCATTCTACTTTCATAATAAATAGGTCAAAGTTGAAGTTCATAAGGTAAGCTCAACCTCAACACTCTTGTTCTAGTTTGGACATAATTTGGTTTAAGCGTAAAGGGTCAGGCAAGGATGAAGCAATTCGGTATTCAGAACAAACTATCTATTGCCAAGGTCAAGGGGAAGGGTCAAACGTTAAGCCTTAGATCGACTGTAGAGCGCAAGTGTTATACTCTCTGAGTGCTCCTTCTTGCTGTGTCTGTGACTACTCATAGATTTTCGTTAGCTTCACTTTTGTCTTGATATCAAAGTCCAGTGAATTTTTCAAACGGAAGAGAAATCAGATCCGAAAATGGTATCATCCTAATGAACAACCCCTATAATATGTTCTAGTAGAATGTAGGCCGTTTCGGCCACGGACGTTTGGGTCATGGGCCACCAGCCTAGGAAATTTTGATGTGTGAAGTGTTGTGAACCATACCTAACCTTACCTAACCTAGCCTTACCTATGCCTTGCCTCCCGTGGCCAAAACGTCCTAGGGTGGTGGTCCATGGCTCAAACGTCCGTGGCCGAAACATCCAAGCACGTTTCTAGTAATGGGGACACAAAGTAGTCACTGGGTGTGTCACACGGTGGATCTCAGATATCAAAACGAACTGATCAGGTATACAAATGACTTCAGATATCAAAACGAACTGATCAGGTATACAAATGACTTCTTCTCCTTTCGGCTCTGCCCTTAGGGGTCGCCACAGCGGATCATCTGTCTCCATCTTACTCTGTCTTCTGCATCTTCTTCTCTTACACCTGCCACCCGCATGTCCTCTTTCACTACATCCATAAACCTTCTCTTTGGCCTTCCTCTCTTTCTCCTGCCTGGTAACTCCATTTCCAGCATCCTCCTCCCGACATACTCCTCATCCCTCCTCCGCACATGTCCAAACCATCTCAGTCTCGCCTCTCTAGCTTTGTCCCCAAACTGACTTACGTGTGCTGTATATATATATATATATATATATATATATATATATATATATATATATATATATATATATATATAAGCATGATACTTGTTATTCTCACGCCTGGACCGTACTATTGGCCACAAGTATTCTTACACACCTCAGATTTGCCTCTCCTACATTTCATCTTGTAACACTGACTCCATGTCCCGAGGTACGATGTCCTATTCCTCGTCTCATTTTCCCTTCACATATACTTCTAGCTGTTTACTTACCTTGGGACGATATTCTATGAATATTGTTATTAATCCATCCATTCAGCCAAATGTTTATTTACTCCAATTTTACTTTTATGTGTGAAGGATACTGGTCTCTTCTCTTCCTCACCCCCTCCATCCCTCCCTATCTCTCTCTCATACTCCCTCCCTCCCACTCATTGTCACTATCCTTATCCTCCCCTCCTCTCTCTCTCATTCTCCATTCCTCGTTCCGTTTATTCTCCCTCCCTTCCATCCCCCCTTCTCTCTCTCTCTCTCTCTCTCTCTCTCTCTCTCTCTCTCTCTCTCTCTCTCTCTCTCTCATGCTTCCAGATATATGCCTCGCTTGAGACTATATTTCTCTCGTCCATTATGCCATTATCGACAAGTAGTTTTTGGTTTATCCCTCCATCCAGCCAATAATTTATCTTAGGTATTTGCTCTCAAATTCTGATAGATGGATTTGTGTCCAAAGGGTCACGAGATTAAGGCTCCTGCCGGTCACCAGGATCTGTAGGATGGACTCTGCATTTACTCCTAGTCCATTTCCATTCCCTCACCCCAGTCTGACGACTTTCCCTAGCATTAGAGCAGCCAGGTTGGGCTTTGACTTTCCGAGGAACCTTTTCAGCCTTGGTTAGTTGTGAAATAATAATAATATTTAAAAAATCAACAACTGGTCTCTCCTCCCCCTATCCCTCTCTCTCCCCACCCCTCCCTAACACTTTTTCTCCAAATGTTTTTAAAGAGCGACGCCACTCGGACCAACGCCTCGTTACATAGGCAACCTGTGGTCCATGACCCGCATGCGACCCTACCTTCCAAGTAGTAAGGCTCGCGGAACAGTGTTAACATATAATTTTTTATAACCCATGATTCAGCTAGAGGGTGATACATGGTGAAAATATTCCTCATCACAATAATAATTATACATATCTGACAGCGTGCATCAAAACTCTGACTTGATTTAGCCTGATGGGTTGGTTTAATTATTACTGTATTGGTGAAACCTAATGAATATAATGTTAGGCACTGCCATGGTATGTTTGGTATGCGTGTCTTTACTTATTAGGTATATGATCGTTACCTTACTATGTTGTTGGTAGCTTGACATTATGATTCCACCGCCGCCGGGTGATGTGTTGTTAGTTCTTGCATAATGAAGTTAGGATCCGTACCCAGCATTTCATAACATTTAAAATTTATAACTTATAATAATCAATGTGGCCAATCCTGGAGTTAGTGTTCAGAACGGCAGGTATGTTTAAAAATAAAAAAATCTTACCTTCAGGGTATATATATATATATATATATATATATATATATATATATATATATATATATATATATATATATATATATATATATATATATATATATATATATATATATATTCTTAAGCTAATGCCTTTAGCGGATTCATGCTCACATGCATTATAGGATCGGTGGTTTATCACTTTTTGTTCGAGATATCTGCCCCAATACACAGCAACTGGCGGAACACCTGAAGCCTAGCGATGACTGCTTGGGTAGTGTTTATTTGTGGGTCACAGCGCCGAACAGAACATTCGAACACCTCCAACAACACATAATGGCCTAGTGGGAACTATTCAGAAGAAATTCAAGAACGGCAGTTATCCAGACGTGTTAACTCTGTCTCTGACAGGCTGCAGGGGGTTATTGCTAATTACGGGGAGGAACTATCCATTACAAACATTTGTCTGCACAGACTATGCGGTAATTTATAGGTTTTGATAAAACACACATTTGGTTATTAGGTTATGTACGTTATGTAGAAACATCTTCTCTTTATACTAGAGGGCTGTTACCATTGCATTTTTATAGTAATATTTCCATAATATTTTATGGAAATTTTACTCCAATAATAAAATAATTACTCACTTATCTTCTTAATTTCCATATCCTATACACAAATGTGTAGATAATATCAACTTCACTCCAGCTTTATACGAAATATGAAAAAGTACTAGACGAGAAGTAATGAGAGTTCGCCATGAAACGACTCTGAAATACAGGATAAAATCTTTCTTTGGGAGTGGGAGAAATACTTGTAGCAAGAAACCTAGCACTGCCACCCGGGTATTTGAGTCATAGCATATGAGACAGACAGACAGACAGACAGAGAGAAGGGAGTATGGGGAGAGAGAAAAAGAGAAGTGAAGGAATGAGAACGAGAGAGAGGGAGGGAGGGAGAGAGGAATTAGGAGAGAGGGAGGGAGGGAGGGAGGGAAGGGGATAGAAGGAGGGGAAGGAGAGACCAGTTCTCTTCACTCATAAAAGTAATATCAGAGCAAATAAATTTTGGCTGAATGGATGGATTGATAATATTCATAGAATATCGCCAGAAAGTAAGTAAATAGCAAAAAAAAGTATGAGAGGTGAAAATGAGGTGCGGAACATAGGATATCGTACATCCGGACATGGAGTCAGCGTTACAAGATGAAATCTGTGAGAGGCAAATTTGAAATGGGTAAGAATACTTGTGGTCAATAGCATCATCGAAAATATTTTTAACGACTATTGAGAGCAGTGAACCTTTTGAAGGAACTAGTTATTATGCCCATAGACAGAATTCAGATTCGTATTCTCGTTGGCAAAGGGAACTGTAATGCTTGTTTTTTTCAGCCACTTATTTTACATATTTAGTCTTTACCGCCGTATGATAGGGTCAACTCTAGTACATACTGTACTAGCTAACACAAGTTGATTTAACTCAGCTGGGAGGGAGTTGCAGGAACCGAATAGAACTAATAGTCACCATTACTTCCCTAATTGTTGGAACCACTCTGCTACTTCTTTTCAGTTTATGCCAGAGGAATTTAGTCCGCTGAGAGTGTCAAAGGAGCCTGAGCGTTGGTAACATGTAATGTACTACGGGAAATATGCTAATATCAGAATGATATAATCAACAGAGAATTGACCATTAAGGTGATAAAGTGAAAAATCTCTGCGGAGCAAGTGCGACGAAATCTATGGCATCGAATAAATAGACATTTCTCTCAGTACGAGAGCGGGAACTTCGGTTATCTTGGAGACATGTAATCGAAAAACTGTATCCTTGTGTCTACTGAAAAAGGAAACTAATCTCATTATAATAAATCAAAGGAAATCTACCATGAAAACAGATTTTATCAAAATATATAATAAAAATAAGGATGACTTGATTGGTGCTCTGGGGAAGAGACAGGACAACATCATTATCACTTCGGTGTCGTGCTATATTTATGATTTGGCTAAATCTCCAAGTCATTCCTTTTAGCTTAGGAGAAACATTCCGATTCAGAGGAGTTATGTATAGCTAGTCGTCATCAACATCTTCACTACTAAAGGCCCTATTGATGGTAGATGCGTAAATGATTTGGTGATATCAGAAGAAAAACACATTAACCTGTGTTAATGCAATAATTCCAAACGCATAGGTGACAGGCCATAATAATATTACTATACAAAGTTAGTGTTTGTTGTCCAGGGTCTGTCTGACCGAGCAATCCTTCGACTGCAGGCTTGCAGTTACCCCTGCAGAGCTGTCCCGTGCAAGGAACCGATGATCTCTTGTCTGATGATCTCAGCCAACGCCTTTCCACAGAGTAGGGGGAAATAGTGTGGATGTATAGTTCACAGATGGACGCTACATTTGCATCTCCCCACCCATTTAACGGAGGCTCCATTGTAGGCTTCACATTATCTCGTTATTTGGTTACATGGTTACCTCCCAGCATTGTAAATGGTTTCCTGGGGGTACAGGAAACCACTGGGCGTATCACTTAGTGTACAGCCACTTGGAGTTTCAACAAGAGAAACAAGAAGCGGTTTCAAGGCAAAGCAAACCCGTCCTCGGCAGTCATTTTAATGCTGACGTATAAACATAACAGGATATTTAGTCAAAGATGTCACATATCAAATTTAGAGTAAATCAGGTGGAAACTGACGATTATATGCCCATTTGAAATTTTAGGCCTGACCCATCTGACACTGACTCCCCTACCGCTAGCTGGGGGTGACCCCCCTGATGTAACGAGGCATGTTATAGGATGTAGATTTGAAAGATGTACCTTTAGGTTTTGGTTTCATGTCGATATGACGAATTTGGACGGAGTTATGGGGAACAAACTATTTTTTTTTTTTTACTTTTTTTTTTCACTTTTTGGGGCCTACAGCCTGGGCCTTGGCCCAATTTGATCCAAAATCTAATCTGGTGATCAAAAGGTCATAGCTCATCTTCCCTGTAGTTTTAGTCAAAATCTCACCAGTAGTTTTTGCGTAAAGTTGTTAACAGACACACAGACAGACAGAGAGATAAACAAACAAACAGACAAACTAAGTGAAAACAATACCCGTCCCCGAGCCCCTCCGGGGAGGGGACGGGTAATACAAAGTGAAAGGAAGGACGGGAGAAATAGGTAGAGAGAATAGTAGACACAAAAACTGAAGGAAATATTTGACAGCACTACATGTGGTGAGTGGATGATGGTAGACACCATCTGCCACTAACGAAGATCAGTAAACTACGTAATATACTGTCACCGTAAAGAAGGTAAAACAACGGTGTATAATTACATAACTTTTATGAACATACTGTATTATTACAAAACTCAAACAGTTGTACAGTGAAACACTGCATACATTTACTGCAACTGCCAGATTCTATATGAAAAAAATAACAATAAAAACAGACTCAAATTAATTAATGTCCAGTTAATTCCGTTAACTTTGTATGCAGCACATCGGAAGCTGTAGTAATAATACATCAGAGCAGAGAATCTTATGAAATAAAATTTGAGTAATTATAACAATGCCAACGTAGTAAAGGTGACTGCATGTTGTACTGATAATGTGCAGAAGAAACTGGTGCTGCTGCACAATGTAAACTCATTCGCTGCGAAATAATCGTTGATTTCATCTCAAGCGGCAGGAATATTATTCTGACATTATTAGACCACAAGTCTCCCTCTTGTCGCCAGCGACGGATCCATCTCCTTACAGTGGTTGGGCTGACTCCGGTGAACTCAGCTATGGCCTTTACGGACATCCCGGCCATCCACAGCCACACGAACAGTGATCTGGCCTCTAAATCGGTTGTTCTGTACGGCCTGCGATGCGCAGTCATTCCTGCATAAGAATGCCATGAGTGGCTAACAAGGCTGAAAGCTTTTGTTGTACAGCGTATATTCAGAGAGAAAAATTATTAGTACTTTTATGTAACACAACAAAACGTAACTGAATATCACATAGTTGCCTAGCAACTTTCAGTTAGTTACATGATGTGTCTGAAATTATGAGTATGGCAGTCTTGCTCACTTGTAGTGAACATGTCTGTAGGTTGCAATGACAACGCAAGAGAAGCTGCAAAACACAGGGTGGTTTAATTATATTGAATTGTATGTTAAATGTGACGCTTATAATAGACAATTTGTAACATAGCTCGCGCTGATTTATGTGGACTACAACTACAAACATTTCATGTTCATCAGTTTCATGAGATAATGTTTGAATGGCCTGCAAGTAATATCCCATAATCATTCTTTATAACCTTAAATTGATATTACAACTGGCTACACATGAACGTGGGACACTGTCTGTGTGAAGTGGAGGTCTTGATGCAGTTTCTGACGTTAATGTAGCAAAGTTACTTAGTCCTTTCTACTAATATTTAGCCTCCTCAGGCAACCCTAAAATTTTAAACACATCAGTTCATTTATGTCGGTGCCACCAACAAATGCGTGATTATTTCATGGTTTTCCAGTGTAACAAATGCTAGACTTTTGTTTCACATTGATGCTGTCTCAGGTTCATTTGTAGCCAACCGTGCATAGCAAGTATCAGATTTTCTTTAATACGTAATTATACATTTTCTTCAGTTCCAAGTAATGGAAATGGTTCCAATAAATCTCTTTCTCCCTGTGTATTCTCATGCGTAAA
The DNA here is from genome assembly GCF_032717465.1 of Coenobita brevimanus. Taxonomy (NCBI): domain Eukaryota; kingdom Metazoa; phylum Arthropoda; class Malacostraca; order Decapoda; family Coenobitidae; genus Coenobita; species Coenobita brevimanus. The sequence continues at coordinate 7,632,849 of NC_136993.1, read as the reverse complement.
TACAGCTTCGCAGGTAACCTTTACTGCATCATGTGGCACGTTATCTAATCAACAGCAATTAGGCGGATACTGTAAATTTATGCACTGGTAAATTTAATGAAATAACGGTTCATTTCTCTCAGTTGATGTAGTGCTGCCTAATTCTTCCGTCATCTATATCAATCTTTTTCTGCCTGTCCTCCTCTCGTAATATTTCTCCAATCTTTCTTTTATCTTTTTACTACTCTTATTTCCTTTTTAGGTTGCTTTACATTGAGAGAAAACCCTAATGGTTTCCTGTAAGCCAGGAAACCATTTGCAACGCTGGTGGCAACCATATAATCAACCAACACATGTTCCCTTCGTGTCAACAACCGGGTTAGCGGAGTGCCCTTCTCCGTAAAACAACTAATTCAAAGTCATACGGCCACCCCTTACAGGATTATGGCGTCTGGCTATAGATAGATAAGTAACTTTTCATAAAATAATAGTTCATTTCTTTCATTCAAGATACACGTAGAGTAAATAGGCTTTGTTTTATTATATATTAAGGATGAAACTCTTCAAGAATTTTGTACATAACGTACATCATGCACATGTTAAACAACACTGGTTTGTAAAATGAAAAAGTAATACATATGTTAGGTTAGAATATGTAGTATTAAGTTTTATTTTGGAAAGTTGTCCCCAATATCAATTAGGGCAAACTGCTCAGCTTGTCATGAGAAAATATTAAAATTTCTTCAGTCAGTCATTTTCTTCTTGTTTTTTTTTTTTTTATTTTTTTTTAACCTCCATATGCTCCTAAGCAGCTGAAGGAGAGCACCATTTTAGTGAATGCATTAATGAGGGTTATACAAAACCAGCTGGAGATGGATTTAAAATAAATGGTTCGTCATGAGACAGCAAGAATAAATTTCATACAACGTGTTCGAGCTGCAGGGGAAGGATTTTTTCTTGTCTTGTGCAAAGAAGTAACTACTGTTTTTTTTTTTTTAGGATAACCAGGGTCTCGGCATGTGGGGCAGCATTCCTGTCTTGCTTACTCAGTAGTATTTCTAAGTATTAGTAAGCACTGTCAGCCTTTCTGCACTGCTTACCAGCTTATACCCACATTTATCCCTTTAGCACAACCACATTTCTTTTATATATAGCCTATGTATTCTATTTAGTCTTTTTAAACAAGTAAAGCGCGCCTTACAAGCGCGTGACGAGCAAGGGAGCACCTTGTTATGACAATTTCCCTCTAATATAAAATCATAGGTGGAATCTCCGATACTTGATTGCTAGAGTTGATGTCAAAAACAATGTTACGTCGGAAATTCTTTTTTAATTTGACTTCGTAATTGAGGCGTTCACAAATTAGAGTTGAGCACTCTCTTGGAAAACGCGAGGTTCTAAGGGGTTCTTTCGCCTTAGTGGATAGGTTTTTATTTCATGAAAAAAAAAGTAACAATGATTATATTACATGCAAAGAGATTATCAACTCTACATCGCATAGGAGTAAAGTTATTAGATTCATCCTAGCGCCAGTTGGTTTGGGCCCCGCTCATTTCCAAACGTAATTAGGAGTAAGCATCCCTCGCTCACTAGTAATTTTATATATCCGTATCACTCTCGCTCTCTCTCTCTCTCTGTATATATATATATATATATATATATATAGCACCAGTCGAGCAGGGCAGTACTCCCAATGTGGATGGAAAGCTGATGACAGGGAGAGCTGGAGATCCCGTTTCATCAGCCCTCGGGACTAGTTCCTGACCATCCCCCTTTGCTGAACTTTTTCAGTGTTTCAGTAACACAGACAGTAGGTCAGCATGCTTTCCAATACAGGTTTCTTTAATATGCACAGTACACACTACACTTCCTTCTCAAAAAAAAAAAAAAAAAAGGCACACAATAACCAGGCCTCGGAGACCCCGGGGGGGGGGGCTATAAATGCCCCCACCTTCCGCCCCTCTCCCGGTGATGACTCAGCGAGATGCCTGGGACCACTGTCTCACTCACTTCATCATTTCTGCAACATTCACGGCCTTTCTCTAACTTTCTGTTGAGAACCACCTCTCCTCCTCTAAACCTCACCTTCTCTTCCTGACAGAGACTCAGCTGTCTGAGGCAACTGACAGCAAACCCTCTTCTGTTTTCTCCTACTTTCTCTATACTCATTTCAAAGCCAAAGGTGGCTGTTCTGTATATATATATATAACGACTTACCTTGCTATCGTGTTCCTGAACTTGATTCTCCTAAATTCTCTACTCTCTTGCTTCGGCTTTCCTGTCATTCTGACAAAATATATCTGCACTGTTTACGTATCCCCTAATACTACTGGCTGTGAAAAATTCGTTGACTATCTTACTTCTACGATTAAACACATGCCATCCATTTCTACTTTCTCTGAAATCTCCTTTCTAGGAGATTTCAATGTTCACCACCAACTTTGGCTCTCCTCTCCTTTCACTGATCCACACGGTGAACAAATCTACATCTTTTCTACCCTTAATGACTTAGAGCAGCTTGTACAGCACCCTACCCGTATCCCTGACTGCCTTGGAGAGAGCTCCAGCATACCTGACCTCTTCCTTACAACTAATCCTTCTGCTTACACTGTTAATCTTTCCTCTCCGCTGGGCTTCTCTGATCACAACCTTATTACCTTGACTTGTACTATCACTCCGGTATTGCCTGTGGACCCTCCAAAGAAACGTCGACTGTGGCACTTTGGAGCTGCGGATTGGGAGGCCCTCAGGCAGTAATTCTTTGATTTTCCCTACAATGATTATTGCTTCCATGGCCGAGAGCCATCTGAGTGTGCTTCGCATTACGTACGTTATTCTCTCGGGCTTGGAAGCATGCATTCCTTCTCATATCCTTTGACTAATGCAGGAATGCCTTGGTTTCATCAAGCTTGTTCTAATGCTGTCCACAACATGGAGAGGGCCTATAAAAGGTACCAGAGCCAACCTACCCCTGAATCACATCTGGTTTATATTTCTGTCCAGAATCGTGCTAAGTCTGTTCTTCATTCTGCTAGAAATAATTTCATCCGCACTAAATGCTCTCAACTCTCCAATTCAAATTCTTCTTGATCCTTCTGGCACCTTGCCAAAAACCTTTCTAACAACTTTACCTCATCATCCCTCCCACCTCTTTTCTACTCTGATGGCTCTTTAGCTATTTCTTCTCCTGATAAAGCAGATCTCTTCGCTCAGACTTTCTCCTCCAATTCCACCTTAAACGATTCCGGTGCTGTTCCTCCATCACTTCTCCCCTCTGACTTCCTCATGGCTGATATTAAAATTTCTTCAGAAGAAGTATTTTCTGTCATCACTGGCCTTAACACTAACGAGGCAAATGGGCCTGATGGAGTCCCTCCTGTTGTCCTAAAGAACTGTGCTTCTGTTTTTACACCCTGCCTATGTAAACTCTTTCACCTTTGCCTTTCAATTTATACTTTTCCATCTTGTTGGAAGATTGCTTTCATTCAGCCAGTCCCAAAGAAAGGTGACCATTCCCAACCCTTTAACTATTGTCCAATTGCTTTAACATCCTGTGTCTCAAAAGTTTTCCAGTCAATTCTTAACAAAAATAAATTTAAAGCATCTTTCTTATCACAACCTTTCTGATCGTCAGTATGGGTTCCGTCGGGGACGCTCCACTGGCGATCTTCTCACCTACCTTTCAGACTCCTGGTCATCCTCCTTTCGGGACTTTGGCGAAAGCTTTGCCATTGCACTTGACATCTCAAAGGCTTCCGATCGAGTCTGGCATAAATCTTTAATTTCCAAAATGCCCTTTTATGGTTTCTATCCTTCTATCTGTGCCTTCATTTATAGCTTTCTTTCTGGTCATTCTATAGCTGCTGTTGTAGTTGGCCATCGTCCTTCTTCTAGATCTATCAACAGTGGTGTTCTTCAAGGCTCTGTCCTATCACCAACTCTCATCCCTTTTTTTCATAAATGACCTAAGCTGTACATCCAACCCTATCCACTTGTACGCTGATGATTCCAGCCTTCATCTTTCTATTCGATTCCCACAACATCCACCTCAGCAGTTACTTCAACAAACAAGGGATGAGGCTATGGCACACCTAATGTCTGACTTGGCTCGTATCTCTGTTTGGGGTAAAAATATCTTGTTGTGTTTAATGCATCGAAAACTCAGTTTATACACATATAAACACAATCTTCCACAGGAGTACCTAAACGTTTAATAACATCCAGCTGAATCCTGCATCGTCCTTCAACATGCTTCAGGTTTCTTTCACTCGGGACTTCTCTTGGAAAGATCATAATTATTACATCTCTTGTAAAATCAGCTTCCAAGAGATTAAGTGTGCTAAGCCGACTCCGTATCTTCTTTACCCCTGCGCAGTTGTTGACTTTATACACAGGTTTTATTCAAACCTGTGTGGAGTACAATTCTCATCTGTGGGGGGGCTCTCCACATATAGATCTCCTCAATAGGGTTGAGTCAAAGGCTTTTCGTCTCATTAACTCTCCTCCTCTTACTGGCTCCCATCAACCTCTGTCTCTTCACCGCACTGTTGCATCTTTATCTCTTTGCTATCACTTCTTCAATGGTCACTGCTGCTCTGAACTGTCTGCTTGCATCCTTCCACCTCTACGAAGTGTGTGTAGCACCCTGCTAGCAACAAACTCTCATCCCTTTTCTGTCCAACTCTCTAATGCAGGAGTTAACTGTACTCCCAGTCCTTCATTTATGCAACACGTCAGCTCTGGAACTGTCTCCCTCTGTCTGTGTTTCCTGCTTCCTATGATCTCCAGTCTTTTAAATGCAGTGTGTCCAGGCATCTCGAAACGAACGGATCTTGAATTTGGCTCTCTCTCTTTTTATTTTATTTATTTATTTATTTTTTTGAGAGAACGGTTTCTGGGCTTTTGGCTTTTGGTTCCTTCTTTCTTGCATATATATATATATATATATATATATATATATATATATATATATATATATATATATATATATATATATATATATATATATATATATATATATATATATATATATATATATATATATATATATATATATATATATATATATTGTTACGGAACAGAGAAAGATAACGTACACTTTAAGTGAGGATACTAAGAGTCACTACTGTCCCGTAAAGTTCCAGGTTCAAAACAAAAGAGTTAGGTAAAATTACAAGTTAAAGTTTAATGCTCAAACTGACAACAAAACATTCAGGACTCATAAGGGTAATGTAATGGCAAATAAACAGGTTAAATATATGGTTAACTGCAATAGCCTCTATTAACACGAAATTAGCAAGAGTAAATTTATCTAAGTCAGCCCTGATAAAATGAGATACCAGATAATACTCAGTGAATGCCAGATAAATTATTACAGATACAAACTATTATCAAAAATGAATGATATAAAACCCAACATTAATCAAAAACCTCACTAGGCCTAAGAATTAACCTTATGCTACACAGTACAAGAAAAAATGCAACAACAGTTATACTCAAATTACACACAGCTGCTAGGTGTTTGGAGATTTCTTGAGCACTCACAATAATAATATCTGTACAGGGGAGGACAGAGATGTGAACAAAATGAGGAGCAGATCTAAGTGGCAATGATGCAGAGACTGAGCTCATTATATAGGGGCCAGGAGAGCTTGATACAACTTGTAAGAAGGACGCGCAAATGAAGCCATGGGGACAAAGAGCTGAAAATCCCGCTCTGAATAACAGAGAGAACGACTTACTCTACTATAACGGTAGAAGGGGGGGACTGAGGCAGAACACGCACGTGATCAAACATGCAGCATACTGTGCGTTAAAATTACACAAAGGATGATGAAATCATAGGCTATGTAACACCTCCCCACAAAGAAAAAAGAAATTTACAAAGGAAATTTCTTATTACTCTAAAACAATCTGTACATGGCATTACAGAACATGCAAATGTCCTTTCCTAGTGTTACAAAACATGAGATCTCCCTAGCACGTTCAGTCATAAGTACTTGCCAGTATCCCTTTAACAAATCAAACTTACTTATGTACCTAGCCTTTCCGATCTTGTCTATGCAATCTTCCACACGAGGGAGAGGGTAAGTGTCTGTTTTAGTTATCTGATTAACATGTCTGTAGTCGATGCAAAGCCTCTGTGACCCACCTGGCTTAGGGACTAGAGTGACAGGAGAACTCCACTCGCTCTGACAGGGCTCAATCATCTTGTGGTCCAACAGGTAGCCAAGCTCCATCTGGATGAGAGGAACTTTCACTGGGTTCACACAGTAAGGAGGCAATTTAATTGGCTTTGCGTCTCCAACATCGACATCATGCATCAACACAGTGGTTCTTCCTGGAGTAGCACGGAACACTTGCGGGTACTCCTGCAGTAATGCCGAAAACTCCTGCCTTTCCTTGGGAGGTAGATGAGAAAGCTTAGTCTGGAGATCATTCATGATATCAGGATTCTTCCCCAAACTATCACTCAGGCTCATGCTGCATGGGAGAACTTCACTTGTAGACTCGGGTGGAACAGCTACAGTGCAGACTGGGTTATTTTCGTCCCGCCTGTGATATAACTTTAGCATATTGATGTGACATAGTTGCTTGCTCTTTCTACGATCTGGTGTGGCGATGACATAGTTGACATCACTGAGTTTCTTCTCCACGAAATAAGAACCACTAAACTTGGCTTGAAGAGGTTGCCCATGAACTGGTAGCAGAATCAAAACCTGATCTCCTGGCTGAAAGTGGCGTAACCTGGACTTCTTATCATACCAAGTCTTCATCTTCTCCTGAGCAGCTCCTAAATTCTCTCTCGTCAGCTGTAAAGCAGTGGACAGCCGTTCTTTGAACTTCATCACATACTCCAGCAGGTTGACGTCATCTTCCTCCGACAGCCAGCATTCCTTGAGTAACTTAAGGGGTCCTCTTACTTCATGGCCAAACAGTAGTTCAAAAGGTGAGAAGCCCAGTGATTCATTTGGAGATTCTCTTGCGGCAAACACAACGAATGGAAGACCTTTATCCCAGTCTTTCTGATGTTCCAAACAGTATTTCTTGAGCATCGATTTGAGTGTTTGATGATATCTCTCCAACGCTCCTTGGGTCTGGGGATGGCAAGCTGAAGACATGATCTGGGTGATGCCCAACTCTTTCAGAGACTGCTTGAAAACGTTTGACATGAAATTACTTCCCCGGTCTGACTGTACCTCCTTGGGCAGACCAAACTTTGTGAAGAACCCTAGCATTTCCTTAACCACATTCTTTGCTGAGATATTTCTAAGTGGAATGGCTTCAGGATAACGAGTAGCCATATCAATCATGGTCAACATAAGAAAATCCTGAAGAAGTCTTAGGAAGAGGGCCCACAATATCCACCAACACACGGGTGAAAGGCGCCTCAAAAGGAGGAATGGGAACTAGAGGTGCAACCTTTTCGGTCTGATTACACTTCCCCACAACTTGACAGGTGTGACAAGACTTACAATACCAGGAAACATCCCTGAAGATACCTGGCCAGTAGAAGTGTTTCAAAATGCGTGCCACAGTCTTCCTCACTCCAAGGTGTCCTGCCAAACTGGAATCATGAGCCACTCGAATGATATCCTGCCTACAAACACGAGGGATGACAACTTGATGTACAACCTCCCATTCACAGTCGGCTGATGCTGTTGGGGGTCTCCACTTCCTCATAAGTACTCCTGACTTTACATAATAACAAGTAGAAGCACCGGCTGACTCTTCTTCACTGTAAGCAGAGTTAGCTAGACCTTTCAACTCAGGGTCAGCAACCTGCAACTCAACCAACTCTTGACGAGACAAATTATCAACACTACGGGGTACTGCCTCATCTGGTGAGTGGTCCAAATAAGCAAGAAAAGTGTCAGCTAGGATAACATCATCATCATCATTATCCTCTAAATCACCAGTAACTTTAGACTTAGCCCTAGTGACAGCACATGCAGGGAACACATCAGGGACATCACAATCCTCGGACACAGCCACTGGCTCACTAGACAACTGAGGAGTTGGACACACTTGACTTCCACCAATATCATTTCCAAGTAAGAAAGTTACACCTGACATTGGGAGTGTCTCAACCAACCCAACCATAACGGAACCATTAACAAAACCAGACTCTAAATTCACTCTGCACAGAGGGACAGAGAAGTAATTATTCCCTACACCTTGTAAGATTACAGTTTCATCAGAGGAATTAACATTAGAGCCTAGAACACTGGTCAGCATAAGGGATTGGCAAGCACCTGTATCACGATATATTTTAACTGATTTCCTGTCATTACTGTCCAGAGGACTGACAAAACCATCAGACAGGAAATTAGTACATGAACTTTTGAGAGTGTCACCCACGTTACTGCTCAAAAGAGGAGCTCCATCATGAGAATTTAAGTTACCCCTCAAAGCAGGTTCAGTTAACTCAGTTAAAGAATTCTGGGAACTCTCAAGAGTGGACACTAGACCAATTGACTGAATATTTAAAGACTCCTTTTTGTTCACATCACGCTGTCTCCTGAAACATTTCTCCGTAGTATGACCAAGCTTACTACAATAAGTACATTTACTTTTCTGAAATCTAGAGGTGAAGCTGGTATTTACTTCCTGAGAAACATCATCTTTATTCTCTTTCCTGTTACCTGTACTCTGAGTAGAGGCAACGTACTTACTCTCAGCTTTCCCTTTTTCTTTAGAATATCTCTTGTGAGTGAGAACATATTCATCAGCTAAAACTGCAGCATCAGACAAATTATCTATTCTTCTCTCATCAAGATATAGGCTTACATCTTTATAAATACACCTTTTGAAATCCTCCAGCAAAATCATCTGCTTAAATTTACCAAAATCAGAATCCACATTCTTAGAATTTAACCACTGCTCTAACAGATCTTCTTTGATTTTTGCATACTCAACATGGGATTGCTTATTTTGCTTGTAAGTTGTCCTAAATTTTACTCTATAAGCTTCAGGAACAAGCTCATAGGCCTTAAGAATCAAGCTCTTAACTACATCATAATTATCAGACTGATCCTGAGGCAAAGATGCATAAGTTACTTGAGCTTTACCGGTGAGAACAGTTTGAAGGAGTACTGGCTAATACTCCTTGGGCCAACTAAAACCTGTAGCTACCCTCTCAAACAACTGAAAATACTTTGTTAAATCAGATTCATTAAAAGGAGGGACAAGTTTAACATTTTTAGCCACATCAAAATCATCAGAGCTAGATGATCCAGTTCCACCTTGCTTCATGCGATACTCACGGTCTGCCTGAATCCTGGCAAGTTCAATTTGTGCCTGAGCCTGTACCTGTGCCTCTTGAATACGAGCATTTGCCTCATTAACACGAGCCTCCGCCTCCTTAGCCTTAGCCTCCTGCAGGGCTAGCTGTAACTTAGCTAATTCAATCTGTGTTTGCTCATTTGGAGGAGTTACATTAAACAAGCTTTCATTAATCATGTCAACAATTTGATCTTTAGAATGATGAGAGCGAACAGCAATTCCCAATTGTTGAGCAACAAGCTTAAGTTCATTCTTTGTTCTGTTTTCTATATCACACACTGTTTGCACATTTGACAAAAAATCTTTGGCTTCATCAAGTGTAGTAATAGTAGACATAATTAATAAGAAACAGTCACAAAATATCAAGCAATATCCTTATGATAATATCCTGAATATCCTGATAAGAGGTCGCCAAATTTATGTTACGGAACAGGGAAAGATAACGTACACTTTAAGTGAGGATACTAAGAGTCACTACTGTCCCGTAAAGTTCCAGGTTCAAAACAAAAGAGTTAGGTAAAATTACAAGTTAAAGTTTAATGCTCAAACTGACAACAAAACATTTAGGACTCATAAGGGTAATGTAATGGCAAATAAACAGGTTAAATATATGGTTAACTGCAATAGCCTCTATTAACACGAAATTAGCAAGAGTAAATTTATCTAAGTCAGCCCTGATAAAATGAGATACCAGATAATACTCAGTGAATGCCAGATAAATTATTACAGATACAAACTATTATCAAAAATGACTGACATAAAACCCAACATTAATCAAAAACCTCACTAGGCCTAAGAATTAACCTTATGCTACACAGTACAAGAAAAAATGCAACAACAGTTATACTCAAATTACACACAGCTGCTAGGTGTTTGGAGATTTCTTGAGCACTCACAATAATAATATCTGTACAGGGGAGGACAGAGATGTGAACAAAATGAGGAGCAGATCTAAGTGGCAATGATGCAGAGACTGAGCTCATTATATAGGGGCCAGGAGAGCTTGATACAACTTGTAAGAAGGACGCGCAAATGAAGCCATGGGGACAAAGAGCTGAAAATCCCGCTCTGAATAACAGAGAGAACGACTTACTCTACTATAACGGTAGAAGGGGGGGACTGAGGCAGAACACGCACGTGATCAAACATGCAGCATACTGTGCGTTAAAATTACACAAAGGATGATGAAATCATAGGCTATGTAACAATATATATATATATATATATATATATATATATATATATATATATATATATATATATATATATATATATATATATATATATGTGTGTGTGTGTGTGTGTGTGTGTGTATCGGAAGTGTTGTAAGTATATAATCTTCTTTAATCTTTTCGCCTCCAAGTTGAACAGAGTGGTCTGCAGGAGGTTTGCTTTAGTGTGAGAAAGGTGCCCCTTTCAGCTCAATTTTGTGGTCCAGTTAATTCAGTTTAAAGAGTTGTTTTGACGACTAATCAATAATACTCATTTCTTCCCCATTAAAAAAATCTATTGAATTTCATGTAATCATATTAGTTCTCTGGTTCTGGATGTGACCCAGCTCTCATAGCTAAAGACAAACGGACAGCAGCAGCAGCAGGCATATGATGCAACTGATGTACTATGCTGTTGGGGTTACGCTTGAGTTGTAGATCTTTCAAGACTGAATGAAAAATTTTCTGAAATCATACTGTATATGGATTTCTGGATTATTTGTTTGCAGGGCACTATGGCAGAAGACTCTAATAGGAAAAGATCTCCTATTACTGTAAAACAGTTCCAGAACAAGAGATGACTGGAAGATTTTTTTTTCTGATCATATAAACTGCCAATTGACTGGGCAAGTGCTTGTGTGGTCCCATTGTATAAAGGCAAGGGTGATAAGTATGAATGTACTAGCTTAGGGGTAGAAGTCTGTTGAGTGTTGTATGTAAGGTGTATGGTAGAGTGTTAATTATGAGAGTTAGAAAGGGTACAGAGGAAGTGATTGGTGATGAGCAGTGTGGCTTTAGGAGAGGGAGGGGATGCGTGGATCAGGTGTTTGCGGTGAGACAAGTGTGTGAAAAGTATTTAGTGAAAGGCAAGGATGTGTTTTGGGCATTTATGGATTTAGAGATAGTGCATGATAGAATTGATAGGGAGGCTTTGTGGACTGTTTTAAGATTGTATGGACTTGATGGTAGGTTACTAAAAGGAGTGAAAAGTTTTTATATAAATAGTAGAGCGTGTGTAAGAGTGGGAAATGCTGTGAGTGATTGGTTTCCTGTGAGAATGGGGCTGCGACAGGGATGTGTGATGTCGCCTTGGTTGTTTAATATTTACATGGATGGTGTTCTGAGGGAGGTGAATCCAAGAGTTTTAAGTGGAGGTCTGAGTCTGGTGAATGTTGATGGTGGAGAGTGGAATCTGAAGCAGCTGCTGTTTGCAGATGATACTGCACTGGTGGCTGATTCAGAGGAGAGATTGAGACAGTTGGTAGAGGAGTTTGGAAGGGTGTGTGAAAGGAGGAAATTGAAAGTAAATGAGAATAAGAGTAAAGTGATGAAGTGTACGAGGTTGGTAGATGGTAGGGGGATGGATATAGTTTTGAATGGCAAGTTGCTTGAGGAGGAAGATTGTTTTAAATATCTAGGGTCACATGTTGCTGTGGATGGAAGAATAGATGCAGAAGTGAAGTTTAGAATAAATGAAGTAGAAAAGGTGCTGAGAGGAACGAAAAAAGTGTTTAGATGTCGTTCACTTAGAATGGATGTAAAGAGAAGGCTGTATGAGGGTGTTGTGGTACCGACTGCGTTATATGGGGCTGAAACATGGATTATGGGTGTAGCAGAGAGGAAAAGTTTGAATGTAATGGAGATGAGGTGTCTGAGGAGTATGTGTGGAGTGACGTGTATGGATCGAGTGCGAATTGATGAAGTGCGAAGGAGAACTGGAGTTGTTCAGGAGATGGCTGGTAGAGTTGAGCAGAGGGTGTTGCGATGATTTGGGCATATGGAGAGAATGGATAATGAGCGATTGGTGAAAAAGATAACTAGATCTGATGTGAGAGGTGTAAGGCTGAGAGGAAGACCACGAATAGGATGGATGGACAGTGTGAAGAGAGCGCTGGATGCGAGAGGGATGTCTGTTGAGCAAGGAAGAGTGGCTGTGCATGACAGAAATAAATGGAGAGAAATTGTGAATGAATAAGTGATGACGCAGCCCTGAGGGGATTTTCACCCACATTTGGTCTGATCAGCTAGTCAGGTCAGGTGCGGGTAAGAGGATGAGTCTGTTATGATGTGGCAGGGGTAAACCAGCTCTGCTGTCGGGCCCTGCTGCAGATGTCACTGATTGCATTGTGCAGTTGACCCTTGTGCGGTGTGGTGCGGTGAGGATCTGTCCGTTCTCCCCTTTGGGGCTAAGATCCGAATGAATGTGTTTGAATGGATGAGTAAATGGGGAATGTGTCGTCCTGTCTTGGCTACCTCCCTTTCCTTGGGGGAAGCAGCCTAGGTATATAGATAGATAAATTGCCGCTGGTGTCAAAGAAATTAGCATTAGGTGGCGGGGGTCTTATCTACATTTTCATTTTTTTTTTTTTTTTAGTTCCATTCTTTGTGCCGCTCATGCCCTTCTGGTACCGGGAGAGGTAATATAGATTTCCTGTTGCCCTTTATTCCCTTGTTATTCAGTACAAACTTTGAATGTCCTTTCATTTTTCTCTAATGCAAATATTACAAAACATAAGGTAAGTTCCTCTCTATACAACGTTTCTTTATCGATTAAAAGGTTATATAAGATTCATTTCAGAATTCATTGCTAAGTAGATGAAGATTGGCTAACGACCGATTTTTATTTGGCCATAGTTAACCTTTGATATACTGTATGTAGGATTCCTATATTATTATTTTTTTCTGAAACTTTTAACATTTCAAAAACGCTCAATTTTGTCTTAATATATTTGTGTGATGAAAATGAAATAGTAATCGATCACGACAATGTTATATAATTTATGAAGTCAGGTGATTTTCCTTGAATTATATATATATATATATATATATATAGTTATATATATATAGTTATATATATATATATATATATATATATATATACCTAGGCTGCTACCCCCAAGGAAAGGGAGGTAGCCGAGACAGGACGACACACTCTCCATTTACTCATCCATTTAAACACATTCATTCACATCTTAGCCCCAAAGGGGAGAACGGACAGATCCTCACCGCACCACACCGCACAAGGGTCAACTGCGCAATGCAATCAGTGACATCCGCAGCAGGGCCCGACAGCAGAGCTGGTTTACCCCTGCCACATCATAACATACCCATCCCCTTACCCGCACCTGACCTGACTAGCTGATCAGACCAAATGCGGGAGAATATCCCCCTCAGGGCTGCGTCATCACTTATTTATTCACAATTTCTCTCCATTTATTTCTGTCACGCACAGCCACTCTTCCTTGCTCGACAGACATCCCTCTCGCATCCAGCGCTCTCTTCACACTATCCATCCATCCTATTCGTGGTCTTCCTCTCAGCCTTACACCTCTCACATCAGATCTAGTTATCTTTTTCACCAATCGCTCATTATCCATTCTCTCCATATGCCCAAACCATCGCAACACCCTCTGCTCAACTCTACCAGCCATCTCCTGAACAACTCCAGTTCTCCTTCGCACTTCATCATTTCGCACCCGATCCATACGCGTCACTCCACACATACTCCTCAGACACCTCATCTCCATTACATTCAAACTTTTCCTCTCTGCTACACCCATATTCCATGTTTCAGCCCCATATAATGCAGTCGGTACCACAACACCCTCATACAGCCTTCTCTTTACATCCATTCTAAGCGAACGACATTTAAACACTTTTTTCATTCCTCCCAGCACCTTTCCTACTTCATTTATTCTAAACTTCACTTCTGCATCTATTCTTCCATCCACAGCAACATGTGACCCTAGATATTTAAAACAATCTACCTCCTCAAGCAACTCACCATTCAAAACTATATTCATCCCCCTACCATCTATCAACCTCGTACACTTCATCACTTTACTCTTATTCTCATTTACTTTCAAATTCCTCCTTTCACACACCCTTCCAAACTCCTCTACCAACTGTCTCAATCTCTCCTCTGAATCAGTCACCAGTGCAGTATCATCTGCAAACAGTAGCTGCTTCAGATTCCAATCTCCACCATCAACATTTACCAGACTCAGACCACCTAAAACTCTTGCATTCACCTCCCTTACAACACCATCCATGTAAATATTAAACAACCAAGGTGACATCACACATCCCTGTCGCAGCCCCACTCTCACGGGAAACCAATCACTCACAGCATTTCCCACTCTTACACATGCTCTACTATTTACATAAAAACTTTTCACCCCTTTTAGTAACCTACCATCAAGTCCATACAATCTTAAAACAGTCCACAAAGCCTCCCTATCAATTCTATCATACGCTTTCTCTAAATCCATAAATGCCCAAAACACATCCTTGCCTTTCGCTAAATACTTTTCACACACTTGTCTCACAGCAAACACCTGATCAACGCATCCCCTCCCTCTCCTAAAGCCACACTGCTCATCACTAATCACTCCCTCTGTACCCTCTCTAACTCTCATAATTAACACTCTACCATACACCTTACCTACAACACTCAACAGTCTTATACCCCTAAAGCTAGTACATTCATACTTATCACCCTTGCCTTTATACAACGGGACCACACAAGCACTTGCCCAGTCAATTGGCACCATACCTTTCTCAAAGCACACATTCAACAATCTTACTAACCAGTCAACACTAGTCACTCCACCACCCTTCAGGCATTCCACAGCACACCCATCCATACCTGCAGCTTTCCCTGTTTTCATCTCCTTTACTGCCTTCTCCACTTCCTCCTTCGTGATCAAAGAATCATTCAACTCTCCCAACACATTTATTCCTTGCACCCTTCCATCCGCCACAATCTCAGCCACCCTTTCCTCCTCTACATTTAATAATCTTTCAAAATACTCTGCCCATCTCTTCCTTACTGCATCCATCTCAATTAACATCCTTCCATCCTCTGCTTTTACTCGTTCTTCCTTCCCAGACTCTCCCTTTCGCACCCTTTTCACCTCCTTCCAAAACATTTTCTTATTCTGTTGAAAATTCTCTGTCAGCCGCCTACCCCACCTCTCATCTGCTGTCACTTTAGCATCACGCACAGCCCTTCTCGCTCTATTCCTCTTTTCCTTATACCTTTCATATGACATCTCATCCTTCCTCTGCAGCCACACTTCATATGCACGTCTCTTCTCGGCCACAGCCATACTTACTTCCTCGCACCACCATTCACTTCCTTTTCTTACACCACCACCCACACGTCTCACACCACACACCTCTTCTGCATGCCCCACCACAGCACTCTTAAACAACTGCCATTCCTCCTCCACGCTGCCATTTTCCCGATCTTTCACTGCGCTCCACTCATCTTTCAATTTCTCCTGATACTCTATCTTTTTCTCTCTTTTATCCAACTGACTCACTTTCAAAACCTCCCTGCCACACCTAACCCTCCTAGCTCTCACCCATCTCTTACCTACTCTTAACTTTCCCTCCACCAGGTAGTGGTCAGACATACCTCCACCCTCCCCTCTTAGAACTCTCACATCCAACAATCTTCCTATTACATTCCTAGACACAACCACATAGTCCATCAAAGCTCTATCAACAACCCTTCCACCCTCCTGTCTCACCCATGTATACTTATAAATATCTTTCTTCTCAAACAGCGTATTCCCAATCATCATCTCTCGCTCAGCACACATCGCTATCATTCGTTCCCCATTTTCATTTCTTCCAGGCACACCATGCATACCAACTACGCCTTCAACTGCTACATTTCCCACTCTAGCATTCAGATCTCCCATCATTACCACATTCACATTCGCTCCAAAACTCTGCAGGCACTCATCAACATCATTCCAGAAAGACTCCCTCTCTTGTTCATCCCTTTCACTACCAGGCCCATATGCACTCACAAACACCCACAACTCACGTTCAAATTTCGCTTTCACCCACATCAGTCTCGATGACACCTCCTTCCATTCAATCACACACTGCTGTACTTCCGGACTCACTAACAAGGCCACACCTTCTCTTGCCCTTCCTCTATCAACACCTGACAATCTTCCATTCACACTTCCAAACATAGATTCCCCCTTCCCTTTCATCTTCGTTTCACTCAAAGCTAACACATCCAACTTTCTTCTCACAAACATTCTCCCAATCTCCTCCCTTTTAGCCTCAATCGTACTACATCCACGCACATTCATAGACCCAATCTTCAGGGTACGGGGATAACTCCATCCCCCATCCCTTTCTCTGGCCTGTCTCTTTTTAGGAACTAAAAAACAGAGGAGGGGGTCCCTAGTCCCCTCACCCCGCCCCTTTTAGTCGCCTTTTACGACACGCAGGGAATACGGTGGCAGTATTCTTCCTAACACAACCTGGCCGCAGAGTAGTAGTACCACCCCATAATGCGGCCAGGTTGTGTACCCGTCAAATGGAGTAATGTGAATCATCTGGGGCAAAACGAATAATTATGGGGCAAATCGAATCGAAAGCTCTGGGAGGCTTACTTTTTATTGAAATTTTAAAGGCTGCCTTTCATTTCTTTCCTTTTTTAATGTTCTGTCACTTGCAATCATTGTTTTGTTCATGATGATGAATATATACAAGCCAGACTGATTTCAAGTTTCTGTATAAACTTAAGGTTTTTTAACCTGTAGCTGCTAAGGTTTCCTGAGTAGAGGAAAATAGAAGTTGCAAAACAGCTAACTAATATATGAACAAAGTAGGTATAAATAACCTTTTGGATACAAAAACTTTATGAACAGTGAAGTATTTGACAAAATATTACGATTTAATTTCTTAAGGGTAATGCGAATAATCGTACGGGGCAATGTGAATCACCCATATGAGACTATATTTTATGTCTTGTCACATTAGTTTTTGGCCAATATGGCTCTTCTTTCCCTTCTACGATGGTCAGGACATACAAAAGAAAGTTGGCCGACTCCCGATAATATTCGGAAGAGGTGATTGCCCAGGCCCTTGGTGACATTGCCAATGGATTACCGCAGCGATAGGCTGACCGTCACTATGGCATTCCCCAGGCCATGCTAATACGCCGTTACCTGGGGCCTGTCAAATCTCCTAGCAAAGTTGGACGTAAGACAGCACTTCTCCAAAATGAAGAGTTCGCATTGGCCAGGAACTTGGCAGTACTGGGTGATTTTGGCCTTGTGCTTGACTTGCAAGAGCTAAGAGATTTCATTAAGTTCTTCCTCGAGAGCCATTTCTGAAAGATTGATCAGTTCAGAGACAATTGCCCTGGCCCCGACTGGGTGCAGGGTTTTTTGAAGAGGCACTCTAAACTCCTGTCATCTCGCATGTGTCAGAATATATCGAGGAAACAGGCAACTGTATCCTAGGCAGTTGTCTCGGAGTACTTCAATAACCTTGAGAAGACATTAGAAGGTGTTCCACCTTCCGACATCATTGATTATGAGGAGATGAACATTACAGACGACCCACAAGGGAAACTGCATATCTTCCGCAGATCGGTGATTCACTTTGCCCCAGAACATGTATGATTCACATATTGTTACATTTTTCTTTACAGCTTATTTAATTACCTTTTGATCTGGGTAAAAAAGGGTATAAATGGAGTTTAAAGATTAAGTTTAAAACAGTACTAAATAAAGCATCTGACCTGTTCTACGATTTTCATTACAAACCTTAATGCATAAAAAAGGGTAGAAATTTGATTCACATTGCCCCATTTGACTGAATATATATATATATATATATATATATATATATATATATATATATATATATATATATATATATATATGTTTTTGCGTGGGTTGATTTCAGTGTTATGTTTCTTAATGATTATTTTATGGTACTCGAGATGGAAGCCTCCATGCAATGGCACCGATATAGTTGCGCAGCCCAGCTGTCCAGTAACACAAACGGCCATCATTTCTCTCCCTGTCCCTACCAAGAGAAGGGCAACTTCAGCCTAGACTCTACCTAATCCAATTTTCAGATTATTCTGGTGGGATTTCAGCAACAACACTACCTCCACCACGACCAACAACAGCATATACTAATACTATAACGACTACTACCACTAGTACTACTGTTACTACCACCACCACAACGATGCTACTACTATTCCTACCACTGTTACTATTGCTATTCAAATGATGCACAGGTATACATTGAAAAAAATAGTTTTCATTATTTTATGTAATTTTTATATCTTTTTGGATGCTGATTTAAAAAAGGAAAACCATATTTCTCCATAATGTAATATGTTTTCTTTACAGTTAAATAAAAATGTTAACTATTGTTGTACTGTTAACTATTGTTGAGAAGAGGGATTTGCCACTTATGTAGTGCTGGAGTATTCCCGATGTTTCTCGTAGTTCTGCTACGTGTCAGAGATGCCATTACCCTGCTATTTGTGAGCAGAAGTATTTTGTATGTTATGCATTAAATATTTTTTGCCGTTATCTCCATAATGTTTTATCTATGTGACAGTTAAATTATGTAATTTTATCTCTGTTTGTTTGCTAAATAATTTAGAGTGGTATGCAGTGTAAGAAACTCTGGCATCATTTCCGATGTCTCTGATTTGGTAACTGTAGGTGCTTAAGGACACTAGAAGCTTCGAGAGTAATGCAAGGTTATTATAAGGATGGGGATGAGACTAGAGCAGTTTCAGTCAGTTTCAGTTCAGTTTGAGTATAGTTCAGTGTCAGTGCAGTTAGTGAGGATTGTATATCTCTGGTACTCGTGAAAACAGCGAACAAAAGTCTGCAAGCATTAAGTGTAATTATCTGGAAAGTAAAGACAGTGAAATTAAGATGCCAGTTTTTATTTACAACGCCTCAGCTGGTCTTGTGTGCTGTACACCGAAAGGCTGACCATAGGAAGAACAACTCACTGGGCAACATCCTTCCAATACTGAACTACTGCTGTTGGAGTCCGTGGCAGTGTCGGACAGGGATGTAACTGGTGTCAGGAGTGTGCACCATAAAGTGCTGCAATGTGTCTAACCTTCAACATGGAGGCAGAAGGTGTACAGACAAGCGGCCAAGCTAGACAAGAGGGGGCATCGCTCACTGCAATTATGAAGCTATTACAGGCACAAAGTGTACAGTTACAAGCACAGAATGAAGAGCAGAAAGAACTCAAAGAACAATTATATACAGGCACAAAATGAAGGACAGAAAGAACTCAAAGAACAAAAGCACAAAGTGTACAGCTACAGGTCCAAAGTGAAGAACAGAAAGAGCTCAGGAACGAAATCACAGAACAATTATTACAAGCACAAAGTCAACAGCTAGAGCCATTACAAGAGCAACAGAGGGAGTTACAACTGAGGATGCAAGGACAGCTAGATGCTTTCATGGGAGAAATGAAGGAAGAACAGCAACAGTTGAAGAAGGAAGTTTACACTGAGCTACAGCAGCAGAAGTGTGAGGTAAGCAATAATGTGATGGAGTGTAGACAGCATGTAGACGACCAGTTGAAGCATATAGATGGCCATTTGAAGATAATTTGTGAGAGAATTGAGGCTGTAGAGAAATATTGCACTGCTGAGCCTCAGGTTAGTGTACAGGGATCTTATAAAAAATAATAGTGTATGGTGGATCTTGATGAATCTCAAGCTTCTAAAGGTAGCATTACAGGGGTAAATCCTCAGAGTGCTGAAATTTTAAGTCGTGGACTTAGTTATGATGCCCAAATTTTTAGGCCCCAAACCAGTGAAGTGCATGGCTATAATGGGGGGCCAATTAAAGAGAAATCTCGGGAATTTGATGGTAGAGTATATTGGGAAACTTACCATGCATAGATTGAGTTACTTGCTGATCAGAATGGTTGGAATGAGAGGCAGAGGGCAGTGCAGCTTGCTACTAGCCTTAAGGGTGCAGCAATGGAAATTCTAGACCAGATGTCCGTTGAGGAGAGGAACAGTCATCAGTCCTTAGTAGAAGTACTGGAGCACAGATGTGGGACAATGTACCAGACTGAGGTATACAGGGCAAGATTCCGGACCCGTGTACGGGCTCGAGGCGAATCCCTCCAGCAGCTTGCTCATGACCTGGAGTGTATGGCACACAAGGCATACCCTGGAGCAGCACCTAAGTTGTTAGCTATTTTTCTGAGGGACCAGTTCATCGATGCTCTTGATAGTGCAGAGTTGAAAGTGCAAATGAAGGAGGTACAACCCAGCAGCATGCAAGATGCACCTACCAGGGCTCTAGAATTTGAGTCGTACGTCAGGTCCAGTACGTCCACTTTTCAGGCACATCGTAGTGCAGGATTCAAGGCACGAATGGGACAGGTACGTGAAGTAGAAAATTGGAAGGAAGTTGCTGGTACTGTGAAAAGCCAGGACATAGGAAAGAGTACTGCTACAAGTTCAAGAGTGAACATGAGAAGACCGGAGAGGTTACTGGTTCGGCAGGAAGCCGGGACACAAGAAGGACGATCGTTAGAAATGGAAGAAAGAGCAGGAACAGGGCAATGCAAGGATATCTACAACTGTAACAAAAGCATGTTGGTCATGTAGTGAGGTGAGACAATTCTGTTCTGAGTGTCCAAAGAAGAAAATGGAGGATAAGAAGAAGGTGACAGAAGACCAGGAAGAAGCAGAAAACTAGTGGAAGCTGGTGTTCAGTGGTAACCACCAGCCAGCTTTTCCCAAGTAGCCGCGCCAACGAGAAAATGCATGAGAAATGAGATCAACTGTGTGCAGATAGACAGAAGAATAGATGGCAACAAACGTTCCCTGGTGATTGATTCAGTCTCAGAGCAGACTTTTGTGAGGCCTGATGTGTTACACTCCTTGACTTAGGAGATTCTCCATTATCTTCTCCATTTGTTGCTGTTGGGCTGGTGCCATCCTCTGCACTGGCTGTTTAATCGGGCAGTGAGGCAGGTGTCTATACAATGCTCAACCAGATTAGTGCATCCCATCTCTAAGTCTCTGGTGGAAAAGACATCAGCAAACTTCGCCATCACCTGTCTATACTTCAGCACTTGTGAGTCATCCAGGCATTGGCAACTCCTTTATAAGTGGTCTGGTAGATATCCATCTTTTTTTTACTTCACTCCTTTCATAGGCCTTCCTCTGGTGTCACTCATGGTCCACTACCTGGCACAGTCCCACAGTTTCTCCCTCATTGACCTTCTGTGAATCACAGGAGAAACAGGCAACCACAACCATGACTTTATCTGCACCTGTTTCCACCAAAGTTCTCCCCACCATCACTCATGCCTTCGTGTTGCACAATACATCAGGCTCCACTACCTCTAGACAGATGTCAAAAGGGCCACTCACTTTGTACTGGAGCAATAGTTCTGATTTTGGGGGTGTTACTGTAGTGCAGAGCACCCTCACCTCGCCACCAAAACTGGTACGTCTCACCGCTATGACGGAAACAGACCTTCCTCGAACCTTCAGCTTCATGGAGCAAAAGTCCAGCTCACATCCCATGGACATCAGATAGTCCAGACCAAGAAGGCAAGGATCCTCCATCTCAGCTACATAGACTGGAAGTAGACATCGATAATGGAATTATTGTGATTCTCATAGTGAAAATGCGTATGGAATTGTGTGAAATATACGTCTAACATGTTGCAGGTGTTCGTGAAGGAGTGTGGTGTGTGCCAATACAATAGAGTTGCTTCGTACTCTCCTGGCGAAGGATGCTGCATCACAGTCACGTTGAACCGTAGTAAGGAAGGGAGTAATTGCGGAGGTTAGATTGGATTCATGGTGGTAGTCATGTATTTGTGTATGATATTGTGTCAAGTGTAAGTGAAATGTGCCACGTATCCTCATGACGGCATAAATTACGGTGCATTGCGTAGGTGAGCAGTACCGTAGCGGCAGGTGTGCTGTGAAAGATTAGCGATGCCAAGGAACGAGGGACGTCATTGAACAGGTACTGTACCTTGGTCAGACATTTAGTGATAAATCATACTTTATGTAAAATATACGTGAATTGTGCCGCGAATGTTCGTTTAGGTGCGTGGCGTAGGTGAGCGGTACCTTAGCGGCAGGTGTGCTGTGAAAGGTAACGATGCCACGGAACGAGGGACGTCATTGAACAGGTACTGTACCTTGCACCGCCGGGCAACCACGGACGTCAGTGGACAGGTAGTGTACCTTTCAAAAACAATTGTTGAAATTTATGATTCTTATCTAAAATGTTTGTGATATGTGCCACGAGTGTTAATGGGAAATATTGTATCATGTGTTGGGGGAACGTTTGGGGAAGGAGGGTAAAATGTGTCTGTCTATATATATATATATATATATATAGAGAGAGAGAGAGAGAGAGAGAGAGAGGGAGATATATATATATATATATATATAGAGAGAGAGAGAGAGAGAGAGAGAGAGAGAGAGAGAGAGAGAGATATTAATATATATATATATATATAGAGATATATATATATATATATATATATAGACACATACATATACATATATATATACATGTGTATATATACATATATATATAGACACATATACACATATAGATAGATATATATATATATATATATATATATATATATATATATATATATATATATACATATATACATATATATACATATATATATGGCACACACCCACGGACGCCAGTAAACAGTAATGAGACCGTGAAAAAACACTGAAAAGTTATCCTTTATGTGAACTCTTCGTAAAAGGTGCAGCGATTTCTGTACAGAAAGATATAACATGATGTGTGTAGTGCTACTCTCAGTGGAAGGTGTTGCGTGACAGTGAATAATATCTCTTCCTTTTCAGCAGAGAACCTAAAAAGCTTAGACATGACTTTCTGTGTCAGTGATTGCCAGGATGGAGAAGAAAGATCTGTCTTCTGACCAGTGGCAAAAGGTTCTATTTGAGGAGGAGACCGAGAGCGAAGTAGAGGACGAGCTGAGCGATGTCCCAAGTGAGGAGGAATAGGACGAGGTCCAGGATTATTCCCCTCGGGCTGCATTGCCCGTGCTGCAAGAACGATGGGAGCCGACACCACCACCACCACCAGTGTCAGGACTATTGGACCAATCATCGTCTTCACTTGGACGACAAACATCGGCTTTGCTGGGACCTCTCGCTCCTACAGCCATCATGGTCTCTCCACCTCAAACCTTTAGTTCCCCCTTGGCCGAGCTTATGTCACCGGAAGTTGGGTCATGTTACACGACACTGGCACCTGCCCACCGCGCACTGTCTGCGGTGCAACTGGTGCAGGAGGCGACTGTGTCGTCGTCCCCTGCCCGGCCGACAAGGGCACTGTCTCCAACAGCGATAATCCCCCCCCCCCGACGTCTTCCAGCAGCAGGAGACAGTCTCGTCCTCCTCATCATCGGAACCCTCACCACCTCGACGAGGCCGGCGTGCTCCATGGCCCGGCTATGGAGGGCAGCCAAGGGGTGTCCGAAGAGGCACAAGGGTGTCGGTATGCCGACCAACTGCAACCACTGCGGGAGGTGTTGCCGCAACGGATGAAGGATGGAACAGTGGCCCTTTCACACCAGCTAATGGGCCCTTCACAGGATCCCCAGGAATGAAGGTGGATCCGCCAACAACTCCTCTCCAGTTCTTCCAGCTGTTCTTCACGAGGGAGTTGTTGACGTATTTCACCCACGAGACCAACAGCTACGCGTCATTCCTGGGGACTGCGTTGGATGCATGGTTCATCTGCAATGAAGAGGAGATGGCCAAGTTCCTGGGGCTTTACTTTTTCATGGGGGTTATGAATCTCCCAAGCATCTGGCACTACTGGATGAGATCCTGCCTCCACAGCTACCCCCTCTTTATGCAAGTGATGAGTGGAAGGCCATTCAGGGTGATCCTGAAACACTTCCATGCATTCAATTCGCTTGCCATACCCCAAGACAATGAAGACTGGCTCATCAGGGTTCACACAGTGATGCAGTACTTCCTTCAGCGGTTCCAGAACACCTACTTACCCGAGGAGCACCTCAGCCTGGACGAGGGCTCACTGCCGTGGAAGAGGCGCCTAAGCTTCCGCGTGTACAACCCGATGAAGCCCTCAAAGTATTCTATCAAGCTGTATATCCTGGCTGAGGCTTCCTCGGGTTACATCTGGAATTTCGAGGTGTATACGGGGCAGAAGAGGATGCTGGAGACCACCGTGTGGAGCCTCGTAGAACCGCTGAAGGTTCAGGGATACAGAGTTTACATGGACAACTGTTATAACTCAGTATCCCTGTGCGAACGCCTCTTCAATGCAGGAACCTACGTGTGTGGGACCCTACACCTGGCAAGAGGAGCACCAAAGCAGCTGCAGGACATCGCCAGGACCACGAACCTGCCAGTGGGGGGCATGACAGCGATGCACAAGAACAACATGATGGTGTTGCTGTGGAGGGACAAGCGCATTGTCAACATGGTCTCCACCTTCCACAGCACAGGCACCATCCAGAAGCAGGTTCGAAAGAAGACCAGGGCTCCTGACGGGAGGACAACCTATGTCCAGAAGACTGTGGACAAGCCCGTCATGGTGGATGACTATAATCGACACATGGGTGGGGTGGACCACTTCGACCAGATGGTCCAGTACTACCCCATCCAGCGGCAGACTGTGAAATGGACCAAGAAGATCACCTTCTACTTCATTCACATGGCCATTTTCAACACGTTCGCTCTGTACAAGAAATGCTCAAGCGGGTCAGTCAGTCTGCTCGAATTCGTGGAGGAGATAGTGGACAAGCTCCTCTATTTCGATGAAGCAGAGTGGCCCACATCAGGGCACGTCATCCACCATGCCCCTGACCTTCCAACCCGACGGCCAGCAGGACATCCAGCACCTGTGCAACTGCTGGAGCGCCAGCACAGGTGCCATCACCACCGGCTCCTGCACCAACACCACCATTTCCAGGAGGAGGGCCAGGACAGGAGTCAGCACCACCATCGCCTGCAAGACCAGCACAGGTGCTGAGAGAACCTTCACCGGCTCCTGGTCCGTCGGGAGAACCTGCTACCGCTGCCATGCCTGGGCCTGCAGCTGCACCTCCAGGACAACAGGACCGGGGAATGCCAGGAGGACAGCCAACCAAGCGTCGTCGTTACATCGATGACAGAGTACAGCTGGATACGACACTGGGCCACCGACGGGAGAGGATCCCCAACCGGAGGAGGCTGTGGTGCACCCTGTGTTCCCTGGTGAAGTTGAGGAGGGACACAAGTCACATGTGTCCTCTTTGTGATGTGGCACTGTGAGTGGGTGATTGCTTCAAGTGGTTCCATGCCAAGCGAAGTATTCCCTAGTGCAGTGTACACACACACACACACACACACACACACACACACACACACACAAACACACACACACACACACACACACACACACTAAAACACACACACACTAACACAGACACACATACACACTCACACATACACTAACACACACACACACACTAACACAGACACTCACACACACACTCCCACACTTACACACACACACACACACACACACACACACACACACACACACACACACACACACACTACATACCTCCTCATCTTCCAATCCCACAAGGTCCTACAACTCCATCAACACCCCTGGAGGAAGTGAGTTCTCCAAATTTTGTTGATATGTATATTGACCTATTATCATTACCCATATAATTTTCAGGCAAATAACAGTCTTCTCCTACATATTACACATATGACAGAAAGTAAAGCTTCATTAGCAGTAACATGGAAAAAGTAGTGTTCATGTGTAGTAGGTTACAACCATAAAAAAAAAAACTTGGAAAATTTTACAGTCCGTACATAAAAAAAAAAAAAAAAAATGGGAGCATAGTCTTTAGGCAAAGGGGGAGAAAACATTTTTCTTTTTCCTCAGTAGCGGTAAACTCGGAAGCACTCGGAGGAGTAATCTCACTTTGTCGGCCAATTACTCGAAAACTATTGGGCGTATCGACTTTCTGTAAGAACCATGATAAAGAGCAGTAAAATCTACGTATGTTCGGTTGCAGAATATAAGACTTTGGGAGCATTTTCTGTTGGAAAAGTTGGGAGAACAGCCGTGGTTTTTTTCCTTGCTAGCGGT
This sequence comes from Coenobita brevimanus, assembly GCF_032717465.1. Lineage (NCBI taxonomy): Eukaryota > Metazoa > Arthropoda > Malacostraca > Decapoda > Coenobitidae > Coenobita > Coenobita brevimanus. The sequence goes on along the minus strand of NC_136993.1, from coordinate 7,606,409 downwards.
AAACTCAGAAGCACTCGGAGGAGTAATCTCACTTTGTCGGCCAATTTCTCGAAAACTATTGGACGTAACGATTTCCTGTAAGAACCATGATAAAGAGCAGTAAATTCTACGTATGTACAAGACATAACAATGTAATATCTATGATAAGAAATCGTTGTTACGTAGGCGGGAATATTGCGTATACTATGCACACATGACGAAGGTGACATACGGACGGGAGTTCCTAGTTGTTTTTGGCGATTTACTCGAAAACTATGAGGCGTATCGAAACCAAAAGTTGCTCATTAGAAAGCTGGTGAAATTCTGCATAATATTATGGAATAAAAACATAACGTGCGAGAAAATTTCTGTTAGGGCTCCTTGATTTAAAAAAAAAAATATGGCTTTCAACTTTTTACTATTTTCTCGAAAACTACAAATCATATCACAACCGGATTTGTCTCTTTAGAAAGCTGATGAAATTCTCTATAAAAGCTTCTAATAACATTTTCCTGTATGATGGAAAACATTCGAATGGTGATGTTGGGAAGTGAAAGTGACGTAGCGAAATGTTTAATCACGGCCGCCTAATGTTGTTTTATTCGGGTTTTCCTGTTTTTTTGTGGTGCTTATCAGCTAGAACAAACATCGACGAATAAGATGATATAGGTTTCAAGGCAGTATATTGATGTTTGGGTGGCGAAAATAAGGAGAGAATACGTGTTATTTGCCGCGCACGGGCAGCCGGGCCGGGCAGCTTTGCAGATAAAGTCATGCGCCGGAAAACTTACTGAAACTTATCGTGCGCGAGAGGGTTGAGTTAGTATGGGTAGTGTTTAATAAAATACCATGGAGAGGACATACTGTGGAATCGTTGTATAGACTAATTCTGCCATTGAGCCTCAGGAAGTAAGCTACAAAAGGACGAATATCTCCCCAAGGTTAAGGTGGATCAACTATGACACCATTGTTCAATAGCATCACACTAACACAGGAGATTATACTCAACTTAAAATTCTACTTGTAGTGTAGAATGGGTTATGATGGCGTTATATACCTTCGACACGATCTCTTTCATGTGAACAAAGTGTCTGGATGGTTGTAAGACTACAACATTCCACACTGCCAAGACGTACCAGTGGAGATGCGATGAACAGGTGAGACTGTGGGCTGCACAAGTTTAGGCGGCCACTGAGGCGGACAGGCCAAGACACCTGTACTTATTGCCATAGCAGTGGCCCACGCATGCTCTCGGACGCACAGCTAACTTAAATGTCATTGTGTAGTAACGTCCTCGGTATACTGTGACTCACACTCCAGCGAACACAAAAAAGAGTTGTCCCGACCACAAAAAAAAAAAAAAAAAAAAAAAAAAAAAAAAATTGTGGCAGAGTTTAAATTCAATCTCCCATGACTCACGCTCAGCTGCATTAAACCACTTGGCATTAGTCAGAATGAACTGTAAGAGTTTTTCCACCATGAGATGGAACCTAGTGATTTTGCAATTACAGATCAGCAATGAATAGTTTGAATTATCGTTTTTGTAGTATCATATATCATTATGGTATTTGCTGTGATCATTTACCTTTGATCAACAACATATTCTTGGCGTAAATTGTCCATTTTCGAGTAACCAAATCTAGCTTTACCTGACTAAATCTACCTAACTCACCCAAATCATACAAAACTTAATCTTGCATAGGGAGGCCTAAAGAAAACAAATATAGTCTCTTCTGACCTAATCAAACCTAACCGAGCATAATGCTACGCTAGACCCTAAGCCACCGTACTCCACGAGCTGACACGTAATAGCTGAACGGAAAATTCAGCATTTTTTATATTCATTTGTGTGAATATTTCATATGCATTTAAAGTTACAACAATGCTGAACGTACGAAAGGGCAAAATGACAGTTGTACAGTACATTCCACAGATGTACTAGGTCACGCATTCACCTCTTTTTTTCTTGAGTACGGCTGGGTCATTTTCACAGAATCTAATTCTAGCAATGTAGCCTAACTCTCTTTGGTTGCTTCTTGTTATAAATTAATAACTGTAGCGTGTGTAGCTGCTGTTTTGTATTCAGTATATCTGTTGCCTCTTGTGTCCACTTTTTTCTCACATCTTACTCTTACTCATAATACACCATACCCAAGGTCTTACTCCTGTACCAGACCCCATCCTTTCCCCCAGACCACCACTGCATCACAACCCACTCCTGACCTCTACAACACTGTCGACCATTGTATCCTTACCCTCGACCGCGACCAACCCTTTGCTCTTAGTTCCACAACTGTCCGACGCACCATCCAACCCCTGCCACTAACTCATAGTTCCTAGCAGACCAACACAGCCTTGCTTCCCAAACCATCAATCCCTACAGCCCAACCCACATTTGTCACAACCCACACTTGCATCCCAACTCTTCTTTGCATCACAACACATCCCTGCCATCATCCCACCTTTGTCATCCCCCTCCCCCCTTCTTCCACACTCAAGCTCTCCCTTGCTCGAACCCAACCATATCTGAAAAAACCCTACATCCCAAATCGCCCCTGTAGCCCAACCTACCCCTGTCCAAACCCAACCATGCATTTCAACCGTCTCTCTCACACCATCTTACCTCCTGATTCTAACATGCCCCTGTCCCATCCCAACACTGTATCCCAACCCATCCCACCATTAACCAACAGCTAAACCAATCAAGTCCTACAGCCCAACCACACCTGCAGCACAGACCATCCCTGCAACACAGACAACCCCTGCCAAAATCAATGATCCCGACACACCCATTAGGTACAAAGATGTTCATGGTTAATCCAAACAATAACGTATAACTCCAGAGATAAAATGCAAAATATATATACGAGTGTGTACATAAAATGTATAGACTAATGATAACGATAATGAAACGTTATATGTTTTCGTCAGTATATGAAAAACAATATCATATATTAAGTTTAATTCATTTATTAGCAGAGGAGATATGGTATGCAGGAATAAGTAAACTGTAAAGAACGTAGATTAAAAGTTACAAGTAAGACAACATCTTTTGTCGTATCCCTCTTGAATACAATAGCTTAGGTTTCCAATTTATTCATGACACATACAGACGATTTGGTTATCTTTGGAGAAATCATCTGTAGTGTCGGGTTTTGAAAGGGAGTACAAAAACCACATCACAACCTGATTTCTCTTCAGTGGCTAGAGGTGATTGTGCAGTGGCAATCGATAGGTCTTTAATTTGCCTCGAAACTGTGTCACATGCTACTGAGATCTTGTTATACCATTCAGTAATATTCTTGTGGGTTCGAAGCGTTATAATTATGCTCCATTAGTTTGATGTCGATATCATGTCAAAAAATCGTTTAGACAGACTTACAATTGTGTCCCATCCTAATAAGATTTTACTATGCTGAAGACGAGACAGCTGAAGTCCACAGCCCTCGATGACGAACATTCCCTGTAATATGAAAATATAATAAAGTTAAAGTTGATCGTTTTTTCTTTTTATTCAAAATAAGATATCCTTACTTCTAGCGGCCTGAGTATCTTTTTTATTATTCTTGCTGTCTATAAACTGTTTTATTTAGTCCTTTTGTCAAGGAATGAAGACTGATGAGTCTAGGGAACTGACAGTGGATCAAGCTAGGTGGAAGAATTTTATACGATGGAATGCGTAAAAAGAACATGGCACCCCTTTCTTTCCAGTGCAGTGACTGTTGTTTTATTAACACTTGCTGGCAAGTAATGTGAAAGGCATAAGTGGGAATGTTAATGCATGTGTGGTGGTTAGGGATCGATGGGCTTTAATGGTGAATGAATAAAAATGTGGCCTAATTAAGTGTGCAGAGCTTTGGTTAGTTCTTCTGTCAATTTCTTTTTCTTGTGATCATTATTGCTTCTGTAACAGAATATGTGGTCATCAGGCATTTTACTGATTGCTTCCCCAGGTTTTCTGCTCCAATCACAGTGTTCCTGAAGAATAATAGCAAGGTTTAAGATCTCTCTCTCTCTCTCTCTCTCTCTCTCTCTCTCTCTCTCTCTCTCTCTCAGAGGTACTTTGTGGCAAATACATTCGTTTTCCGGATGTATGATAATTTTTTCAGTTCCTTGCCCTATTGATTTGGCATATTATCGCAAATATTATATATTCTTATATATCTAATCTAAAATATGCTCTGGTGTTAGAATTACTGAGTGTTGTATCCAACCCATTAGTTCGAGAAGTCCCTCTTACACTAATTACACTTCTCGCCAAAAATTTCAGTTCAGAAATAAAAATGGGTCTCCCAAGGCAATAACGTGGCGCTGATTTCATATATGATGTTCATTTTGCCCTAGCACGAATAATTTTTTGTTTCTGAACACACTACCCTCACACGCATCCCTATAGTACGTTGGTCCTTCTTTTCGTAGGTTTATTCGTGTTCTTTATACGTCTTTATATATATGCAGTGTATAATATCCAACATATACACTGACAGTTGTCTACATCCTCTATTTAAAGTATGTCTTCGTAAAATCATTATGCTCAATAAAACTCTTATTTCAGATATATGAGTTGACGATGGCTCGTGGATATGTAACTGATCCTAATGCTGTCTGTTATATATGTGGAAGTTTCACTCCAAAGAAACAGAAACGGAAGGTCACATCCATTGTAAAGACAGCTTACCTACATTATTTTGGCATTAAGACTGGTGACAAAGACAAAAGATGGGAGCCCCATATCTGTTGTATGACTTGTTCTAACTCTCTTCGTGAATGTCTAGCAGGAAGAAAAACAGGGATGCCTTTCGCAATTCCCATGTTGTGGAGAGAACCTAGTGTTCACACAACAGCATGCTACTTCAGCATGACAATAGTTGTGGGATTTTCTTGAAAACACAAAAATAGCATTTTTTATCCAAATTTACCATTGGCAATATGAACACACGGAGGACTTTCCCATTCCAAGGCCAACAACAAATAAATGTGTATTTCAGACATCAGATGAGGATGAAGATGGAGAGGCATCTGGGGCCGCTGCCCTTGATTCTGTATTCGAATGTCAGCCATCTGGCAAAGTACACCAGCAAGTCACACAAGGCAACCTTAACGATCTTGCACGTGGCCTTAATTTGTTATTTAAAAAAGTCAGAACTACTCGCTTCGAGATTGCAAGAATGGAACTTGCTGCCTCCAGACACAAAGGTGACGAGTTTCAGGAGGCGGCAACAAAATTTGGAACGTTATTTTCAAGTCAGACGGAGGAGTATGCTACTGTAGCAATATCACAGGCCTGTTCGAAATCTCGGGAAGGAATCATCATCCTGGCGAATGGCAACATTTTATTGACTCCAGCAAATCGGGTATGAAAGCTGTTCTCATCCTCATTGGAGATATGATACCCAGTATACCACTTGTTTTAGCTCCTGAAATGAATAAAACGTACGAGTCGATGCAAAAACTCCTCATTTTGACTGAAAATGACAAATTTCGATGAAAAAACAGCGATTTGAAAGTGGTAATCATGCTGTTTGGACTACTATGAGGTTTCACGAAATAATGGTTCTTCCTGTGTTAATGGGACAGCCGTGACGTGCACCAGCCCTACATCCAGCGTGAGTAGCCTTCCCGAAGTTCTTGCGAAGTCGGTGTACACCATGTACGGAACGAACCACTCGTCCAAGGGGAAGGTATCATGCTTCTACTTCTTCACATTAAGTTAGACTTGATGAAAAACTTCGTCAAAGCCATGGATAGGACAGATGAAGGCTTTGCACACCTGATGAGGCTTCCCTAAGATTAGCAACGCCAAACTGAAGAAAGGCATCTTCGTTGGCCCACAGATTCGTAGCCTAATGAAAGACATTCAGTTTGATGCAACCCTCGAGGCAGACGAACTTAGGGCTTGTAGGTCTCTTAAGACATTTGTGCTGGTTTTCTGGGCAGCCATCACAGTGAAGATTACGTGGAAGTTGTTGAAGAGCTTCTGGTTGCCTACCACGAACTTGGATGCTGCATGTCCCTTATAATCAATTTTCTTCACTCATATCTCGTTTCTTTTCTTTCTTTTTCTTTTCAGCAAACTTGGTCGATGTTAATGACGAACCAGGTGAACGTTTTCACCAGGATATTGTGGTAATGGAACAGATACCAAGGTAGAATTGGCGCTGGAATGATGGCGGACCATTGTTGGATGCTAACACGGGAAACAATTGGAGAGTACAAAAAAAATCATCAAAAACCGTACTATAAGTACTGTATCCACAGTGAAATTTACATACGGGGTGGAATAATACACTTGACTTTCTTTCTGCTTATTACTTTTACATTCCACTTAATATATTTCGATAAAAAAAAAAATAATAATCCCGGCATCATCAGACGATAGGAGTATACTGATTTCTGACTATAGGAAGAAAAATTTCAAGGCCAAATTTCAGATATCTGAGCGTGATAATGTAAAAATATATTCGTAATCAGCACCGTCACTATACCCCAAATCGCCCATTAATAATTTCGAAACTAGACAAAAAGTTAAAATTTTTCAAGTACTCTTATTCTTTTGACAGGACAAAGAATAAAATAAAATTAATCATCAGAATGAATGTATTTAGCACTGAAATCGCCAAGGGGGAGGTAAGTCTCTAATTTTCGACAAATATTTATGAAACGTCTGTGGTTATTGGATTTGATCAGTCTGTACCCCACATTACAGCGTGCAGTCAGTAACGGTATAAAGTCATAAAGTTCCTTAGGTTAATCAGTTCAAGCACTATATATACTGAATCATATCGTCTGGTGGTAGCACGGTAAAAATAATAACGGTATCTTTCAAGTCAGTTTAGTAAAGTGGGGCTGTATAGTGTCATATATAATCATCTGACTGTTGACTGACAGTATAGACATCGTCTCTGTATAGAAATTGCTGGGGTCTTTTTTTTAACCCTAAAATTTGAGAGAGAAAAGATTATTGTGATAAGTGCAAGAATATCATAAGGAACTGTGCTTGACGACCAAATACCTATGTAAACGCGCATGTCGACCACGTTCCTATGTAAACGCTCTTGTTTACCACAGACCTATGTCAACGCGGCCTTTCCTCTAACTTTCTCTCTGTGCAACACCAACTCGTCTCCTCTAAACCTCACCTTCTCCTCTTGACAGAGATTCAGCTGTCTGAGGCAACTGACAGCAAACCCTTTTCTGTTTCCTCCTACTTTCTCTGTACTCATTTCAAAGCCAAAGGTGGCTATTGTGTATATGTACGCAACGATGCTCTCGTGTTCCTTAGCTTGATTCTTCTGAATTCTCTACTCTCTGGCTTCGGCTTTCTTTTCAGTCTCTGACTACCTATATCTACGCTGTTTACTTATCTCCTAATTCTACTGACTATCAAAAATTCTTCAACTATCTTACTTCTATGATGTAACACATACTATCTATTTCTTCTTTCTCTGAAATTTCCATTCTAGGAGATTTCAATGTTCACCATCACCTTTGGCTCTCCTTTCCTTTCACTGATCCACCTGCTGAAGAAGCCTATATCTTTTCTATCCTTAATGACCTAAAACAGCTTGTACAACACCCTGCCCGTATCCCTGACCGCCTTGGAGAGAGCTCCAACATACTTGACCTCTTCCTTACAACTAGTCCTCCTACTTACACTGTTAATCTTTCCTCTCCGTTGGGCTCCTCTGATCACAACCTTATTGCCTTAAAGTGTCCTATCGCTCTGGTACAGCCTGTGGACCCTCCAAAGAAACGCTGTCTGTGGCACTTTCGAGCTGCATATTGGGAGGCCTTTAGGCAATACTTCTTTGATTTTCCATGGAATGAGTACTGCTTACATGGCCGGGAGCCATCTGAGTGTGCCTTACGCATTACAGAGGTTATTCTCTCGGGCATGGATGTATACATTCCCTTCTCATATCCTTTGACTAATGCATGAAAGCCTTGGTTTAATCAAGCTTGTTTTAATGCTGTCTGCAACAAGGAGAGGGCCTATAAAAAGTACCAGAGCCAACCCATCCCTGAATCACATCTTGTTTATGTTTCTGCCCGGAATCGTGCTAAGTCTGTTCTTCGCTCTGCTAAAAATAATTTCATCTGTACTAAATGCTCTCAACTCTCCAACTTGAATTCTTCCTGCTCCTTCTGGCACCTTACCAAAACCTTTCTAACAACTTTACCTCATCATCCTTCCCTCCTCTTTTCTGTTCTGATGGCTCTGATAGCTCTGTAGCTATTTCTTCTACTGATAAAGCAGATCTCTTTACTCAGACTTGATCCTCCAATTCCACCTTAGATAATTCCAGTTCTGTTCCTCCATCACTTCCCCCCTTCAGACTTCCTCATGACTGGCATTAAAATTTTTTCAGCTGATGTATTTTCTGCCGTCGCTGGTCTGAATACTAACAAGGCATATGGGCCTGATGGAGTCCCTCCTGTTGTCTTCAAGAACTGTGCTTCAGTGCTTACACCCTGCCTAGGTAAACTCTTTTGCCTTTGTCTGTCAACTTGTACCTTTCCTTCTTGCAGGAAGTTTGCTCTAATTCAGCGAGTTCCAAAGAAGGGTGACCATTCCCAACCCTCTGACTATCGTCCAGTTACTTTAACACCCTGTGTCTCTAAATTTTCGAGTCAGTTTTTAACAGAAAAATTTTAAAGCATCTCTCCTCTCATAACCTTCTTTCTGATCATCCGTATGGGTTCCGTCAGGGATGCTCCACTGGCGATCTTCTCACCCACCTTTCAGACTCCTGGTCACCCTCCTTTCGGGACTTTGGTGAAAGCTTTGCCATTGCACTTGACATCTCAAAAGCTTTCGATCGAGTCTGGCATAAATCTCTGATTTCCAAACTGCCCTCTTACGGTTTATATCCTTCTATCTGTGCCTTCATCTCTAGCTTCCTTTTTGGTCGTTCTATAGCCGCTGTTATAGACGGCCATCGTTCCTCAGGGTTCTGTCCTATCACCAACTCTCTTCCTTTTATTCATCAATGACTGGGGAAAAAAAATCTTGTTGTCTGGCAATAGATAGATGGGTATGGGCCCTCATTCCTTACCGATGCTCTACATAAATGCATACACTATTATTCAGTAGTTTTCATTGTTGTTTAACTTCTGTCTGGCCCACAGTCAGACTCAACGATCACATGTAAGTAAAAGCCCCTATGGTGTCGTTCCGTATGTTCCTTACACCGTTGATTTTGTCTCTGTGTCCGTCCTTACAAACACAGTACACAGAAAATCACATTAATTAACTATTAGTTTTATCTAATAAAAAAAGAAAGAAAGAAAGAATCTGCTTCACAGTTTGGCATACAGTACTCTGGTTTACTATTAGCAAACCAGATCTGAAAGACTCCATATTTCACTAACATTATTTTTCATTTATTTGTACCTCAGTTTCGAAAAGCTTCTGGAATTGATCCGGTAACATACCATTACCCTTTAGTTAATAGGTAGATTATGCTTCAAACTCTTTCTTTTCGTCGTTGCTTTTTGTCATTATGAATATGATTTACCATTCAGGATAGAGAAAGTCTTTGATGCTATAAACATAAAACTGGTTCATACAACTTCTTTATTCTTTTTTTCGTAGATTAAAATTCCACTTGAAATCAATCATTCGATTACATGCTCTACTGATCTTTCTAGACGATGCTTTAGTTACATTATTTGGCTTAAGAAAACGAACGGAGACGCGAGACAATATATATATTCCATCACCAGTACCAGAAACGACAGAAGCAGCCCACCTCCCAGCAACGTAAATGCTCCCTGAAGTAAAAGAGAAACGTCAGTTAGAAAGCAAAGAAGTTAGGTGCTAGTATGCCTGTTGTGGAAAAAAAAAAAAAACTGTGTAAAGCAGGGATTGTTGGTAAAATACTGTACAGTATATTAACTTCAAGTATTTCATTGTGATGGCGTCTAGATTTAATTGCTGGTATCTCTTGGATATTGTACTCTAAATAGGAAAGTCCTATTTAAGTGAATGAATTAATGACTATGGCCGACCCATCCACTGACAGAATTTTCCCTAAACTAAAAGTTTAAAAGTTAGTGGTGGAAATAACAAAAGGGGAAAACCATCTTCAATACTTTTGATTAATTTATTTATGTTCATTCATGTTCATAAGATCGTGGTATATATGGTTGGAGTCATACCGAGACATTAGTGAACGAAAGGGAGGACTGGACAGTGATCTTGGTGGCAGCGAAGACGCAGGAGGTGGAGTTTGGCACAAAGGACTTCATCCAGTAGTAGTACAGCCCTGACTCTGTCAGCTTTTCTATCCTACAAAATATTGAAACATGAAACAGTGACCAACAGCCTTGAATACTTGCTATAACTAGTCTGGTATATGTTCTGTATTAAAATTTATTGCTGCTTTGAACTTTTAGTCGCTAATGCAAACAGTTGTAACTATAAATAAGCTACAAGGTTTGTATGTTTATGGTCTGGCAGCGTTATCCAAAGTTTTCAAATCTGGATATTTTTCTGTAACTTTTAAATCCATTTCATACTACTCAGATGTTTTAATATTATGCAGAGGCTACTTCCAGCTGTCAGAGCTTTTCTGTAGTATGACCAACTTAGACAAATACATCTTGCTCCAGATTTTGTTTCGCTGTATATAGTCATGCACAGTGCCGAGACGAGGCGACGTAAATTGTGTTAATAGCAAAACCGCTCTATGGAGTGTCAGATGTGCTGAGAGATAGAGTTATTACCCCTGTTACCAAGAAGCAGACTAGTCCAATCGACTGTCGTCACAAACTTCAGACGAAACGTACTTAATAACTTTAACATATTTTGTGACTGGACGGTAAAGCAGTATTTACATAATGTGCATAGCACTATTAGCCCAGTGTTAATAGTATTGTCGCTCATCATCGATGGGTGGAGTCGAAGGAAGGGTAAGGTGTGTGTGTGTGTGTGTGTGTGTGTGTGTGTGTGTGTGTATGTGTGTGTGTGTGTGTGTGTGTGTGTGTGTGTGAGAGAGAGAGAGAGAGAGAGAGAAAGAGAGAGAGAGAGAGAGAGAGAGAGAGAGAGAGAGAGGGGCTCTATGGAGTGACGTTTAGCCATTGACATTACTTCATGCAAAACCAATCAGGGATGTAAAACCTTTCATTTTTTTACAATTTTATTGACAAATTTTAAAATAACATGACGGAAAAAAATCGGAATGCTTGTGATATTATACTAGCAAACACGTGTGTACGGAGAGTCCTATCTCCAGCTATTTCTGTATTGGAAATTTTCGCTATTTTTAAAGTTCGATACCTGAAGCATTTGCCAATCGTATCTTATCATTTCTCTCATACTAACTGAGGGGATTTTGTGTGCATTTTCTCGGTTGAATACGAATATATTTACTCTGCAGAGATATTTTTGTTTCAACCTCTGATCTTTATTTAGAAACGTAATTTTTTATTAATGTAGTCCATCCTTGGAATGCTAACTTGCATGATTTTCTTTTAGTAAATTTCACTGAAAAGTTTGTAATTTGTGGGTGGGGGGTTCATGGTGGTCCGGAGAGGGGGGGGGGGGAAGCTGTGAGGTAAGCAGGGGACAAATGATTAAGTTCATGAAATCGTAAATTATCATGACGATCCTGTTGAACCTAAACGCCATGCAGTTAAGCATAATTGCAATGCCTGGCTATTTCAGTTCGACATCAAGATATCAAGGTTACACAGAGAGGGACAGAAACAGTTCTGAATCAAAATTATGGAGTGCGAAGCAGGTGAATGCATACCCTCACTCCTGAGTTGATTCGTAACAGAGGGAATGTTTCAAACATAATCTAAAATTGTCAGTTAACGGGACTCTACAAATGACACACCGGTTCTAAGCACTTCCGTCTTCATCATTTCTTTCTTGTTTATATATATATATATATATATATATATATATATATATATATATATATATATATATATATATATATATATATATATATATATATATATATATATATTAATAATAATAACCTCCAGTTATAGTTTACAGTAATTTCCTCTGTGGTATGTTTCAGAGGACAGCTGTGAAGTGTGCTGAGCTGCTGTCGTACTTACTAAGTACTCCTAACTATGTAAATGAACATATAAGTCGTTCTGGTTTATGTCTGGCTAAACCAACAGCATCCAAATTATGCTACCTGCAGTGTAATGAAACATCACTTATACTCTACTTTTTGTTAGAACTACCTGCATTATGGTAATGTATGTTGTGTCGCACAGAAGAACGCTATTTGTTAGGTCTTGTTGCATGCTGAAATAAAAATATCTGATTAAAATACACGGACATTGATGTGTCGTGCAACTCAGATACTGTTTGAACCCCTCCCCCACACACACATACTGGGATCCTGTGTTCTTGTATGATCATTTAATCATGGCAAGTTGCACAAAAGGATGTCAGTGTAATGTGGCTTTATGGTGACATGCTACATTTCCTTGGTATTTGTTGGCAAGCTTCGCTTTATAGTCAACACTCTCCCTTATTTGGTATGACCGAAATGAATGAGTGTCCAAGTAACACTTTGGTTATCCTATTTAACGTGTGATGTAAAAATGATGTTTATTTGTCAGCTAGTTAAGTATTCATAGTGAAAAATCACGGTTTACACTCAGTAGTAAGCAAATATATTTTAATTGTGGACGTTAGAAAAGCTCACTCAAGACATGACTTCCACCCTGGATAGGCAGTAAACTTGGCTGGCTTCCTGTTGTCAGAGATATCGATGGCCTAACCTTATGAATAGTCATCAACTCTTCAGTTGTCAAACTTACGACTCTGGCTAATTGTGTATGAAAATGAGAGGTGATTGGAAACTTGACTGACGTGATTATATATTTATGATTTGTGTGTGTGTGTGTGTGTGTGTGTGTGTGTGTGTGTGTGTGTGTGTGTGTGTTCGACACAAACAATTGGCTTAACAGAACGTTGTCTGAGGCCCAGCAGTCCTTCATTCTGCACACCTTAGCGTGTCACTACTTCAGCGCTCACTCCAACCGTCCATATTGTATATATGCTAGAGCTCTCTAATGTAAGACAATGTATTGGCACTAAAGGGGCAGCCATAACGACTTGGCGGGTTTTCAAGTAGGTCAGTAAACTCTGAACAACATTCAAATCTTTAAACTGCTCTCTGCCCCACCCAGGATTCGAACCCACGTCCATTAGGTTTCCAGCCACCCTTGTACCGAACTTGCAGTTTAATTATGGGAAATAATAATCTGCAATCTTCATTAGCTTAAATGGTTAAGCCATTACTCAGACGTAATATCCACTGTTTAATATATTAGGTATTTCCCATACAAAGCCTTATGCACACTTAACCTTCCCACATGCCTTCCCTTCTATTGTCCTAGTTTACATTTAATAATGATTTTATCTCGTCACTTGGCAAAATAATGTATCATTATTTAGGACTCTGTGTCTACCGTACTTGACACGACTTGCTTGAACTTCTCTAATTCTTGGTAGTCAGTGGTTGAGAGAAGAACTACCGGCACGTCTTACACCCTCTACCACTTAGGGTCATGAGGGGAGTTTTGGATGTTTTCGCCATTACATTCAGCCAGTCCCAAAGAAGGGTGACTACTCCCAACCCTCCAACTATCGTCCAATTGCTTTAACGCCCTGTATTTCAAAAGTTTTCGAGTCAATTCTTAATAGAAAAATTTTAAGGCATCTTTCCTATCACAACCTTCTTTCCGATCGTCAGTATGGGTTCCGTCAGGGACGCTCCACTGGCGATCTTCTCACCTACCTTTCAGACTCCTGGTCATCCTCCTTTCGGGACTTTGGCGAAAGCTTTGCCATTGTACTTGACATCTCAAAGGCTTTCGATAGAGTCTGGCATAAATCTTTAATTTCCAAACTGCCCTCCTACGGTTTCTATCCTTCTATCTGTGCCTTCATTGCTAGCTTCATTTCTGGTCGTTCTATAGCCGCTGTTGTAGACGGCCATCGTTCTTCTCCTAGATCTATCAACAGTGGTGTTCCTCAGGGCTCTGTCCTATCACCAACTCTCTTCCTTTTATTCATCAATGATCTTCTAAGCTGTACATCTAACCCTATCCACTCATACGCTGATGACTCCACCCTTCACCTTTCCATTCGGTTCCCGCAGCGCCCATCTCAACAGTTACTTCAACAAACAAGGGATGAGGCTATGGCACACCTAATGTCTGACTTGGCCCGTATCTCTGACTGGGGTAAAAATAATATGGTTGTCATTAATGCATCTAAGACTCAGTTCTTACACCTATCAACCCGACAAAATCTTCCACAGGTATACCCACTAATGTTTAATAATATTCAGCTTAATCCTGCATCATCCTTGAACATGCTTGGGGTTTCATTTACTCGGGACTTATCTTGGAAAGATCATATTACATCTCTTGTAAAATCTGCTTCCAAGAGATTGGGTGTGCTAAGCCGACTCCACTCTTTCTTTACCCCTGCACAATTGTTGACTCTATACAGGGGTTTTATCCGCCCCTGTGTGGAGTACAACTCTCATGTGTGGGAAGGCTCCCCACATACAGCTCTTCTCAATAGGGTGGAGTCAAAGGCTTTTCGTCTCATTAACTCTCCTCCTCTTACTGACTCCCTTCAACCTCTGTCTCTTCGCTGCACTGTTGCATCTTTATCTCTTTTCTATCGCTACTTTAATGGTCACTGCTCCTCTGAACTGTCTGCTTGCATTCCTCCACCTCTACGACGAGCGCGTAGCACCCGTCTGGCAGCAAACTCTCACCCCTTTTCTGTCCAACTCTCTAATGCAAGAGTTAACCGTTACTCCCAGTCTTTCATTTATGCAACAGGTCAGCTCTGAAACTGTCTCCCTCTGTCTGTATTTCCTGCTGCCTATGATGTCCAGTCTTTCAAACGCAGTGTGTCCAGGCATCTCAAAATGATCGGATCTTGAATTTGGCTCTCTATTGTATTTTATTTTTCTCTTGGAGGGAACTGTTACTGCGGGCTCATGGCCTTTGGTTCCTTCTTCCTCGCATAAAAAAAAAAAAAAACTTCCAACCTCTTCACAAAGCCTCCCATGGGGAAGGCGTGGCTCAACCGGTAGAGAGGTGGCCTGCAGTCCTACCTGATCCAGGTTCAAAATTCCCCGTTGGGACAGGGAACAGTTTAAGGATTTGATTTTCATATAATCAGTATTTACTGATCTACCAGAAGACACGCCGACATGTAAAAATACTTCCGCTAATACCAATACACCAGTCCTGTATGAGACAGTCCTAGCATGTATTGAGTATGGACTGTGGGTGTTAGAGCCGAAGTGATGACATGCAGAGGTGTATGGTATGTAGGAGGACTACTGGGCCTTGGGAGCAGGCTGTGAAGCCTATGCCCAGAGACGGACACATCAGAGAGAGAGAGAGAGAGAGAGAGAGAGAGAAACACTATAAGAGACATGGAACTACCAGACCTGTCACTGATGGCAGGCACTAGAGGGCTACCCTTGCGGCCCACCATGGCGAACATTAGAGGCAGAATCCTTTCTCTTGACGTATAGAAGTCACAACGACCTGTTGAAATAGAATAACATGGAAAATAGCTGGAGTCGTGGACGAAAGCTTGTCAGACTTTACTCGTTTTACCTTAACCTGGCCAAGATTTTCGTCCTTTTGAAGCTTATATCATGTAGCAGAGTGGCAGAATAAATCTACGCAACGGCTCGAAATCCTTTCCACACCACATCTTCATAACCAGCATCATATACCTGTGTTAATTTCTTGTTACAACTCTGTATTCCAGATGGAGAGATAGTAATTTTAGACTTAGTGTAAGAAGGTAATAGTTTCTGTTACTCTATATACGGTACGAACAGTATGTGTTCTTGCAGGTAATGGGCTTCATGCTTCTTATCAGGACCATATTTTTCCAATTTAAGAATCACACACACACACACACACACACACACACACACACACACACACAGTAAGGTAGGTACGTACAGTCATAAGAAAAACTATCGTTACCCTTCAGAGCTATGCACTATGACACAGCGACGAAGTGATGTGGAATGATGGGACAGGAAAGTTTGTACCGCAAACCCGTCAATGACGGTTATGTGAGACACATATATTAGAATTTGTGCTAGAGGTAATAAGAGTTCATTAGATCGTTTGGCCACTGTGCATAGAGACAATACGTTGTTATCCAGCACCGAATACATTAAATAAAAATACAACAGAATGGTGTAGAGTCGTCAACACACATGCAGACGCGCAATGAGTATGTGCACCCATACCAGACGTATGATAGTAATTCAGCCGATACAAACCAAGTTAGTAAATTTTAATGTAATAATGATATGTATTGCTCTTTACATATACTAAATGCAGAGCGATTATAGCCCCTCGTGCACTCTGTGACGTCTCCATAATGCATAACATGGATATAACACACCCCATCCGCCATCCATATTAGCTCTGAAGCTTCCATATGAAGCATTTAACCATCTAAATCAAACAAATGAACTCGTGAACCCCTGCTAGACTATCATAAAAAAAAAAAAAAAAACAGTTGATGCCTATAGATTTAATACCCTTCAAAATAATTTATCTGTTGTATTCTATAGATAATAAATGTTGGATAGTAGGAAAATAATAAAAGTGGCGAGTTTCATTATTAATCCCAGGCAGTACAGTCATAAGAAAATGTATCGTTACTCCCAGGCATGTTCGATGCAAAACGAACGTTAGCTGGGCTATGAGGGAGAGTCCTTATTGTTCGCCCCTCCCCCAATCTAGTGTTGCCATATCACAATCCCATTACAAGAGTTGGAATATTGAGCAACAATGAGCCATACGGCAGGGAAATATATAGGACTTGTTTGTTTTACCCTGAGCGCCCTGCCTGGGATTAATAATGAAACTCGCCACTTTTATTATTTTCCTACTATCCAACATTTATTATCTATAGAATACAACAGATAAATTATTTTGAAGGGTATTAAATCTACAGGCATCAACTGTTTTTTTTTTTTTTTTTTTATGATAGTCTCGCAGGGGTTCACGAGTTCATTTGTTTGATTTAGGTACATGAGAGACAGACAGACAGACAGACAGACAGAGAAACGGCTAAAATCATCAACATGATAATTTAGTGGATATAAAATGTTGAGCAAATGAAAGATTCGTTTCTCTATCTATCTGTCAGTCTATCTATATCTGTATGTCTACCTATCGCTCTATCTGTCTGTCTGCCTGTCCATCTATCTATCTGTCTGTCTATCTATCTGTATTTAAATAAAGGCCTAAAGGGAAATGAAGTGTACGAAAAGAACAAGCGAAATCTTAGGAGTAACAAAAAGGATAAGGAACAGAGAAGCAATACCAGATCCAAATAAAGTTCCAAGAATGAGAGTATGTACACTGTAGGACTTTGAAATATGCAGAAAATATGATCGAGTATGTGCGGTATGGTGCAAAAAGAGAATAAATAACAAATATTACGGCAAATGGTTTCTGAGTTTTGGTGACACTGTGACAGAAGGAAAGGAATGTATGTGGGAATGAAAAAAAAAAAAAAAATACAGTATGAAGAAAGATGGCAGGGTTATAAAGACGAAGTATACATAATCATTATCTTTCACACTTCTTTTCATTTACAGTACATAATATAGGAGGGAGCCTGGGCCAGAATGGTACAGTTATTGATACAATGCCCAATCAAAATGAGCCATATGTCGACACACGCATCATTCAAACCTTGAAATGCTGGGCTTCACTTCACAAGCGGTCAAGTCACACGAAATTGGGCTTCGAGATGCTTGTTGGATAGAGCCGTTCAATTGACTGCCACGTTTAAAACGAAGTCTAACCAGTGTCATATAGATCTCTGCACATGCCTTATTCGCATATCTCTGTCCTCTTCTTCCAGTTCTTTCGCTTCCTCAGGTGCCATAACTCGCTTATTCACACATTCACGTGCATTTTCAATCTACATTCTTCCTAACCACCCACGGCTCCTCCTTCACTTAACCTCACCGAATGTACATTCTTTACGCTATTTACATATATTTTCTTTGCGACTCTGTACCATCTAAGAACACTCTGCTTTTAACAGACCTTACTCCACATCTGTTACGATTCCCTCTATTTTTTGTCATTTAACACCCGTTTCTTCGCCCTCAGTCTTAAGTATTGATACTTTTTCAGTCATAAAATTGATACTAATGTCATTGCATAATCCCATCCCCACAGTTTAATGTTGGTACTAATGCGTTCCTAGAAACCTCTGTAAGAAGATATATACTCTTTATCAACGCAACCGTACTTCCCTGAGCCAATCTGTGTTCCACTTACTTCACACGTTTTTTTTTTTTTTTTCTCGTATCTATCACTACAACAAAGTTCATAAACGAACACACTGAAAATTTGAAATCTTTGAAATACTGTGTGTGGGGATAGGCATAGCAACAGGTGTAACCCAAGGAAGATAAGTAATTTGTGAGTTGGAAAAAGTCGCAACCGTATTTAGAGCACTGAGGAGTGTGTGGGATAAAATATATATGGATCTTCAGGGAAATTTGAGTATGGAAAGCATAGTGGTGCTTACGTTACGGAACGGAGGCATACATCGATGCCAAGTAATGGAGACGTAAAAACCGAGGGAAAAATACAGTACCCAGCGACAAGAGACTTGGAGTGATGGTTTGATGGTGAGAAATGACACGAATAATGTGTAGTGCATGCTGAATGATGCATGAGTCATTGCAAAGCGAATTAACCTTTTTAGTCCGCTTCCTTTTTTAAATTATCATGCATCCCATCACTATATAGTATTACTAAGCAAGAACTGTATGGGAAGAGTTTATCAAACATGCATCCAGCACCTTCAAATCCGAAAAGTCTTTTCCAAATTCAGCTAAAAAATCGTAGCTAATAAGAATAATAATAGAAAAGACGCCATAGGCAGTGTTTCATATACTGAAATTTAGCAGTTAAATAAAAAACTTAATTTTCATCTGGTATATAAATATATAAAATACAGTTCCTAAAATTATAACCTGTATTCGAGAAGTCCGCTGCCATGAATCCCTGATGAGTTAGATCCTCCACAATCAGCACGTGACTGCCCGTTCTAACCAGGGTATCGACGCTCTCTGGGAACAGGGTGCTGCGCTGATACAACATACGATCCTCTTTCTCAGACTCGGCCAGCTCGCGATAGATACCTGATTCCGCTTTCTGTAGAAGTGGGACAGGTATTAGGAAATTTTAATGTTATCCAAGCAAGGGCTAGATGCATACTTGATTATTTTTGATGATGAGGTATTCCCTAATGCTCTGCGGTGGGAGAAGGTATGCGTCTAACCATGGGCATAGACTTGGGTAATCATTCCAGAAACCTACATCCTTTCTGTGAACAAGATGGTCATTTGTACACTTAGTATTGCCACTCGGTACTGATACTGAAGACATCTGCTGACAGCGTCCTTCTTCCCCCACTGTAATAAGGCGTGAGTCTAACAGAGATGTCTCGTCATAATAATGGTTCACTCACAAAAATGTAAACGTAGAACGAATCCTACTACATAAATCAGTGTACTTGCCGGTAGTGCGTGCGCAGTACTAGAGTCAATGAGTGAATCCCCACTTCGCATACTGGGATTAGGATTTTATAGACCCAATTAAACTACTCTTTTTTTTCCATAAGTGATCATCTTGGTCACACACACACACACACACACACACACACACACACACACACACACACACACACACACACAAACACACACACACACACACACACACACACACACAAACACACACACACACACACAAAGTAGCGAAGCACGAGAGGCCACCATTGGGAAGCTGGACAACGTAATCTGCAGCCCATCCCCGGGGTAGTAAAGATAAAGACGTCCCCATAACCAAGTACCATATACAGTATCTGAGTCACATTGCCAAACACATCTCGCCTAACATCCCACACCATTGCTAAATATTATGAAGACAGATCAAAACTTACTTATTGATCATTGCGCTTTCCAGGATTCGTACTTTGATTCATGCGTTCCATAAGAATGCACGTTACCATTGAAACGAACATAGGATCATCGCTTTTCTTACCGGCAACATGGACTTTTATAGACCTCATTCCAAAAAGTATCGCAGTTCTAAAAAAATATATAACACACCGATTTTATGTTGTTATAACTGAATCAGAGAACTTACACGGTAGTACTGGACGTAGGCTGAATTTGCCTCCCAGATCATAGTAACCTCGGGATCATCGATGACGTCCCTGAGAGTCTGGTAAGGCTGAGGGATGTATCTGACAGCCAGGAGGGACATTAAATTTCCGGCGTAGCTCCGAGTTAGCACTAACATCGTCAACATCCAGGTAATAAGAAACAATCGATGCCAGCCATGCACGGTCCTTTGGGGAACATCTGTTGATAAATGATTTTTATTAATACTGTAACAGGTGAGGGAGGCTTATTTTTCATTTCATTCCACTTTATTTATCAACTATCACCACATATCCCCTCAAAGAATTTGCACATATATTACACAACCTAATTTTTCTTTGCATTAGGTAATCCATAATGCTCAGTAGCGAAAGGGAACTTCCCTAATTGAAAACGTATTTGAAAAGTAGATATGTAATATGACTCCTAAGTACCGAGTGCCAGCTTTAAGTAAAATATTTAAGCAAGTACATACGGGGTCAGTAATACACTGTATATGTGCCTGCCTCTTCCCCTTGGTATATGTCATACGCCCTACAATTATGTAGAAGAAAAGTACAGATGGAGGTTACGAGGAAAGGGATGAGGCGGGTGAGGGTAGGATATGAGACTAGTAGACAGAGACAGAGTGAAGAGAACTGGTGGGCCCCAAAATCACCTCATCATAAATCTAAGGACTATTGATGTCAGTCCTCCCACTATTTCTCAAGTCATTTATAGAGACAATCTGCTCTGTTTCACAGTTCTTGAACTTTGTCGCCAGACGATTTTGTTCATATGAAAAACTACAACAGCCAAGTTAGTCATTGCCAGACCTTTCGGGACTCTTGGCCTAAAAAATCACTGACAGAGACAAATGCCACCCAAAAGAAGCCATGGTATGAATTTGACCTGGTATTCGTGAAGATTGTTGAGCATTAAAATTATTAACCTAGGGAACTTCGTGAATATACATCATATTCGTGGGAATCATTGCCTAGCATCCAGGGAAGATTCCTGGAGCCGTCCTAGGGACTCCAGTCTTGTTAAAATCTCTCCTGGTTACAGTTGATGGCCCCTGCTGCTGAAAGAGTTCAGCAAAGACAAACTTCGAGAGGTTAGATATTGCCGCTTGTATTATCGTTTGGTTCCCTTGTTACATTCCGAAACTAAGTTTACTTTCTAAGACGAAGCCGTCAAATATATCAGAGAAACAAGTTATAAATAATATTTTACAAATATGTACCACAATGTACGGATGGTAGTGTGCCAAAAACCAATGGGGCAAGATCGAGCCAGTAAAAGGACATTAACGCCATCCCTACATCATTTTTAAAGTTATGTTAGTCCAGTAAAAACCATTATGGTGTAAAGATTATTATAATCGCGAATGCGCCAGAAATTTTTCATAATTATGGTGTAATTATTATTCAGTCATGGATTTCATAAAGTATGCCATTAAAAAAAAAAAAAAAAAAAAAAAGTGTAGGGATGCGTCCATCTCTTTCCAATGATTTTTGGCACTCTACCATCCTAATATCATGACACATTTTTATAAAATGTATTTTCATACTTTGCTACCAGATGGAGCTCCCAGATAGTGCAACACCCGTACACACAAACGGTATTAACGGTTGAATGTTAGACTTTGCCCTATGACCACCACCTTCAACATATTACTCTCAAAATCGTATTACTTCAGTCTTGCGTAAGATTTTCACAAATAGTCGTTCAAATAATCTAAGAACCCTTTTTATTTCTTAGTGACCTACAGATTTGGCCTCTCTTTGTGACCTTATCATCTAGCTAATTGTTCTAAAAATATAATATCCTTATCCATGTATGAATCTAAACCCTCCCACAAAGTTTAGCAAGCGTCAAATGAAAAATTTAAGTTTACCTTTCGATGTAACCTTGACCAACGACCTGCTTTTCCCAAAAAGTGTAGGTCAACCTCGTGGATGATCTGGAACTTGTTTTCCAAGTTTGATTCACGTCAAAATAAAGATTCAGGTACTTATTTTGTTCACATACTGACCCAAGGGTCGAAAATTTACCATGTCCTATGTCCTTGTCTTTTTTTTTTTTTCCTTTTTCTTTTTTTTCTTTTTTTTACAGATTAACCCAAAATGGAAGCTCTTTCTTAATACCTGACCCTACACACTTCTGCCAACTTTGGCTCAAATCACATCACAGTTATTTCTATCTATCTATCTATCTATTGCCAGACGCCTCAATCCCGTTTGGGGTGGCCACAAACAAATCGCCTCCAAGTCGCCCTGTCCCCCGCCATTTCACTACCCTGCTCCCAACTCACACCCCCCTCTCTCATATACCTCTCCACCCCATCCCTCCATCTCATCCTCGGTCTCCCCCTCCCTCTTCCACCCTCCACCTCACTCACATACACTCTCTTCGTCAGTCTTTCACCCTCCATCCTCTCCACATGGCCAAACCACCTCAGTGTGTTCCTCACAACGCTTCCTATCACATCCACATCAACACCACAACGCTCCTTTATATCCTCATTCGTCAGCCTGTCTCTCCACGTGACTCCACAAGCTCCTCTTAAATAACTCATTTCCACTGCTCTCACTCTTGACTTGTGTCCTTCCAACAACGTCCAAGCTTCACTTCCGTACGTTAGAGTTGGTATCACAATACTGTCATGTAGTAACTTTTTTACTTCCATGCTCACTTCCCTGTTTCTTATCACTGCTTTCAAGGAACCAGCAACCTTTCTTCCCTGCTGTACCCTTTCAAGCACTTCACCCTCCAAACCTCCATCCTTACTCATCACACTACCCAAATACTTAAACGTACTCACATTTTCCAATTCCTCACCATCCAACCTCGCTATACATTCACTGACTTCACCTCTCTCAAAGACCATCACTTTACTCTTCCCTACATTCACCTTTAGGTTCCGTTTCTTACACACTCTCTCAAACTCATCCACCAAGCCTTGCAGCTCCCCTTCATCTTCACTCAACAACACAGTATCATCTGCAAACAACAGTACAGGGAGTTTCCAAACACTATCCTCTCTCACCAGGGCCACTCCAACATCCACTACCCTACCTTGTACCTCTTTTATTACCCCATCCATGTACAGATTGAACAACCATGGAGACATGACACATCCCTGTTTCAACCCAACTTTCAAAGAGAAAAATTCACTTAGTTCACCATCCACACGCACTGCAGCCTTAGCACCATCATACATACTCTTCACAGCATTCAACAACTTCCCATCTACTCCATATATTCTTAACACTTTCCACAATCCTTGTCTATCCACCCTGTCATATGCTTTCTCCAAATCCATGAAAGCCGCATACAACTTCTTTCCCTTCTCTAGAAACTTTTCCACTAAAGATCTAAGAATGAATATCTGATCTACACAACCTCTTCCCTTCCTAAAGCCTCCCTGTTCTTCTCCAACTAATTTCTCTGTTCTTTCTCTAACTCTGTCTATAAGTATCCTACCATACACTTTTCCTATTATACTAAGAAGACAAATGCCCCTATGATTACCACACACTTCTTTTTCCCCTTTTCCTTTGTACAAGGGAATAATTATACCTGACTTCCAATCCTCCGGGACTCTACCTTCCTCCCAGGCCAATCTGCACATCTTCCACATCCATTCTACTACTATCTCTCCCCCATGCTTCAGCATCTCACCACACACTCCATCAATTCCTGGGGCTTTCCCCGATTTAACTTTCTTCATTGCTTCCACAACCTCTATCCTACTGATTTCTACCTGTCTTCTCACCTCCCTCCTTCTCCCAGCCATTCCCCAGCCACTTATACTCGCATTACTTCCATCCTCTACGTTCAACAATTCCTTAAAGTGTTCTCTCCATCTGCTCACTTTTTCTCCCTTCTCCACTAGTAATCTACCATGTTTATCTTTCACTCCCCTGCTAACTTCACTTCCACCCTGTCTTACTCTTTTCACTTCTCTCCAGAACATTTTCTTACAGTCCCTCCACTTTACACTCAAATTCCTTCCTTCCTTCCTTCATTTAACTTAATCTTTGACCCTAGCCTATGACCTATCCCTGTGACCTTGACCTTTGACCTGGTATTCGCAAAATAGTGCTTTCATTCTTGCATCATCCTCAACCTATCCACAAAGTTTGGCTTAAATCGGATAAAAATTATTTAAGTTGATCTTTCCATGTGACCTTCATTCCTGATCTATTAGTACAATGACAGTTTGCAACACTCAGTCAGGTAGATTCAACACCTCTGAGAGCGAAGTCTCGCAGCTACCTGCCACTGTGGCTCTAAAGATGTGAGACTACCACATATTGTGATGTTCCTTTCGGACTCTCACCCCGAACCATTGTTATGGGGGGGTGACAATGAGCCTAAGTTAATACGATGATTGAAAGATAAAATGTTCATGAAAGAAACTAAGCATACTCTGTGGCTGGACCTCAACAATTACACCTAATCAGGCTATAATCTAATCAAAACCGAGTCACTTTGCTGACACGCATAGAAACAGGTTGAAATGTGATCTTGCATTGTTGTCTTGACCCCTAATTGAATGTTCTCATATCTGAATCACTATTTTTTTGCCTTACCCTCAGTCATTCCGCTAGTCTGGTCAAAATGACTGGAAATTGGATAAGATGATTTTGCTACATTAACACTTGAAAGACCCATGACCTTCACCTTTGATCAGTTGTTATAGAAAAAATAAATTAACTTCATTACCTGACCCTCAAACCTCCACCACGTTTTGTCAGTATCGGATAAATTTTGAGTCTCTCTCACACACACACACACACACACACACACACACACACACACACACACACACACACACACACACACACACACACACACACACACACACACTCAGTTTTGATATTTGTTCCTGTTAATCTCTCTCTCTCTCTCTCTCACACACACACACACACACACACACACACACACACACACACACACACACACACACACACACACACACACACACACACACACACACACACTCAGTTCTGATATTTGTTCCTGTTAATCTCTCTCTCTCTCTCTCTCTCTCTCTCTCTCTCTCACACACACACACACACACACACACACACACACACAAACACACTCAGTTCTGATATTTGTTCCTGTTAATCTCTCTCTCTCTCTCTCTCTCTCTCTCTCACTCTCTCTCTCTCTCTCTCTCTCAGCGTGTGTGTGTGTGTGTGTGTGTGTGTGTGTGTGTGTGTGTGTGTGTGTGCGTGTGTGTGTGTGTTTTAACGAAACTTTTTATCCAGCTTGAACAAAACTTGGTGTGAGGGTGGAGGGCCAGCCAGTGAGTTAACCTGTTGTGTTTTACCACAACTGGTCAAAAGTCAAGGTCACAGGGCTGGATCAAATCCTGACCTAACAAACTCATCCTAAATGGTTTTTATCCGTGGTGTTATGCTTATGCCATATGAGTCATTTCAAGGGGCACACCACCTACAATATATATATGAAAATTTAAACAACACACCACGAAGTTTCTTGTAGGAGCAACGTCACAGTTTTTGTGGGATGTTAGGCTTGCCGTCATTTTTATTCTCCACTCCCTAGGTTAAGCAACAAAACGAAGGAATATTTTCTATCATGAACGAAATTCATACACTTCCTGATCCATTTATCAAGTTCAAACCTGTCTCGAGAAACTGGCTTTTGATAATAAAATCAAATGCAAGGCCAACAGTGACTATGAGAGGAGATATAAAGATGATATAAATTATGGAAAGTAGCACATCACGCTTAGGTTCAACTTATGGGTTAGTGGACTAACTAGCAACTCACCGAGGCCTTGACAGGAGTGCATCCTGCTCATTAAATTATTGCTATACCACCAACTGGGATGTTTCTGACTTCATTTACATTTTAACTATGATACATCGAGCATTGATGTTTGTTGGCTTAGAGTGCAATACCATTTCCAAGTTGATGAAATACATTTAATGTCATTTTGCAAAGGTTAAATTTAACATACTGCTTCCCAGTAGATCCTGTTTTGCAATCCCAGTGCCGCAGACCACTGGTTAACCACTTGTGAACAAACCTGGGAGAGTAGTTGTTTGAAAGACAAGAATCAAGTGATTCAGTTTTGACAATAATCAGCCATAGGTCAAGGTCATAGAGCAAGTCAACGTTCGATCCGTTTGAACGGATTTTAACAAAATAACCTGAATAATATTTATCAGTTTTAAGCAAAATTAGTGGAAGGATAGCAGATCAGCCAAGAAGTAAAACTATTACAACTAAAATAATAGGTCAAAAGTTAAGGTCAAAAGCAATATCACCTAAATCATTTCGTTTCGTTCATAAAAGCTCCAATATGTTTGCATGCATCGGCCTTGATCACCTAATGACGGCTGTCCATGCTGCTCCATCTCTGGCAGCCTCCCTGTTCAGTCGCTTATCTATGACGTCACACTCTATGGCCTCGTACCAGGTCGTTTTCGGTCTGCATCTCGCAACCCCATCCCAACGTTCACACTTCTCACTCTCGGCACCCAACTGTCATCCCCTAATCTCTCCCCATGCTCAAACCATCTCAGTCTATCCCTCCTCATCACAACACCAATACACCCCTGTCCCATCCTTCCTCTCAACTCTTCCATAGTAGACCTAGCCCCCTTAGGTCTTTCATTCAAGGACACACCGCACATCCACCTAATCATTGTCATTTCTGTACGTTGGAGCCTACTAATATCCTCCTCCCTTATTGCCCAGGTCTCACTACCAAACAGCATTACACTTTTAAAATATGCCGCAAACAAAGATCCCATAGTATGGAGGGAGACCCCTCACAATGACAAGAGGGGCAACAGCTCCCTGAACTTTTTCCAACCACTCCTCACTCTAGCCATAGAAGTACCTCCAGCACCATCTCCAGCACAGAACATGTCTCCCAAGTAACAAACTCTTCCACACACTCAAGAGACTTACCAGCAAGATCAATCTTTTTTGCGCCTGAAAATCTCCACATGCTCTCACATACACACCGCATACATGAAATCAGCATTTTCTCACGATCTACCTCTAGTACCATTATATCTCCTATGCATCCATTTATCACAAACACTACACAAGACGGGGGTACTTTAGAAGCCCTTGCGAACAGCATGTGATCACTCATTCTCATCTTTGACAGTATCGCCACTATACCTCTAGATACCACCACCTTTGTTTTATCTGCATTTCCTCTCAGTCCTTTGTGTCACATACCATCTTTTCACTTCCTAAATCTTTCCTCCGTCCCCCTTTCATATTCTGCAATCAACACCAAATCATCATTATAGCCTACAGCATCTCCCACACGAATAGGTCTCTGAAGTCACCTGAGAGGGCTTCAAGCACCATCTAGTGTTTATTCGATGTTGACCACTTTTGTGAATAGCTTAAGGATAAGGCAAGAATAAAAAGGCCCTATTTTGAGAACAATCAGTCAAAGTTCAAGGTCACGTGAAACTGTCAAAAGCCAAGGTCTTGTGCCAAAGTTGATGGAGTGCGTAACAAGAAGACAAGAACGATGGGATTCAGTTCTGAGGACAATCAAATGCCAAGACTACAGAGCTAGGTCATACTTTGACCCGTGTATCCTATTTGTGTTTTATCATTATATCTAAAAGAGCTTTGACTTTTTGATATATGGTTAACCCCATGGAAACTCCAGTTTTTTTTTTTTTTTTTTTTTTTTTTTTTTTTTTTTTTTTGCAAGAGCTCAGATTGAAAGAAGGACAGAGGTATGATATTGGGAATAGTCAAAGGTTAAGGACACAGTGAAATGTCAAACATTGCTGGGGAAACAAGCTAATTCAGTTTTGAACTGATATGAACCAAAGTCGGTAGGAGGGTGAGAGCTGGGCACGAATTATGTAATTCAGTTCCAAGGATAATCTGTCGAATGTCAAAGTCACAGGAGAAGATCAAAACATTCTTCAATCGTGGCAGTTTATGGGCGCTGTTGTTGCATTGTCTGAGCGATACTTGTTTGCCTGGAAATCCAATATGATACAGCTTTTGTAAGTCAGTGCTGTAAACATGGTCTTACCTTGTTGTAAAAGAACTTTTAAGAGTAGGAAGAATATATCTGTGCAGGTGTGTGCGCTGGAGACAGTGTTAGATACGCAGGCTATGAGCAGGCGCCACATAAGCAACAGTACTAGGAAGCCTGCAAACATGGCTCCCCACACCAAAGGCCCTAATGGCAGAAGGAAGCCCCAGGGATCAATCTCTGGGCTTCCTCGTCCTCCCAAGATCCTGGCGTAGTCAAATATCAGAGGCCTTGTGTAATCAATTGCTTCAGCTCGAACCAGAGTTACTCCGAACGGTCCTAGACCAAAGTCTATTTCCTGTACAAAAAAATAAGTTAGCAGTATACATTACACACACACACACACACACACACACACACACACACACACACACACACACATATATATATATATATATATATATATATATATATATATATATATATATATATATATATATATATATATATATATATGTGTGTGTGTGTGTGTGTGTGTGTGCGCATAATTCGTGTTGCCATTCTTTCTTGCAACGGGATTCTTAAATCATTGCTGAAAATTTGCTACAGAGAGCCAGTAGGAAGATTAAATTGATCAGATAGTGGTAAAAATATCAAGTACGATCTAATCTAATGGGCTACATGATGATTTTCCAGTAACAATTTCTTTAGTAGATGAGCAAAAAAACAAATCATGTCTTTTTTTTTCATATCGACCATTGGGGTCGGAGTCCCTGGTCATTAAGGCAATATATATATATATATATATATATATATATATATATATATATATATATATATATATATATATATATATATATATATATATATATATATATATATGAACATACACATTTTCATGCACACGTACATATATAAATAATATATATATATTTTTTTTTGTATTTGTATTTATATATTTTTTTTATTTTGACCTTACATTATGTATGAACAAAATACCTAATCTAAAGACCCTAAAACTAATCACCCATCAGACAAATCGCTAACCTATACTAAATCCTAAGAGACAATAACTAGACCTACACTAATGGTAAAAAAAGCCTCGACCAAGAGAACACCATCAACTGCAGATATATGCCTTTCTACATTACATACCTGCACTCATCACCTGCTGACTGTCAGTGGAGGCACAACCTAATAGAGGGGACATCAATATATGAAAGGGAACCAGACGAGTCAGGAACATTTCCATATACGTCAGCTGTCGGCCCAAATTAGAATAACTTAAACAAGATGATATAATATATTTACGTAATATGTACAAAAAGTGAAGGACCTCGCCCAACCGACCACCATAGACTGCAAGTGCCCAATACCTTTCTATATTGCACATAAATCATGTCAACAAATAATACATTCTTTAAGTGAAGTCAGTGGATACATTAAACTTGGTATGAAAATACAGTATATACACTTTAACTTTTATGAGTTGCGGAGGGTGGATGGATGGGGCATGGGATGAACAATAATCTTGTCTTGTTCCACCAAAAACTTGTAGCCATCTATTATTAAATGATCATTTTTTTTGCACTAATTTGGAGTTTGACAATCTTTAAGTGTGTCATTTTGTATGATGTAGCAAAGGGGAAGCATGGTTAATCTGCTTAGTTACGATATATGAGTATTTAATTATAGGGTTGGAGGTGAAATGAAGTAAGGTGGAGCGGCCTGGCAGTCTAATACAGGTGTACCGAGCTCAAAAAACCTTCATCCTCCATTCTCTTCCTACGTGTCAAGTGGGGTTGGTGGAGGATTAGTGCCCCTCCCTGTAAAACAATTAACTCTAAGCCCTTGGCCACCCCATTTGGGATACATGGCGTCTGGCAATGAATGAATGAATGAATGAATTATAGGGTATGAAAGCAAAAAGAACACGCATTGCAATCCTGCAAGATCTCATGAGGTTTGAGCATTTGAAATCAACGAAGCGGGTAAAGAATGAGACGACGGAATCAAAAGAGTACCTCCGGAAGTGATAGGAAACTGGAGGAAACAGAAATTTGAAGCGTTGAAACAAGAAGAATTTGGCAGTAGCCAAGGGGACTAAGAATGACAAGGGACAGCACTTCTTGGATATGCTTTTGCTGTTGCCGTCCGTAATGAACTCTTGAACATGACATGAGAAAAATGTACTGCTACACAGATTTCCAAGAGCAACAGAGGAAGTATATATTAGTAAATAACAATTGACATCAGTCTTTTTTTCCACCCTTTAAGGCTGGCGATGCAGTTCTCTATCTATCTTTCTATTGCCAGACGCATTAATCCCTTATACGAGGTGGCCACAAACAAATCGCCTCTACGTCACCCTGTCCCCCGCCATTTCACTGCCCTGCTCCTAGTTCACACATCCCTCTCTCATATACCTCTCCACTCCATTCCTCGATCTCATCCTTGGCCTTCCCCTCCCTCTCTCCCCCTCCACCTCACTCACATACACTGTCCTCTCGTCAGTCTCTCACTCTCCATCCTCTCCACATAGCCAAACCACCTCAGTGTGTTTCTCCTAACGCTTCCTATCACGTCCACATCCACACCACAACGCTCCTTCACATCCTCATTTGTCAGACTGTTTCTCCATGTGATTCCACAGGCTCCTCTTAAATAACTCATTTCCACGCCTCTTAATCTTGACTTGTGTCCCTCCAACAACGTCCAAGCTTCACTTCCATACGTTAGGGTTGGTATCACAATACTGTCACATAATAACTTTTCACTGCCATGCTCACTTCCCTGTTTCTTATCACCACCTTCAAGGAACCAGCAACCTTTCTTCCTTGTTGTACCCTTTCAAGCACTTCACTCTCCAAACTTCCATCCTTACTCATCACACTACCCAAGTACTTAAACGTACTCGCATTTTCCATTTCCTCATCATCCAACCTCACTGTACTGTACATTCACTGACTACACCTCTTTCGAAGACCATAACTTTACTCTTCCCTACATTCACCTTTAGGTTCCCGTCTTACACATTCTCCCAAACTCACCCACCAAGCCTTGCAGCTCCCCTTCGTCTTCACTTAACAACACAGTATCTTCAGCAAACAACAGTACAGGGAGTTTCCAAACACTTCCCTCTCTCATTGGGACCACTCCAACATCCACTGCCCTACCTTGTATCTCTTTTATAACCTCATCCATATACAGATTGAACAACCATGGAGACATGACACATCCCTGTTTCAACCCAACCTTCAGTTAGAATAACTCACACAGTTAACTGTCCACCTGCACTGCAGCCTTAGCACCCTCATTCATACTCTTTACAGCATTCAGCAACTTCACATCTACTCCATATATTCTTAATAGTTTCCACAATCTTTGTCTATCCACCCTGTCAAATGCTTTCTCCTGATCCATGAAGGCCGCATATATCTTCTTTCCCTTCTCTAGAAACTTTTCCACTAAAGAGCTAGGAATGAATATCTGATCTACACAACCTCTTCCCTTCCTAAAACCTCTCTGTTCTTCTGCAACTAATTCCTCTGTTATATCCCTAACTCTGTCCATAAGTATCCTACCGTATACTTTTCCTATTACACTTAGAGGACAAATGCCCCTATGATTACAACACACTTCTTTTTCCCCTTTCCCTCTCTACAAGGGAATAATGCAATTTTAATTATTGATTTATTTACATTTTTAATTGTAGATTTTTTTTTTTTTTGCTGCTTTATTACAAACATATAGTTCAGTTTGCCTTTTTTTTAGGGGGGGGGGGGAATCTAGTCTCTCAGAATTATGATGATTCAGTAAAATTTCCTCTAGCTCAGTTCTTGCAGCCGATTTACAGTTTGACTTAACTTTTTGACCTTATTCTTTCTACCATCTTAACATTTCATTTAATTTAGGAAATATTTCATAACTTCACTGTTACGGTGCTTTCAGTTTCCTCATTCATATATATCGGCTGATAGTCATATGATTATTATGAAAATAATATTATTGTAGAAAATTATAAATCAATATTGTAAGATAATCCGTTTATTTATTTCTTGGATGCGTGAGTGTAATATAATGATGATAAATGCAGTCTGGTGGTACTGAGATTATTATTAAAAAAGAAAAAAATAGACCAAAGTATCATCGTAGTGGAGTAATTTATCTGAACTTTCGAGATGTCGAGGTAAACTGCACTGGATTTTCTGGATGAAATGATAAGCAGCAATCTTTTAGCCACCCTTACCTTTCTCTTAGTCATGCCAACCATGCCGCTCCAAGATCCGTCTGGTAGTTTTGCTCCCCAAGCCCCGTCGGGTGGTCGCACTAGCTTGTATCTGTCACCAACGAATAGCATGTATTACAGATGACAAAAGTTACTATAAGGAGGAAATTGTGAACATTAAATTATTTTCCTCAAGCCGATAACATATCTTCACCCCTCCGTTACTTTTTCTTCTTTAACTGACAGTTTCGAAATGAACGATTATTTTTGTCTTCATTAACGTCTTCGGTAAGACAGACCTATCCAAATATGATACTAAGCATTGGCTGGGACGAAGGGGCCCGTTTTGTTTGACGTTTCGCCAAGCAGGCTTCCTCAGGAACATCACACAGTGGTAGCAACAAGCCACTTAAATAGTCCAGGACGAGGAACCCATGACACTGTAAAACAATCAGACTTATGAAACAATGCAACTGGACTAGTCAGGCTTCCCCGTAATTGACAAGTATGCCAGTGGTTTCACACACACACACACACACACACACACACACACACACACACACAAATCTTTAGGTTAAAATTAATAAATCTCTCAACATAAACAGAGCCCAGACACCTTCTTTTACATATATCATTTTAATATATAATGAACTTAGCTTCCTCCCAGTAAATTCTATGGTCAGTATCCCAATTATGTTTATCAATTGCATTATTCATAATCATCCTCTTGACGTCATATTTATGTTCACTTATTCATTTTTCCACCCCTCGAAAGCTTTTTCCTATATATGACCGTTCAAAGTCTTTACATGGCACACGATAAACCCCCGCCCTACATTCCCCTTGTCAGGCTCCCCAACGCTTAACCAACCCCCAAATCGTGTTAGAAGTCTCACCACTTCCGTTCCAGTCTCAGACATTACACGTGAAAGGACACTGAATTGTTTGGCAAACCCACCTTTTTGCTCTGAGGATGAAGTAGGGAGAGTATTTTAGGTCAGTGAAAGCTTTCTAAATAAAGTCATATTCTTCTTCCAAATACTCCTCCGAACACTTCCTCAGCGCTCGAAGATAAAACCCTATGAAGACAACTTGTTTTGTTCAGTTTGTTGCAGAATCAAAATGCAGAAAGTCGTTTTTGTTGATCATATTAAAAAAAAAAAAAAAAAGAACTTTAACACATTCTCGTCCTTAATTAAAAGTTTGTCCCTATATGGCAATCACTGGTCATGCTCTAACTCTGTTGTAAACTAGATACTATCCTCTACCCTATTCAACCAATCCTTGAGTGCGACAAGAACTAGTCTACGAGGTGATATCACTAAACTTCATCTACTTACCTGTTCCATGTCTCTACTCTAGGGACAACACTATTAAAACCATTGACCTCTAAATGTTCTAAAAATAAATTGGCTAGAACGTCACTGAAGGGGGATCCCATTGCAATCCCATCCCCCTGTCTGTAAAACGAGTCAATGAAATCATGATTATAATATAAGAAATTATGATTATATTTCTACGGGAAGAGTGTAGTCTTACTTTAGCTGGATAAAACTGTCTGGGGATAGCAGAGTAAAACACATATCAATGTGATTAGACAACTGTGAGATTGATTGTCTATATTCCCTCTGTCAGTCGGTCTACCGGTCATTCACTCCTTCCTCTATGAGAAAGGCTTTTTATCACTTAAGCTGAATGAAATCGTTCGGCAGTACCAGGAATAAAATAGCAATCAGCGTGATTCAATCATGCAGGGTTCGCCTCTGACTGTATGTCTGTCTGACTTTCTGTTTTACGGAGGAGCATCTTGTCTAAGCTGGTTATTATCATCTGGGGTTAGCTAGACTAAATTAGCAAACATGTTGACTCTTAAATGGCGTATGTTTGTGCGCCATTGTGTCTGTTTATTCGATATTCCTTATGGAAGTTGCGTATTTTCATCTTGGCTTAAATAGCTGTCTGACGGAATTATAATAAACAATCTTCAGTAACTAAAGACGGATGTTTATATTTGTTAGTTTTTCAGGTTATCTTCTAATCTGACTGTATTTTACCCACCAAGAACCAATAGCATGACACATCCTTCCTATTTACCCCTTCCATTTTCTTCTCCCTCTCATATGTATTTCTATGTGAAATGAGCAACTATCAATATACTAACGTAAAGTTCATGTCTTGTGCTAATGTCTGGAGGAGTGTGATCATGGGTCCTTTGATCTCAACCTCTTCTCCAGTTACCGTCACAGTCGAATGAGGGAGATATTCTTCCTCAGCAACCACCAACGTTGGCCTCTCCAGGAATCTGGAGGAGAGAATTCATGAACCAATACTCGTTATAGGTTAAAATTCTGTAATCAGCAGTATTAAACTGGCAAATTTATCTTCTCTTCTGTATATTCAAAAACACTAATCTGCAGACAAAATAAGCATCATAGACTATTGAAGACCTTAGGACCTCAAAGAACCAATCTCCCCTCATCAGAAGCCCGTCAGTCAGTTAATTATACTGCAGTCCTTATGTTCCATCAAGACGTGTAGGACAGTGAGTTAAATATTAACGTTATCATCCTGTTACTGAATATCTATCTATCTATCCATCTCTCTCTCTCTCTCTCTCTCTCTCTCTCTCTCTCTATATATATATATATATATTGCTCAGAATTATTTGGATACCTCTAATGCCACCGCTTGATGCAACCAGTGTAATACTCAGAGATTTTTTTGCCGCTGTCCACCAGTGTAATATCGAAAATTTTTGGATACACCGCTGCCCATCAGGATAAGAACGAAAATTTTGATACGCCACCAATATGACGGTGATCATTAGTCATCAGCGTAATGGTCAGAATATAGATACATCGTGTGGAACACCGAGAATTTTAGAGATTATAGAGAAATAGGGTAGCGTGATCTTATTTGAGAATATATGGCTTTATGAGAAATGAGGTAGCGTGATCTTATAAGAAAGGGAGCGAATAGTTAGATATTAGCACATCTTGCTGGCCACTCAACCTCGTCTGTACCACTTCTTGGAGGATAACAAATTCAAACTCAAAATGACTTAAGATTTACAATGTATTAAGAACTGAGATACAGATTACTCTTCAAACTGGGAATGATACCAACAAAATATAATGAGGATCTTTATCAACAGAAATATGAATCTTTTCAAACTGAATATTGAAAGAATACTGTTACACTTTTCAGAAATATGAATCTTCACGAACTAATTTAATATTCAGTAATGAGGATTTACAGTATAACTCCAGAAATATGTATCTTTACACACTAGATTAATTCCGAGAATACTGATACGCATGGATATAGTCCCGTGGTCTCTGATGGACTCTTCGGGAAGGAATCTAAAGATTATCTCCAAAAAATATTCTCTAAGACTAAATACACTGTTATTGAAGAATCTTATGTAAACTAGACACAATAATCAAAAGGACCAGTAATTACATGGACAGTAATCAAATGGACAAATGGACCAACCGATATTCACTTTGATTCCATGAACTAAAGGGAGAGGGGTGATTTCGTGTTAAAGGTTAGGCTGCGGCTAGAGTGCTCGATCCTTGGGATGCGAGCCATGGCCCTCCATAATTTTCGTCTGCAACGATAAGAAGAGGGACAGCGATCTGGCAGTTGGTGCTGTTCCCTGCCTTTTTATAAGCATCACAGACAGTATTTGGGAATCAGCTAAAACTTTAACTGATTTCTTTATACGTTATCGATTCTCTAGGATCTTCAAAGATACAAAAGATACGTTTGCACTCAGCATACGTAGAAAAGTGACTTACTATGTTGAAATTTTTGTAATAAGTGTACAGGAACTTTAATCATAATGAAGCCAAATTAATTAGGAAATCGAACAGTTTTATTACCCATGTCGGTTACATGCCTACGTGACTGTAAACAGGACTCAGTAACATGAATTTCGCGCTTCACAAATAACAATCTTCAATATTCTTATTGCAGTCAACTCTCAATCACCATTGCATATTTCAAAAGTGGAAATCTATCAACTTCGGCAGGTAAATTTCTAGATCAGAATATAAAGGAAGACATTCGCGATTTTCAATCTCTTATTAATATTTCTGCGGTTATACGTCTTTGTTGAAAATCGGCTGGTTCACTATGCATAATCACTAATCATATTCACATTAATACTCTACTTAGCACTATCAATAGCAGAATCATGTTCAGATTATGAATACCAACTAAGAGTAGAATTAAATGTAGAATTTAACGGTTAAATCATGAGCTATACTTACAAAACTTAAGCTTATAATAACTTACATTAATACTTAAAATTATGGCGCTACACACACACACACACACACATATATATATATATATATATATATATATATATATATATATATATATATATGAGCGATTGGTGAAAAAGATAACTAGATCTGATGTGAGAGGTGTAAGACTGAGAGGAAGACCACGAATAGGATGGATGGACAGTGTGAAGAGAGCGCTGGATGTGAGAGGGATGTCTGTTGAGCAAGGAAGAGTGGCTGTGCGTGACAGAAATAAATGGAGAGAAATTGT
Organism: Coenobita brevimanus; assembly: GCF_032717465.1. Classification (NCBI taxonomy): domain Eukaryota; kingdom Metazoa; phylum Arthropoda; class Malacostraca; order Decapoda; family Coenobitidae; genus Coenobita; species Coenobita brevimanus. Next base: position 7,569,412 of record NC_136993.1, on the reverse strand, counting down.
GAATGAATAAGTGATGACGCAGCCCTGAGGGGATATTCTCCCGCTTTTGGTCTGATCAGCTAGTCAGGTCAGGTGCGGGTAAGGGGATGGGTCTGTTATGATGTGGCAGGGGTAAACCAGTTCTGCTGTCGGGCCCTGCTGTGGATGTCACTGATTGCATTGCGCAGTTGACCCTTGTGCGTTGTGATGCAGTGAGGATCTGTCCGTTCTCCCCTTTGGGGCTAAGATGCGAATAAATGTGTTTGAATGGATGAGTAAATGGAGAGTGAGTCGTCCTGTCTCGGCTACCTCCCTTTCCTTGGGGGAAGCAGCCTAGGTATATAGATAGATAGATAGAGTTTTCGTTTTCGTCTTTCAAGGCTCCAACATGCTTGCATGCGTCGGCCTTGGTCACCTAATGGCGGCCGTTCATGCTGCACGATCTACTGCAGCCTCTCTGTTCAGTCCCTTAACCCTGAGGTCACACTTAATGAGCTCGTCCCATGTCTTTCTCGGTCTACCCCTTATAACCCCACCCCCAATATTAACACTTCTCACCTTCTGCACCCAATTATCATCCCCCATCCTCTCCACATGCCCAAACCATCTCAATCTACCTCTCCTCATCACAACATCAATACACTCCAGTCCCATCCTACCTCTCAACTCTTCCATCGTACACCCAGCCCCCCTGGACCTTGCACGCAGGGATGCACTGCACATCCACCTAATCATTGTCATTTCTGTACGTGTGAGTCTGCGAATATCCTCCTCCTTTACTGACCAAGTCTCACTACCATACAGCATTACATTCCTAACACATGCTGCATACAAAGGCCCCTTAGCACGTAGGGGAGAGGCCTCTCAATGTCAGAGGAGGCAACAACTCCCTGAACTTCTTCTAACCACTTCTCGCCCTTGCCACAGAGCTAGCTCCAGCCCCACCTCTAGCACCAACATGTCTCCCAAATAACAAATCTCTTCCACACTCTCAAGAGACTGACTAGCAAGTTCAATCCTTTCACGCCTGACAATCTTCACCTTCTCTCCCTGACATGCTGTACACATAAAATCAGCATTATCTAGCAGTCTACCTTTGATACCACTACATCTCTTGTGCACCCATTTATCACAAACGTTGCACAAGATGAAATTACTTCCCACGCCCTTGTGGCATTATCATCACTTTTGTTTTATCTGCACTTACCCTTAAGCCCTTGTGCCCAATACCATCTCTCCACTTCCTGAATCTTTCCTCCTCCTCCCTTCCGTTCTCTGCAATCTACACCAAATCATCAGCATACATCTCCCACGGGAGTCCGTTTCTGAAGTCACGTGAGAGGGCTTCAAGATCCATGATAAACAACGTGGGACTCAAAACTGACCTCTGATGCACACCAACGTTCACGGAAAACTCATCACTCAAATGTCCATTCACTCTCACCTGGGTGCAAGTACCCACATACATGGCCAAAACTACCCTAACCAGCCTCTCCTCCAACCCAAGCTTTCTCATGGTCCACTTCACCACCTCTCTAGGGACTCTGTCAGAGGCCTTTTCCAAATCAACAATGACAAAATACAGATCTCTTTTCTTCCCAATATATTTTTCCTGAAGCTGACGAACAATGAATATAGCATTAGTGGTCCCCCTGCCTGGCATAAACCCAAACTGCATCTCATCAATATTCACTCATTCTCTATTCATACCTTCTAGAACTCTCTCCATTACCTTCGTTATCTGAACTAAAAGCTTTATACCTCTAAAATTTCCTCTTTCCAGGGCATCACCCATTCCTTTATACACATTTACAATTACACTCTTCAACCAATCATCTGGGACAACACACTCATACATAATCATATTTATCAGGTCAGTGACTAACCTTATCCCTATATCTCCTGAGGCCTTCAACATTTCGGCAGTCAACCCAGACCCACTTGCTGCCTTCCCCACCTGCATCCTGCCTATTGCCTCACTCACAGTAGCAGCTTCAATCAAAGGCCAAGGGCCAAACACTGGATCTGCTGGTTCCAAACCTTCCCTGTCCCAGTCAAACTCCTCATTCAACAACCGGCTATAATGCTCTCTCCATGCATCTTTATTATATATATATATATATATATATATATATATATATATATATATATATATATATATATATATATATATATATATATATATTGTTACGGAACAGAGAAAGATAATGTACACATTAAGTGAGAATACTAAGAGTCACTACTGTCCCGTAAAGTTCCAGGTTCAAAACAAAAGAGTTAGGTAAAATTACAAGTTAAAGTTTAATGCTTAAACTAACAACAAAACATTCAGGACTCATAAGGATAATGTAATGGCAAAAAACAGGTTAAATATATGGTTAACTGCAATAGCCTCTATTAACACAAAATTAGCAAGAGTAAATTTATCTAAGTCAGCCCTGATAAAATGAAAATACACTGGGTAATGCTCAGTTAATGCAAGATAAATTATTACAGATACAAAATATTATCAAAAATGACGGACAAAAAGAACCCCTACATAAATCACAAAAAAAAAACTCACTAGGCCTAAGAATTAACCCTATGCTACACAGCACAAGAAAAAAATGCAATAACAGTTATACTCAAGTTACACACAGTTGCTAGATGTTTGGAGACTTCCTGAACACTCACAAAAATAACTGTACAGGGGAGGACAGAGATGTGAATAAAATGAGGAGTAGATCTAAGTGGCAATGATCCAGAGACTGAGCTCATTATATAGGGGCCGGCAGAGCTTGATACAACTTGTAAGAAGGACGCGCAAATGAAGCTATGGGGACAAAGAGTTGACAATCCCGCTCTAAACAACAGAGAGGACGACTTACTCTACTATAACGGTAGAAGGGGGGGACTGAGGCAGAACACGCTCGTGATCAAACATGCAGCACACTGTACGTTAGAATTACACAAAGGATGATGAAATCATAGGCTATGTAACACCTCCCCACAAAGAAAAAAGAAATTTACAAAGGAAATTTCTTATCACTCTAAAACAATCTGTCTAAAGTCTAGATAAGCAATCTACAATGACATTTTCTTTCCCCTTGACATGTTGTATGTCTAATGAATACTCCTGAAGAAGTAGACTCCATCTTGTCAATCTCTGATTTTTATCTTTAAACTTACTAAGGAATTTCAGTGGGTTATGATCGGTATAAATGACTATGGGGTCAAAACCAGAACACAAATAAAATGAAAAATGCTGTAAACCCAAAATCAAGGCCAAAAGCTCTTTCTCAATAGTTGAGTAGTTCTTTTGAGGTGGAGTGAACTTCTTGCTGTAATAAGATACAGGGTGTTCAATACCCTGATCATCCTCTTGCAGCAAAACAGCCCCAGCTCCTGTATCACTTGCATCAACAGCCATCTTAAAAGGCTTAGCAAAATTTGGAGCAGTGAGCACTGGCTGACTTAGTAGGATAGCTTTAAGTTTGTTGAAAGAGGATTCACAGTTATCAGTCCAGACAAATTTAACTCCCTTTTTCAGTAGGTCTGTAAGTGGTGATACAAGAATAGAAAAGTTAAGAACAAATCTCCTGTAATAACCTACCATTCCCAAAAATCTTTGTAGCTCTTTCCTACTTTTAGGTCTGGGAAGATCACTTATAACCTGAGCCTTAGCTCCTGGTGGTGCAACATGTCCATCACCAATTACGTACCCAAGGTACTGAACTTTAGCTTGACCAAACTCACACTTTGATAAATTAGCTACAAGATTAGCCTGAACCAAATGCTCAAGAAATTTACTGACATGGCATAGGTGATCTTTCCAGTTGTCACTGAAGATTAATACATCATCAATATAAACAACACACCCTGCCAAACCCTCTGTTACAACATTCATGAGCTTCTGAAATGTGGCTGGTGCATTCTTCATGCCATATGGCATTACAGAACATGCAAAAGTCTTTCCTAGTGTTACAAAACATGAGATCTCCCTAGCACGTTCAGTCATAGGTACTTGCCAGTATCCCTTTAACAAATCAAACTTACTTATGTACCTAGCCTTTCCGATCTTGTCTATGCAATCTTCCACACGAGGGAGAGGGTAAGTGTCTGTTTTAGTTATCTGATTAACACGTCTGTAGTCAATGCAAAGCCGCTGTGACCCACCTGGCTTAGGGACCAGAGTGACAGGAGAACTCCACTCGCTCTGACAGGGCTCAATCATCTTGTGGTCCAACAGGTAGCCAAGCTCCTTCTGGATGAGAGGAACTTTCACTGGGTTCACACGGTAAGGAGGCAGTTTAATTGGCTTTGCGTCTCCAACATCAACATTATGCATCAACACAGTGGTTCTTCCTGGAGTGGCACGGAACACTTGCGGGTACTCCTGCAGTAATGCCGAAAACTCCTGCCTTTCCTTGGGAGGTAGATGAGAAAGCTTAGGTTGGAGATCATTCATGATATCAGGATTCTTCCCCAAACTATCACTCAGGCTCATACTGCATGGGAGAGCTTCACTTGCAGACTCGGGTGGAACAGCTACAGTGCAGACTGGATTATTTTCGTCCCGCCTGTGATATAACTTTAGCATGTTGATGTGACAAAGTTGCTTGTTCTTTCTACGATCCGGTGTGGCGATGACATAGTTGACATCACTGAGTTTCTTCTCCACGAAATAAGGACCACTAAACTTGGCTTGAAGAGGTTGCCCATGCACTGGTAGCAGAATCAAAACCTGATCTCCTGGCTGAAAGTGGCATAACCTGGACTTCTTATCATACCAAGTCTTCATCTTCTCCTGAGCAGCTCCTAAATTCTCTTGCGCCAGTTGTAAAGCAGTGGACAGCCGTTCTTTGAACTTCATCACATACTCCAGCAGGTTGATGTCATCTTCCTCCGACAGCCAGCATTCCTTGAGTAGCTTAAGGGGTCCTCTTACTTCATGGCCAAACAGTTGTTCAAAAGGTGAGAAGCCCAGTGATTCATTTGGAGATTCTCTTGCGGCAAACACAACGAATGGAAGACCTTTATCCCAGTCTTTCTGATGTTCCAAACAGTATTTCTTGAGCATCGATTTGAGTGTTTGATGATATCTCTCCAACGCTCCTTGGGTCTGGGGATGGTAAGCTGAAGACGTGATCTGGGTGATGCCCAACTCTTACAGAGACTGCTTGAAAACGTTTGACATGAAATTACTTCCCCGGTCTGACTGTACCTCCTTGGGCAGACCAAACTTTGTGAAGAACCCTAGCATTTCCTTAACCACGTTCTTTGCTGAGATATTTCTAAGTGGAATGGCTTCAGGATAACGGGTAGCCATATCAATCAGGGTCAACACATAAGAAAATCTTGAAGAAGTCTTAGGAAGAGGGCCCACAATATCCACCAACACACGGGTGAATGGCGCCTCAAAAGGAGGAATGGGAACTAGAGGTGCAACCTTTTCGGTCTGATTACACTTCCCCACAACTTGACAGGTGTGACAAGACTTACAATACCAGGAAACATCCCTGAAGATACCTGGCCAGTAGAAGTGTTTCAAAATGCGTGCCACAGTCTTCCTCACTCCAAGGTGTCCTGCCAAACTGGAATCATGAGCCACTCTAATGATATCCTGCCTACAAACACGAGGGATGACAACTTGATGTACAACCTCCCATTCACAGTCGGCTGATGCTGTTGAGGGTCTTCACTTCCTCATAAGTACTCCTGACTTTACATAATAACAAGTAGAAGCACCGGCTGACTCTTCTTCACTGTAAGCAGAGTTAGCTAGACCTTTCAACTCAGGGTCAGCAACCTGCAACTCAACCAACTCTTGACGAGACAAATTATCAACACTACGGGGTACTGCCTCATCTGGTGAGTGGTCCAAATTAGCAAGAAAAGTGTCAGCTAGGATAACATCATCATCATCATTATCCTCTAAATCACCAGTAACTTTAGACTTAGCCCTAGTGACAGCACATGCAGGGAACACATCAGGGACATCACAATCCTGGGATGCAGCCACTGGCTCACTAGACAACTGAGGAGCTGGACACACTTGACTTCCACCAATATCATTTCCAAGTAAGAAAGTTACACCTGACATTGGGAGTGTCTCAACCAACCCAACCATAACGGAACCATTAACAAAACCAGACTCTAAATTCACTCTGCACAGAGGGACAGAGAAGTAATTATTCCCTACACTTGTAAGATTACAGTTTCAATAGAGGAATTAACATTAGAGCCTAGAACACTGGTCAGCATAAGGGATTGGCAAGCACCTGTATCACGATATATTTTAACTGATTTCCTGTCATTACTGTCCAGAGGACTGACAAAACCATCAGACAGGAAATTAGCACATGAACTCTTGAGAGTGTCACCCACGTTACTGCTCAAAAGAGGAGCTCCATCATGAGAATTTAAGTTACCCCTCAAAGCAGGTTCAGTTAACTCAGTTAAAGAATTCTGGGAACTCTCAAGAGTGGACACTAGACCAATTGACTGAATATTTAAAGACTTCTTTTTGTTCACATCACGCTGTCTCCTGAAACATTTCTCCGTAGTATGACCAAGCTTACTACAATAAGTACATTTATTTTTCTGAAATCTAGAGGTGAAGCTGGTATTTACTTCCTGAGAAACATCATCTTTATTCTTTTTCCTGTTACCTGTACTCTGAGTAGAGGCAACGTACTTACTCTCAGCTTTCCTTTTTTCTCTAGAATATCTCTTGTGAGTGAGAACATATTCATCAGCTAAAACTGCAGCATCAGACAAATTATCTATTCTTTTCTCATCAAGATATAGGCTTACATCTTTATAAATACACCTCTTGAAGTCCTCCAGCAAAATCATCTGCTTAAATTTACCAAAATCAGAATCCACATTCTTAGAACTTAACCACTGCTCTAACAGATCTTCTTTGATTTTTGCATACTCAACATGGGATTGCTTATCTTGCTTATAGGTTGTCCTAAATTTTACTCTATAGGCTTCAGGAACAAGCTCATAGGCCTTAAGAATCAAGCTCTTAACTACATCATAATTATCACATTGATCCTGAGGCAAAGATGCATAAGTTACTTGAGCTTTACCGGTGAGAACAGTTTGAAGGAGTACTGGCCAATACTCCTTGGGCCAATTAAAACCTGTAGCTACCCTCTCAAACAACTGAAAATACTTTGTTAAATCAGATTCATTAAAAGGAGGGACAAGTTTAACATTTTTAGCCACATCAAAATCATCAGAGCTAGATGATCCAGTTCCACCTTGTTTCATGCAATACTCATGGTCTGCCTGAATCCTAGCAAGTTCAACTTGTGCCTGAAACTCAGCCTCCTTAGCATGAGCCTGAAACTCAGCCTCCTTAGCATTTGCCTGAAACTCAGCCTCTTGAATACGAGCTTTTGCCTGAAATTCAGCCTCCTTAGCACGAGCCTCCTGCAGGGCTAGCTGTAACTTAGCTAATTCAATCTGCGTTTGCTCATTTCGAGGAGTTACATTAAACAAGCTTTCATTAATCATGTCAACAATTTGATCTTTAGAATGATGAGAGCGAACAGCAATTCCCAGTTGTTGAGCAACAAGCTTAAGTTCATTCTTTGTTCTGTTTTCTACATCACACACTGTTTGCAAATTTGACAAAAAATCTTTGGCTTCATCAAGTGTAGTAATAGTAGACATCATGAATAAATCACAGTCACAAAATATCAAGCAATATCCTTATGATAATATCCTGAATATCCTGATGAGAGGTCGCCAAATTTATGTTACGGAACAGAGAAAGATAATGTACACATTAAGTGAGAATACTAAGAGTCACTACTGTCCCGTAAAGTTCCAGGTTCAAAACAAAAGAGTTAGGTAAAATTACAAGTTAAAGTTTAATGCTCAAACTAACAACAAAACATTCAGGACTCATAAGGATAATGTAATGGCAAAAAACAGGTTAAATATATGGTTAACTGCAATAGCCTCTATTAACGCGAAATTAGCAAGAGTAAATTTATCTAAGTCAGCCCTGATAAAATGAAAATACACTGGGTAATGCTCAGTTAATGCAAGATAAATTATTACAGATACAAAATATTATCAAAAATGACGGACAAAAAGAACCCCTACATAAATCACAAAAAAAAACTCACTAGGCCTAAGAATTAACCCTATGCTACACAGCACAAGAAAAAAATGCAATAACAGTTATACTCAAGTTACACACAGCTGCTAGATGTTTGGAGACTTCCTGAACATTCACAAAAATAACTGTACAGGGGAGGACAGAGATGTGAATAAAATGAGGAGTAGATCTAAGTGGCAATGATGCAGAGACTGAGCTCATTATATAGGGGCCGGCAGAGCTTGATACAACTTGTAAGAAGGATGTGCAAATGAAGCTATGGGGACAAAGAGTTGACAATCCCGCTCTAAACAACAGAAAAGACGACTTACTCTACTATAACGGTAGAAGGGGGGGACTGAGGCAGAACATGCTCATGATCAAACATGCAGCACACTGTACGTTAGAATTACACAAAGGATGATGAAATCATAGGCTATGTAACAATATATATATATATATATATATATATATATATATATATATATATATATATATATATATATATATATATATATATATATATATATATATATATATACACTCTATGTTCCAGTGGCCAGCAAATGAATTTTATGAAACTAAACCATATTTAATATTTCTAATCCATCTTATGTAAATTCACTTGTCAATCAGTAGGGTTAAATAATACCAGCGCATAGACTGATTTACTCTTTTGTTCCACCCATGTGATGTTCCTCAAGGAGGCCTCTGTGCAGTAACACTTCGGACCCAAAATAATTCTTAGCAACATGAGTCAACTGAAGAAGTAAATCACCATGCAACTACAGTGACTTGGAGAGGATCAAATTTACATCGTATGAGATAATAATTTATAGGTGTAGAAGCCCTTAAAATAGGGCTGAACTTTTCTCCAGGATGGGGAGAATGATGACCATTTTCAGTCAAATGATGATCATGTAAGCAGCCTTGATGAATCGTCAGACACCAAAACAGACGAGGGGGACATAACTCCTACATGGAAGGCTGTGACTCCGACGATGATGACAATGCTCCACCTCCTTCTCGTCGCAAGACTGCTTCACCAACAGCCAAAAGGAAGGTGGTGAAGCAATTATCTCTTTCTGTAAAGGTTGAGGAGGAGGCGAGCACGTTGCAGGAACACCACCAACAGGAACATGTCTAGAATTCCTCCTCCCTTTCCCCACCGTCAACACTCTGTCTGCCTCTCGGTCTTCATAGCTGGCTGGAAAAGTAATCGGAAAATGCGGCAACCTTTGGTAGGTGAAGAGGCAGCCGAGGCAGCAGTTTCAGGTACCAGCATCTCCTTCCTTCCCGCCCTACACCTGAACACCGACGACAGACTTCGTACCGAGGACCTTTACTTTCGACAAAAGTGACTGGTTTATGTACGACTAATAGTTCAATACTGAGTTACTTTTTCTTCGACCAGTACTGTACATGATGTCATACACACCAACAGAAACTAACAAGTTTTTCCATCAGATTATCGCCAGCAAAGGACAAGGGATATACAGGATACGTTTTTTTGGACTGACGTGACAGTGCCTTCGTTGTACGTGTTCTTGACGCTGACGATGTTGATGCTCTTGGTAAAGAAACCTGTGATTGTCAAATACTGGACGACTGATGTGCTAACATATCTTGATGTATTCAGCAAACACATGACTCTAAACATGTACCAGATCATCCTTTCTTTTCCTTCATTTCTCGGACAACACTACCACCGACCCTACAGACATTTTCCGAAAGATAAGGCCCATTTTTGGAGAACATCAAAGGCAAGATAAAGCGCTATTTTGGAGGTTTCCAAAAGGTGGCGATTGATGAGACGCTTATGTCATTCCGTGGTCGTATTACTTTCAGACAGTACATTCCATCCAGACGTCATCGTTTTGGCATAAAGGTATATGTATTCTGTGATTGCAAGACGGGTGTTGTCCTGGATATGATAATATACATTGAGGCAATGACCGATACTTCACATAACGATCGCGCTGGCGTTTCTAACGCAATGGTGAAGAATGATGGAAGACTGAGAATAAAGGTCAAATCCTTTACACCCGTAATTGGCATTACTCTCCAGACTTCCTGTTTACCAGGAACATTGGGCTCTGTGCCACAGTTTGGCCAAACCGCTGCGGCATGCCACCGTCCAGTACTAAGCAGGAGAGAGAGGCACTGTTGAGATGCAATGAAGCACGGATCTTCTTGTCCTGCATTGGCGTGACAAGAGTGATGTTCACATGTTCTCAACTGTGCACACATGCTCTCGTCTACACAAGGAAAATTGATTGTGCAACAGGACAATATAATTAGAAACCAGATGCTGCCACAGACTACAATCGCAAAATGTGCTTGATTGATAAGAGCAACATGCAGTTTGGTAGTGTGGAATGCATTCGCCGTTCTGTCAAGTGGTACAAGAAACTTTTTTTCCCACTTGGTAGACATGCATGTTCTGAAAGTACATCACTGGCTCACTGCTACTGCCAGAAATCCAGACAGACAATCTCTTTGACGAAGTTCATACATTATTTTTTTTTTATAACAGAACAGAGGAACGAAAAACAAATGAGTAAAAAAAAAAAAATCCATACACCAGATTACTGGTGTCCTCTGTTCATAAAATATCTGTAACAGTTAGACTTGAACAGTTGTGGGTTGAAATTTGGAGGGAAACAACTCTGAGGAAGCGAGTTCAAGAGAGATGCAGTACGGGGAATGAAAGAATTCTGATAGGCAGAAGTTCTGCAATATGGCTGAGTGGCATTCCAGTCATGAGCGCTACCAGATGCCCGTGTAGCACGAGAGAATGCATGGAGAGGTGGCACCATGGACGCAACTTAGTCTGAGCATTTGCCAAAAAAATATATGTAAAATAATGCAAGGGAGGCAACATTCCTTCTTACTTGCAGGGGAGGTAGTTTATATGTAATGGCAGGGTTGTTAATGATTCTAACAGCTTTGTTCTGAATTTTGTCTAGTTGTCTTAATGCAACCTCTCTACAACCATTCCACAAGGGTGAGCAATATTCAAGCTGAGAGCGCACATGACTCTTATAAATTATAGCTAATTGCTCATCGACGAAGAAGTTACGGACTCTGTACAATAATCCAAGTTTCTTTGAGGCGGTTTTAGCAAGTGATCTGACATGAGAGGTCCAGCTGAGGGCACTGTTAAGTGAGACGCCAAGAATTTCAATACTTTTGGAGATGGGAATATTAGTAGCACTGAAGGTAATGTACGAATCTGGCAATATCTGTCTATTAGTACACTGTATATTTTTAGTTTTACTAGCATTAAAAGAGACAAGGTTGTTTAGTCCCCATTCACTGATTGTAGATAGATCTTGATTTATGGAGATGGCTGTACTGAGTTAAGAGGTGGAGATATTAGACATTGTAAATGAATGTCTGAGTGTGAATGAACTATGTAGTGTTGAGTCATCTGCATATGAGTGAATGCGATTGTGGGTGACAGATAAGAGATCATTAATATGAACCAGAAATAGGGTTGGCGCCAGAACTGATCCCTGCGGCACGCCGGCGTTAACTGAGTGGAAATTGGAAAATACATCATCTACTTTTACTCTTATTTTCCTGTCACTAAGATATGAAGAAATCAAAGGAATAAAAGACGTTAGTCCATTGCAAGGGAATTTGGACAGCAGGGAACGGTGTCAAACCCTGTCGAAAGTTTTAGAGATATCAAGAGCTACTGCATGAGTTTCTCCAAAAAGATCAATTGATTGATGAATGGTATGAGTTAAGAGATTGAGTATATCAACGGTGGATCTTTCGTGGCGAAAACCATATTGTCTATCACTAATGAGGTTGTTGATTCAAGATGTTTAACATGATTAAGTGTAAGTAGTCATGCAGGAATATGGTCCACTATTATCATCGCCATGGGGGCGTACAAGGACTATTAGTGACCCTCCAGACCGACTTGGTGCAAAGGATTGGGCTGCAGTTCATTTTTGGGAGAAACTGCTCTCACCCAGTGATGTCCAGAGACCAACAGGAGCTGGCAGAATGCCCAGGTACGGTGTCGCATTTGTGCCAAAACAGAGAGGCAGCAGCGAGAGTGAAAACACACCACCTGGCAATGTCATGGATGCAGGGTGGCTCACTGCCCTCCTGTCTTCTCAGAGTGCCATACTGTAGGGTACTCATGAGACATTACATATTTGTAAATAGTGTGGAACTAGTGTGTAAAGAACTATAAAAGTATGTGAATGTTTGTAAAAACAGAGTGATAAGTATGAATATGGAAGTGCTGTAGTGTAAGACTGGCTAAGAAAACAAGTGTTAGTGTAAGTAATGATAAGAATGCAAGCCAAGAATACAGAGAAAATGTGTTTCCCAGACAGTAACTGGTTATCAAAGTTTGCATTTGACCTAGGAAGCGAGAGGAATGAGGTAGGGATCTCTCACGCTCCCTGTCCACTCAACAACCCACCACCTACACGCCTACAAGAATAAAGATAAGATGGTTAAGTGCCCTTTACTATTTTTTGTGTCATTATTTCTATTATTGTATTGTTTTCCTTTTATGTTTTAGATATTTGTATGAAAGGATTCATATTCCATGTTTACTGTACTTACAACTATAACTTACAACCTCACCATTCCTTCTGGTTCCTTGCCCAGATAGACTTGCTTATCTCTGGGTTTATCGTTTTTTGACTGCGAGGGTTGTCCCTAAATACACACAACTGCACTCTTTATCTGGAAACAGACTTAAAATAACGTCTTTCGCCTCTCTTTCGACACATGCTACAAATATACCACCCAGTAGTTAAAAAAAAAAAAAAAGGCACCATACAAGTATATGAATTATAAACATCAAAGAGAAGAAAATCACAATTATACATATTTTTTATTATAAGTACAAATATTATGTACTGGATTTGTTTCTTTAACATATTTCTTGTTTTGTACAACCCTTTCAGCAACATTTGATGTGTTCTCCACATATGGGTGTAAAACCTTCCCTTCCTTTCAAGCTCATTCCGTCATCCAAGGTGCTAATCTCGGGTCATATTGGATTTTGGCTGCGACAGTTCAGCCTATACACACAGAGCTGCACCCTTATCTGGTAACAGCATAAAAATGGCATCTCTCACCTCTCTTTTGACACATTATACCACCCAGACAACAAGAGTTACTCGTTACTGGCATAAACATAAAAAAAAAAAAAATACTGGAAGAAATCATTCAATTTTTTTATTATACGTACCCATCCTAAGTACTGATTTTCTTCGTATTACATATCTGTAGTCATTCCTAACCGTTTCAGCAACACTGAATTGTTTTCATGGCAAATATGTGAATATTTCTTAGAGTGCTGTGTCATCGCGCATTTGCTTCCTTGTCATCGGGCCCATTTGCAGTCACTTCGGGAATTTTCCTTGGTTCATTACGAATCATGGGATGAGTTTAGGAAGCTAAAAATTGCATTGCCGGATGCGTCAATTGATTCCCTTCAAATCTGTGAGGAAAAGAAATCGGTTTTCGAAACATGAAAAATGGCCACGGGGCCGGCCAAGGGTGCTCGCAAATTTCTTGAGACATGACCATAGAGAGGATTTCAGATACGTGTCGGGATTAATCTGAAGATTTGTTCTGCATTTGATTTGTTAATAACTATATTGTACTGTTAATTAAATTGGATTCCATTAGGACTGATGGTTCGGTTTAAAAATAAATGTCTAAATTCAACAAACAGTAGCAGCAATTGGCGGAAGAAAATAATTTCAAACCCTTAAGTACAGTTAAATTTGTTATACTTGGACCTCTGCTCTTTATCGTTTTTACTAGTGATGTGTGGTGCAGAGATACATCTAAGATGATTGCATATGCTGGTTATGTCTTTATTTGCTTCCATTTCTTAAACTGCTGTACTTTTAGGGTTGATGTACTGTATCAAATTTCATTATTGATGTGATGAATGGAGTACGAAGCTGAACCCGGCAAAAACTTGCTTTTATTATCAGTAGATCTTGAAAGCTCCGTCTTTGCACCATGAAATCATACTCAATAATTCTCTTATCAATGACTGCACTCAGTTAAACTGCTGGTTATCAGCATAATGAAGAGCTCGCTTTGTGTGGGTTGAAGATACACAAAAGTCATGCCTTGTGCACAACTCCCTGCTGATTTTCAGTGTATAATACTTAGCTTCTAGCTCATGTTTTCTCACCCCCCATTACCTCGTCAAGAGCACTGTACAACAGAGCTAACGTTGAAAAAATTATGTAGTGTGTCAAATGATGTCGTAAATCCTGCAAGGTATGCTTACCAAATACAAAGTCACCATGTATCGTTCAGGCACATTATGAAGACATTGAATTTGTTTTCTCATACGAGATCTGATTGAAAAGAATCCGATTATTTTTTAACCATAAAAGGGTAGGAACAAGGGGATGCATTACGTGGAGTGTGACCTTGACTTGTTGTGTGCATGCTTAAATATGTTCAGCACCTCTGCCAAGCCCGGTCGTTGTCGAACAGAGTAGGCTATGTTTGAGAACGGGTCCTTCATGCCTGTCACATTTTCATATTGTTCCACAATGATCAAGCCAATTGAACAATATCATTCCATCGAAATATGCTAAAAATTTGGTGACGTGCAATCTGAAACCATCAGGAAAATTAGCAGACTTTTGGCGATAAAGCTATTGGTGTTAGGGATATTAAGGACTGGTAATAGCTTCAAAAAGTACGGCTCATGCTGACATTATGAGTGTGCTCCAGAAGGCCAGATCAATAAAGAGAACTGCCTGGGAGTTCTTCTCCGCTTATGGAATACAGTGTGTTGCAAGAGACGAGATTTGTGGGAGACAGAGGTCCTGCTGTCCCACCATGACAATGCTGCAGACCACTCATTCCATCTCGTACATGATTTTTTTTTTTTTTTTTGCCAAACATTGGAACACATAGGTCTGGCAGACTCCTTACTCTCCTGACATGGGTTCCTGTGAGTTTTTGTTATTTCCGAAAGCGAGGATGCCGCTGAAGGGTACGGAATTTTAGGACACATGAGGTAAAAAGAAATGTGACCAAGATCTTGTTGACGATCCCAAAAACACAACTTTACACAGTATTTCCAGCAATGGAAGGACAGATTGTCTAAGTGAGCTGAGTTCCAAAGTACTTACTCTGAAGGGGATTAAAGTCTGAAATTAGTAAGTAAACTTTTTTTTTTCTTTTAGAAGCTAAAGGTAAGATACTTTTCAATCATACACTCCTATAAGCGATGATTAGGTGGAAAATTACTGGTTTCCAAGCACAAAATGGGTTATTGGCAATATGTGTGTGTGTGTGTGTGTGTGTGTGTGTGTGTGTGTGTGCATCTCCTAGGCTTAGACTTGATAGTTCATTCCCTGAAGCCCATCAATCCTCCTACTGGTAAAACACCTATACATGTCAATGCTATGTCATGAACACCGCTTGCTCATACTGATTATTTACTGGGGATGTCCCAGTCAGGACTGATGTCATGGTATTAGCAGGAATGCTTTTATGGCATGTTGGTAGCTCTTGGAATGGATCAGTAGGCCATAGTAATGTTTTAGTCATTACTGTATTCTGTACCTCAGTATTGGTACAAACTTTCATCTACCCAAACAGCTTATCGTTAATCCAGCCACCCGATGAGATATAGTAAGGCAGAGGAAGGGAGTATCTTCAAGGTCACACCACGTTGTTACTATAACTACCTACTTGACCAGTCTGTCTGCACTGCTTGCCTGCTAAAAGCCTGGGTTTGTGATGGTGCAGTGTCTCCACACACACACACACACACACACACACACACTCAAACTTGGCCATTTCCCTCTCAATCCTCAGAATTTAATTTGCTGGAGAAACAGGAGGTATGGAAAGTTTCTATACCCTCATATTGCCCTTTGTTAAAAAGAAAAAGAAGAAAAAAAGATAGAAAGAGGCTCGAGAAAATTTCCTTATTTGCTAAATTTTCTTGCTCGAGAAGGAAGAAGTATTATAGGAAGATTCTGTACTCCTCCTGCCTTGTACTTCGTTGATACTATATCATAGCTAAGAAAGGCTCATAGGAACACAAATAAATTTCCATGAATCATACAGAGAAAAAGATTATGTAATTATGCATTCAGATGAATTATCTTCTCTCCAGCTTCTCCTGCTGTTGACATCTATTACTAACAAGCAGGAGTACTCAGCGTGCACGGATAAAATCCTACACACACACATGGTGGCGTGGTTAATAGAGAACTTAACTCACAATTCAAGTGATCCCCGTTCCAGCCCCGCTCAGACCGTGGTGCTTGCATGTGTGAGGTGAGCTCTCACCTGTAAAGTGTAGGTCAAGGCGCACTGTAGTGGAAGATCCGTAATGGTTCGAAACTAAGTGGGGTAAAGATTATGCAGTCTGTCATCTTGTGCCTAAGCCTCTCGCCAGCCTTGGTGAGGCTTGGTAGTGTGTAGGTGCTCCTCAAGAGCAGCCAGGGTCAGCCTGTTGACCCCCTTAGGATAGGATACTAGATTAAGGACTTGTGTATTTTCGGGCACTGGCTGCGATGACTAGAAAAACAAAAAATTACAGTATGTTGTTACTATTACAATCGTGCATATTGGCACCTCCTGTGACCCTGGATGACCATTCCTTTTGTGGGAGAAGACCCCCATGCTCCCACTTTATCAACTGAATCTATGTTCTTCTTTGGGCCCATTTCACCAGGGATATATTCCACATGGACCTACTCCTACCATGGATCATTTATCCCAGTACCCACCCACCCATCAACCCCTCTCACCCATCCTGTTCACCCACCCACCCACCTATCCACTCACCTACACTTACCCACCCATCTTGTCCACCCACTCACCTAACCACGTTGTTTTGCCACACCCACCAAACCCAACACTCACTCCACCCACCTTGTCCCACCACACCCACCTTTCCATCCACTCCATAAACAAGATCCCGGCACTCCTACTTATCCACTCAACCCTGCCTAGCCACCCCAGCCACCCTGACCACCCCGCCATTGCATCCACCCATCCGACCTGTTTTGCTAATAATGATATAATTGTAAAAGTTACAGAAAACATCTACAGTAATTGGCCACCATGTTTCTACCAGGCTGACTTGATTAAATCTGATCTTGGCCATCATGGGGGTCACTTTGTCGACTGTAATCGATACAACTAAATGTGCTGTAAAAAGTTACCCTTGTCATAGCTGTGTACAGAGTTCTCTATGCATCCACCTCGATTTGCATAAAGGACATACAGCCAAGCAAACAGAAAGACAGACATTTTCTTTTACATATATGAGGATTACACCCTCAGTGTCCCGAAGTGAGTGTGTGTGTGCAAAAGGATATTTGCAAATAAAGGGTTCATCCTAATATGAGAAAGTGCTAAATATTGTAGGGTAGATGGTGGTGATCATCATCCACTCACTTGATGTAGTGCTGTGTACTTCTTCCTTCACCTATATCATTCTTTTTTGTGTCTGCCCTCCTCTTCTCCTGTTTCTCCCATCTTTCCTGTAAATTATTACTACTCCTCTTTCCTTTTCAGATGGTTTTACGTTGAATGACAAGCCTATTGTTTTCCTGTAAGGCAAGAAACCATTTACAACGCTGGATGGAAACCATATAATCAACCCATACGTGTTCCCTACGTGTCAACAAGTAGTTGGCGGAGAGTTAATGCCCCTCCCTGTAAAACAACTCAAAAGTCAAACGGCCACCCCTTACGGGATTATGGCTTCTAGCTACAGATAAATAGATATATAGTACAATATTGTGTTGGCATGGCATTATTTATGAAATATATACAAATCTTACCTGAAGAACTTGTTGGGAAACATGGAGACGTGAGAAGAATAGGTAATACCGCGATGGGTGGACCAGGAACCAACACATAATGCCGGACTCTCAGAAGTGAAGGGCAGGAAAAGGTACATCTTCCATCTGTTACTGTAATGGAACTTTTGCTAACAATTTATTAACCAGCACATAGAAAAAAATCGTAACCCCCTCAGTTCAATGACTTTCTTTGCATTTCATCTGTGGTGTTTACAGGCGATTTTATTCCACTTGGAAGGATCTCTAGCAATGGAAGATTAACTGAAAGCTCTATACGTCCCATCCTGTTTGAAAAGTCTATCCAAAGCTAAATAAAATAATCCGAAGTTGGGAAGAATAATATGTTATCAGACTGAAGGGGTTCAGCTCTGCATCATCAGTCATACTTGACCGATATGTTTTATGTGGTATTAAGTATCAAAAGTACTCTATTACCATTCCCACCTTACCTATTTTTCTCAACTGATATGAAGTTCTAAAGATCTATACTACCATTCTTACCTTACCAATATTTTACATCGGGCGTTAAGGTCAAAAGCTGAGGCTCTGTATTGCCATTCTCACCTTACCAATAATTTCATCCGGTTTAAAGATCAAAAGATTTATACTACTATACCCACCATACCTATATATTTCATCCTGTATAAGGAAAAACTCTGCATTACCATCCTCACCTTACTATATTTTTCACCCGGAATAAAGATCAAAACCTCTGTCTTACATACCCAGCTTACCTATATTTTTCATGTGGTATAAAGATCATGCTGTTTGTAATGGAAAGCGTTTCTCGTAATATTTCCAGCTTGTCAAGCGTTAGGTGTGTGATAATCAAGAGGCTGGTTGACCACAGTAGGAGGCGACCCTTGTGGGAGCGCTGTGTGAAGGCGGTCAGAAACACGAGATCGTCATTTACTACCACCAGCGTTACACACCGGGATGACACAACAACCTGACAATGCACCAGAACACCATTTACCACAGAAGTAGTTATTTATGCCATTATCATTTAGGCAATATTTATGTCCGAGTTATGTAAGATTATACAATCTATAACAAAAAATATGCCTTGTAATCTACACTATTTGCTGTTGTTCTAGGACTTGAGTCCACTGAACTGCAGGCTGCAGTTGTTCTGCCAATGTACCATTCTCTTGTTTCCCGATATGGAGTAGTAGAGGGATGTTTGCGCAGTTTCAAAGTGAAACTACATGGTTATATCAGTTCCACCACAGGAAGTAGTTCCTTTCCAGCATATATACACTACTAAAAGTTTAATAGGATATGCACAGTTTTCCACTGATGTCTATAAACTCCTATTAGCTCTTTACATCTTTCTTGCTATCTTTAGATAATTTCATTCGGTTTTGGGAAGGTCTTTTATAGTGAGGAGTTAATCATGCTATACCTGAGTCCGTGATTGTGAAAATTTTCTTCCTAAGCTGAATAATTTAGTATTGGGGTAGCAAAACTACGGTACAAAGGTCATTATAGTGCTGAAGAAGTTAACGTACAGTGATGGGTCAACACACCTGGTTGGTCTTATCTATGAGTCGCTCAATATGGTGGCTGCTGGTGTTGCCATGACGATCTGCGCCTTTCACTTGCAGTGTAGTTACACCATTTAGGACTTGCAGCGAAGACATTTCCTACAGCATGCAAACATTTATAAGCAGGAGTAAAATAAACTTTGGACACCATACCATACAGATGGTTCAGAATAGCCATCGATCATAAATGTTATAAATTACTCTTCCTCAAAATAATCCTAAATAATCACTGATAGCAGTCAGAAGTCCTGTCCCATTTCTAAACAAAATTTCTGCATTACATAGCAGCGGTGTAGTGTGCAATAAAAAAAAAGATTCAGTCACATATAAACGAATACTTGTATCTACTGACTCTGAAGAAATGTTGAGATCCGGGACTTCCTTCTGCGATGAAAATGCTGGAGCAGTTTCTTGCCTCCCGTCTTGATAAAATGTCATTGAACATCGGCAGCAGGGGAGTCAGAATGTCATTATAATCTGTCAAAACAAAACTCAAGTACATTAACATAGGTTTACATAATTCTTTTAATATTTTTCTTACTGCAGAGAGAGAGAGAGAGAGAAAGACTGTGTGTGTGTGTGTGTGTGTGTGTGTGTGTGTGTGTGTGTGTGTGTGTGTGTGTGTGTGTGTGTGTGTGTGTGTGTGTGTGTGTGTGTGTGTGTGTGTGTGTGTGTCCCTATTAAACCTTTCACTTCTATGACAGACAGAAATATTTGCTTTTTACTGAAGATGTTATCCACCAGATATACTACTTTAAGGTTAGTATATCAGACGATGAAAAGTAACTCTTCACTTACCCATAGAGACTTCCAGCGCTGTAGAAATGACAAAGAAATTCGCGAAGAAAACAAAACTCCACTGCATCCTGATCCCTGTCATCTTTGCTTGTGACATCCAGCCTAAAACAAAAATTTTACTGTTAGCATGGATTTAGGGCACATACATATGATGAACACGTCTTTTCATTACATTGCCTCAGCGCAAATAAGGAGGCTTCCTCCAACTGTAAGAGTTTCTCTGTCTCTGTCTGTCTGTCTTTCTCTGACTGTCTGTCTGTCTGTCTGTCTGTCTCTCTCTCTCTCTCTCTCTCTCTCTCTCTCTCTCTCTCTGACGCGTGTATGTGTGCACATTACCCATAGCAACACGCCTTAATACAGAAATAGGTGGCCACAAACAAAATTCAACTCCATGACGCCATGTCCTCTGTCATCAGGCTGCCCACTCTCCAGTATATATCACCCTCATACTTGTATCCCTTCCTCCCCATCACCATCTCATTCTCAGCCTCCCCTCCCCCCTCCCTCTCCTCCACTTCATCAATATGCAGCAGTGAGTTTCTGGAAGGGGAGACCAAGGATGAGATGGAGGGATGGATTGGAGAGGTGATTGTGAGCTGGAAGCAGGGCAGTGGAATGGCGTTGGACAGGGCGACATGGAGGCGATTTGTCTGTGGCCATCTTTTGCAGGATTAAGGCGTCTGGGAATAGATAGATAGATAGTTGCTGGAAGAGAAATTTCAAAATATCATTGGCAGATTCACAGAACTGTTATCCAGTGGGGTTGTTAATGAGGATGAAAAGAAAGCTATAAACATGAACAGAAACAAGGATAGCAAGTTGGAAAGGACGAGATATTTAGCTGTCCCAAACTCCACAGAGTTAGCATGTTTGCTGAAATTCTTTAGAGGAACTGGGATAAGCATCGCAACATCATCAGGAAAGAAAATAAAGGATGTCGTGAAGATGAGAAACAAAGAGAGGAATAACATCGAGAACAGTGTGATCTATGCAATAACTTATAGAAATTGTTCTGTATATTATGGTGAATCCTCCCGGAGCCTAAGTAAGAGGTTATATGGATATTAGAACGATGTAAGGTGTCACAGAACATCAAATTAAATGGTTATTCGCACTGATATGTATAATCACTTGTCCGATTGGGAGAAGGTACATAATATACACAAAGGTTTAAATATGTAGAGAGGGCAATGGTGGCTGCTCACATTTGTGCCAACAAGGGTAGCACAACTAACCATCGTGGCGGCTTTCTGTGCTGGGCGAGTCCTAGGGCTGAAATTGCAATCAGGAGAGGCGGCGAAGTTAGGTCAAGACTCAGGGGGAGGGGGCAGCCAGGAAAAGGGGGTAATCCCACCTGTACTTAGCAGCTCACGTCAGTCCGAATGTAGCATTGTCTTTGATAAAGGCCTCTGGTCGAAACGTTGGAGAATAAACCCCGGCCTCTCCCGTATATATACCGGTATATATATATATATATATATATATATATATATATATATATATATATATATATATATATATATATATATATATATATACAATGTAACTTGCAAGAAAATCAAATAATAAAAACCACCAAGATTTCGTCTGTATTTCAATACACACACACACACACACACACACTCTACACAAACGCACATGGATTTTTGTGGAAGACGAGACGATAAGTGTGATGTTTTGCTGAATGGTGACAGACTTGAACTGGTGAAAGATTTCTAATTGCTGGGTGCAGTGACAGGAAAGAGTTAAATGTGCAAAGGAGTGAGAAGTTGAGCGGCACAGAGAAGGACAGTGGCTGGCTGCTGCTACGAATTCCTTAACAGGAAACAGGCCCGAACTGAACGTGGCAGCTGCAAGTAGACTGCAAGTGTGCGTTTCACAACCGCATGTCTCAGATACGGGTGTGAAATACTGGTATGTTATGAAAAGGAAATGACAATATACAGACCGGTTGAGATGGGGTTCTTCAGAAACGTGTGTGGAGTGCGAAGCGTGAATGGAATAAGAAGAAATGTCATTCGTAAAATAAATGATGTGAAGTAAGGAAAAGTCAGTGGAGAACAGACATGAAGGGAATATCCTTTTATTGTACGCACGTACATATAGAGAGAATTTGTATTAATACATTGGTGAAATGGATGTATGTGAGCGTGATGTGCGTGCTAGACCAAGAAGAATGTGAATAGATATGATAATCTATCTATCTATCGTCAGACGCCTTAATTCCGTAAGGTATGGCCACAAACAAAGTGCCTACATGTCTCTCTATCCCCGCGTCATTCCATTGCTCTGCTCCCAGCTCCCCCGCTCCCCCACCCCCCTCTCATATACTTCTCCACTCCATCTTTTCATGTCATCCTTGACCTCCCTCTCCCTCTCCCCCACTCCACGTCACTCACATACACTCTCCTCGTTAGTCTCTCGCTCTCCATCCTCTCCATATGGCCAAACCACATCAAATTATTTATTTCTCTTAACCCCTTCTATCACATACACATCTACACTGCAAGTCTCCTTCATTTCATTATATATCAGTCTGTCGCACCATGTAACTCCATATGCTTCACTCAAATAACTCATTTCCACTGCTCTCCCTCTTGACTTGTGTCCTTTCGACAAGGTCCAAGCTCCCCTTCCATACGTTAGAGATAGTATCACAACACTCTCATGCAGCTACTTTTTTACTTCCATGCTCACTTCCCTGTTTCTTATCACTGCTATCAAAGAAACAGCAATAATTATTCCTTGTTGTACGCTATCAAGCACTTCACCCACCAGACTTTCATCCTTACTCATCACACTACCCAGGAACGTAAATGCACTTATCTTTTCCATTTCCTCATCATCCAACATCACCGTACATCCTGTGACTTCCTTTCTCTCGAAGACAATAACTTTACTCTTCCCTACATTCACTTTTAGATTCCGTTTCTTACACACAATTCCAGACTAATTCACCAAACCTTGCACTTCCCTTCGTCTTCACTTAAAAATACAGTATCATCTGCAAACAACAGCACAGAAAGTTTCCAAACGTTGTCCTGTCTCATTTTCGCTGCTCCAACATCCACTGACCTACCCTGTATCTCTTTTATAACCTCAACAATATATAGATTGCACAACCATGGAGACATGACACATCCCTGTTTCAGTCCAACATTCAATTCGAAAAATTCACTCAATTCACTACCCACATGCACTGCAGCCTTAGTCCCCTCATACAT
This sequence comes from Coenobita brevimanus, assembly GCF_032717465.1. NCBI lineage: Eukaryota > Metazoa > Arthropoda > Malacostraca > Decapoda > Coenobitidae > Coenobita > Coenobita brevimanus. Next base: position 7,545,921 of record NC_136993.1, on the reverse strand, counting down.
CCCCTTCACGGCATTGAACAACTTCCCATTTACTCTGTATATTCCCAATATTTTCCACATTTCTTTTCTATCCACTCTGTCATGTGCTTTCTCTAAACCTATGAAGGCCGCATACAACTTCTTTCCCTTCTCTAGAAGCTTTCCCATTAAAATCCCAAGAATGAACATCCGATGCACGCAATCTCTTCCCATCCTAAAACTTCCCACTTCTTCTCCCACTAATTCCTCTGTTATTTCCCTAACTCGATCAAGAAGTATCCTACCATATACTTTTCCTATTACACCGAGAAGACAAATGCCCCTATGATTACCACACACTTTCCCCCCCTTTTCCTTTGTACAGGGGACCAATTATACCCAAATTTCAATCCTCTGGGACTCTACCTTCCTCCCAGACCAATCTGCACATCTTCCATATCTATTCCACTACTATCTCTCCCCCATGCTTCAGCATATCACAACACACTACATCAATTCCTGGGGATTTCCTCGAATGGTACATGAATTTGTGTAAAAGATCTAAATGAAAGCTGACGAGGTAAGGGAACTGACAAGGTATGACGGTAGTTAGATGTAACTTGTACCAGGATTTGGCCCTTTTTATTAGCTTGACATTCGTCGGATTGACTCCGTCTGATCAGTAATTATAAGGTTACCTAAGGATATGTCTATCTATGAGGCGGAGCCAGGCTACCTGGCATAGAAGGTGAATATTTTTTTTTTTTGTGTGTGTGTGTCCGACTCCGGGTATAGGCTTCACAGCCTCCTCTCAAGGCCTAGTAGTCCTCCTACATACTCTACATCTCTACATGTCACCACTTCGCCGCTAACACCCACCATCCATATTGAATACATGCTAGGACTGTCTCATACAGGACTGGTGTACTAGTATTAGTGGGGTATTTTTACATGTCGGCAGGTCTTCTGGTAGATCAGTAAAGTCTGCTTTTATGAAATTCAAATCCTTAAATTGTTCCTGCCCCAGCGGGGATTTGAACCTGGGTCCGTTAGGACTGCAAGCCGACTCTCAACCGATTGAGCCACCGCCTCCCCCAGTGGGTGTGTTGGCCACTTCACAGGGCATGTTGTTGGTTATTATCCCTGCTGTCATATGCTAACTTTATCACTTCTCTCAAGACCCTACCTCACCTCATCTGCAAGTAGGAAAAAGATGGGGGATGATTATCTGTCAAATATATATATATATATATATATATATATATATATATATATAAAGAGAGAGAGAGAGAGAGTGTGAGAGAGAGAGAGGCGGCCTGCAGTCCCAATGGACTCATGTTCGAATCCCGGCTGGGGCAGGGAACAGTTCAAGGATTTGAATTTCTTAAAACGCACTTTTTTTTTTTTTTTTATCTTGACCCGCCGACATGTCATAAACGTACCCCTGTGAATACCAAAACACCAGTCCTGTAGGAGACAACCCTAGCATGTATTCAATTTGGATGGTGGGTGTTAGCGCCGAAGTGGTGACATGTGGAGATGTAGGAGGACTACTAGGACTTGGGAATAGGCCCTGAAGCCTTTGCCCGGAGTCATACGCGTAATATATATATATATATATATATATATATATATATATATATATATATATATATATATATACAGAGAGAGAGAGAGAGAGAGAGAGATAGGTAGATTGATAGATAGATAGATATAGATAGACTGATTAATTGATTGGCTGATATATATATATATATATATATATATATATATATATATATATATATATATATATATATATATATAT